>NC_142158.1:36222500-36522500 GCF_024610735.1 Ursus americanus
AGGGTTCGGGTGAGGGTTATGTTTAGGGTTAGGGTCGGGTTAGGGTTAGGGTTTGGGTTAGGGTTATGGTTAGGGTTAGGGTTCGGGTTAGGGTTAGGGTTAGGGTTAGGTTTCAGGTTAGGGATAGGGTTAGGGTTAGGGTCGGGTTAGGGTTAGTGTTCGGGTTAGGGTTACGGTTAGGGTTAGGGTTCGGGTTAGGTTTAGGGTTAGGGTTCAGGTTAGGGATAGGGTTGAGGTAAGGGACGGTTTAGGGCTCGGGTTGCAGTTCGGGTTCGGGTTAGGGTTAGGGTTAGGGTTCCGTTTCTGGGTTAGGGTTAGGGTTAGGGTTAGGGTTAGGGTTCAGGTAGGGTTAGGGTTAGGGTTAGGGTTAGGGTTCAGATTCGGTTAAGGGTTAGGTTTAGTGTTAGGTTTAGTTTCAGGGTTGGGTTTAGGGTTAGGGTTAGGTTTTGGTGAGGGTTAGGGTTAGGGTTAGGGTTAGGTTTCAGGTTAGGGAGAGGGTTAGGGTAAGGGTTGGGTTAGGGTTCGCGTTACGGTTCAGGTTTGGGTTAGGGTTAGGGGCGGGTTAGTGTTCGGGTTCGGGTTAGGGTTAGGTTTCGGATTCGGGTTAGGGTTAACGTTAGGTTTCGGGTTCGTGTTAGGGTTACGGTTAGGGTTAGGGTTAGGGTTCGGGTTATGTTCGGGTTAGGGTTAGGTTTCGGGTTAGTGTTAGGGTTCGGGTTCGCGTTCAGGTTAGGGTTAGGGTTAGGGATCGGGTTAGGGTTCGGGTTAGGGTTAGGGTTTGGGTCAGGGTTCGGGTTCGGGTTTGGGTTAGGGTTAGGGTTCAGTTTAGGGTTCATGTTAGCGTTTGGGTTCGGGTTAGGGTTAGATTTTTGGTTCGGGTTCGGGTTTGGGTTCGTGTTAGGGTTAGCGTGAGGTTCAGGTTAAGGTTAGGGTTAGGTTTCGGGTTGGGTTACGGTTAGGGTTCGGGTGAGTTTGGTTAGGGTTAGGGTTAGGGTTTGTGTTCGGTTGAGGGTTAGGGTTAGGGTTAGGGTTAGGGTTAGGGTTAGGGTTAGGGTTCTGGTTCGGGTTCGGGTTAGGGTTCGGGTGAGGTTTAGGGCTAGGTTTAGGATTAGGTTTTGGGTTAGGGTTAGGGTTAGGGTTAGGGTTAGGGTTAGGGTTAGGTTTGGGTTAGGGTTCGGGTTAGGGTTCGGGGTAGGTTTAGGGTTCGGGTTAGGGTTACAGTTCGGCTTAGGGTTAGGGTGAGGTTTAGTGTTTGGGCTCGGGTTAGGTTTAGAGTTATGGTTAGGGTTCAGGTTCGGATTAGGGTTAGGGTTTTGGTTAAGGTTAGGGTTAGGTTTTGGTGTGGGTTAGGGTTAGGGTTCGTGGTCGGTTGAGGGTTCGGGTTAGGGTTAGGGTTAGGGTTCGGGTTAGGGTTCGGTTTAGGGTTAGGGGTAGGGTTAGGGTTCGGGTTAGCGTTAGTGTTTGGGTTTGGTTTCGGGTTAGGGTTAGGGTTAGGGTTAGGTTTCAGGTTAGGGATACGGTTAGTGTTAGGGTAGGGTTAGGGTTAGGGTTCGGGTTATGGTTACGGTTAGGGTTAGGGTTCTGGTTCGGGTTAGGGTTAGGGTTAGGGGCAGGGTTAGGGTTCAGGTGATGCTTAGGGTTAGGGTTAGGGTTAGGGTTAGGTTTCGGGTTAGGGTTAGGGTTCGGGTTTGGGTTAGGGTTAGGGTTCAGGTTAAGGTTAGGGTTAGGGTAAGGGTTCATGTTCGGTTGAGGGTTCAGGTTCGGGTTAGGGTTAGGGTTTGGGTTCGGGTTAGCTTTAGGGTTAGGGTTAGGGTTAGGGTTACAGTTCGGCTTAGGGTTAGGGTGAGGTTTAGGGTTTGGGTTCGGTTAGGTTTAGGGTTATGGTTAGGGTTTAGGTTCGGGTTAGGGTTTAGGTTAAGTTAGGGTTAGGTTTTGGTGTGGGTTAGGGTTAGGGTTCGTGTTCGGTTGAGGGTTCAGGTTCGGGTTAGGGTTAGGGTTAGGGTTAGGGTTCGGGTTAGGGTTCGGTTTAGGGTTAGGGGTAGGGTTAGGATTCGGGTTAGCGTTAGTGTTTGGGTTTGGTTTCGGGTTAGGGTTAGTGTTAGGGTTCAGATTAGGTTTCGAGTTCGGGTTAGGGTTAGGGTTAGGGTTAAGGTTAAAGTTGAGGTTAGGGTTCGGGTTAGGGTTAGGGTTAGGGTTCAGGTTAGGGATAGGGTTAGGGTTAGGGTTAGCGTCAGGGTTAGGGTTAGGGTCGGGTTAGGGTTAGGGTTTGGGTTAGGGTTATGGTTAGGGTTAGGGTTCGTGTTAGCGTTAGGGTTCGGGATAGGGTTCGGGTTAGGGTTCGGGTTGCGTTAAGGTTAGTGTTAGGATTCGGGTTCGGGTTAGAGTTCGGGTTAGGGTTCGGTTAGGTTTCGGGTTTAGGTTAGGGTTCGGGTTAGGGTTAGGGTTCGGGTTCGGGTTAGGGTTAGGGTTCGGGTGAGGTTTAGGGTTAGGGTTAGGGTTAGGGTTAGGGTTAGGTTTCAGGTTAGGGAGAGGGTTAGGGTAAGGGTCGGGTTAGGGTTCAGGTACGGTTCAGGTTTGGGTTAGGGTTAGGGTTCCGGTTAATGTTCGGGTTCGGGTTAAGGTTAGGTTTCGGGTTAGGGTTAGGGTTTGGTTTAGGGTTAGGATTTGGGTTAGGTTCGGGTTAGGGTTAGGTTTCGGGTTAGTGTTAGGGTTCAGGTTCGCGTTCAGGTTAGGGTTAGGGTTAGGGATCGGGTTACGCTTCGGGTAGGGTTAGAGTTCGGGTTCAGGTTTGGGTTAGGGTTAGGGTTCGGTTTAGGGTTCAGGTTATGGTTCGGGTTCGGGTTAGGGTTAGATTTTGGGTTCGGGTTCGGGTTTGGGTTCGTGTTAGGGTTAGGGTTAGGGTTCAGGTTACGGTTAGGGTTTGGGTTAGGTTTCGGGTTAGGGTTAGTGTTAGCGTTCAGGTGAGGGTTCGAGTTCGGGTTAGGGTTAGTGTTACGATTCGGGTTCTGGTTAGGGTTCGGGTTAGGGTTAGAGTTCCCCTTAGGGTTCGGGTTAGGGTTAGGGTTAGGGTTAGGGTTAGGGTTAGGTTCGGGTTAGGGTTAGGGTTTGGATTCGGGTTCAGGTTAGGGATAGGGTTCGGGTTCGGGTTAGGGTTACGTTTAGGGTTCGGGTTAGGGTTCGGGTTCGGGATAGGGTTAGATTTCAGGTTACGGTTAAGGTTAGGGTTAGAGTTAGGGTTCCCGTTAGGGTTCGGGTTAGGGGTAGGGTTTGGGTTAGGGCTAGTGTTCTGTTTAGGATTAGGGTTCGTGTTAGGGTTATGGTTAGGGCTCAGGGTAGGGTTACGGTTAGGGTTAGGTGTTATGGTTAGGGTTAGGGTTCGGGTTAGGGTCAGGGTCATGGTCAGGATCAGGGTCAGCGTCTGGGTCAGGGTATAGTGTTTGGGTTCCCTTAGGGTACGGTTCGGGTAAGAGACCACAGTGCGAAGGCACCGTCTGAGTCCTTCCCTCATCCCGGCGGTTTTGACAAAAGACATCAACCCGAACAAACCCAGCCCGGAGACGCCCTGGGGCAAAAACGGCTTCCGAGGAACAATATGCTCTTGATGTGGAAAACCTATCCCAAGTGGGGGTAGCCAGCTCAACAAAATGCCACACACCCAGGTGTAAGAGACAACATTGCCCAGGCATGGTCTAAGCCCCTCACCTCGTCCCTGTGCTTTTGGGAGCCTGAGGGACACCCGAGGCCCACGGCCCTGAGACCCGTTTGGCAAAAAGCCGGCTTCCAACGGAAACAGTTTTCCTGAGGTGCGGACCCTATCACAAGTGGTTGTGGCAAGGTAAAGCAAATGCCATCCACTTCTCTGGAAGAAACCACAGTGCCCAGCCATGTGCTAAGCCCTCCCATCGTCACTGGGCTTCTGGCAGCAGGAGGGAAAAGAGGGGAGCACAACACTGGGACCCGTTTGAGAAAAACCGGCTTCCCACGAAAAAGTCTTTCTTCACGTGTAGACATGCTCCCAAGTGCCTGTGGCAAGGTGAAGGAAATGCCATACACTGACCTGGAAGAGACCACAGGGCCCAGGCACCATCTGAGCCCTCCCCTCATCCAGGCGGTTTTGCTACCAGGAGTTCAACCCCAACGAACCCAGCCGGGAGACCCCCTGGGGCATAAACGGCTTCCTAAGCGCAATATGCTCTTGCTGTGGAAAACCTATCCCAAGTGGGGGTAGCCAGATAACCAAAATGCCACACAACCAGGTGTAAGAGACTACATTGCCCAGGCATGGTCTAAGCCCCTCACCTCGTCCCTGTGCTTTTGGGAGCCTGAGGGACACCCGAGGCCCATGGCCCTGAGACCCGTTTGGCAAAAAGCCGGCTTCCAACGGAAATAGTTTTCCTGAGGTGCGGACCCTATCACAAGTGGTTGTGGCAAGGTAAAGCAAATGCCATCCATTTCTCTGGAAGAAACCACAGTGCCCAGCCATGTGCTAAGCCCTCCCATCGTCACTGGGCTTCTGGCAGCAGGAGGGAAAAGAGAGGAGCACAGCACTAGGACCCGTTTGACAAAAACCGGCTTCCCACCAAAAAGTCTTTCTTCACGTGCAGACATGCTCCCAAGTGCCTGTGGCAAGGTGAAAGAAATGCCATACACTGACCTGTAAGAGACCTTAGGGCCCAGGCCCCGTCTGAGCCCTTCCCTCATCCCGGCGATTTTGCTAGCAGGAGTTCAACCCGAAGGAACCCAGCCCGAAGACCCCCTGGGGCAAAAACAGCTTCTGATGAGCAATATGCTCTTGCTGTGGAAAACCTATCCCAAGTGGGGGTAGCCAGGTAAACAAAATGCCACACACCCAGGTGTAAGAGACAACATTGCCCAGGCATGGTCTAAGCCCCTCACCTCGTCCCTGTGCTTTTGGGAACCTGAGGGACACCCGAGGCCCACGGCCCTGAGACCCGTTTGGCAAAAAGCCGGCTTCCAATGGAAACAGTTTTCCTGAGTGCGGACCCTATCACAAGTGGTTGTGGCAAGGTAAAGCAAATGCCATCCACTTCTCTGGAAGAAACCACAGTGCCCAGCCATGTGCTAAGCCCTCCCATCGTCACTGGGCTTCTGGCAGCAGGAGGGAAAAGAGGGGAGCACAACACTGGGACCCGTTTGAGAAAAACCGGCATCCCACGAAAAAGTCTTTCTTCACGTGTAGACATGCTCCCAAGTGCCTGTGGCAAGGTGAAAGAAATGCCGTACACTGACCTGTAAGAGACCTTAGGGCCCAGGCCCCGTCTGAGCCCTTCCCTCATCCCGGCGATTTTGCTAGCAGGAGTTCAACCCGAAGGAACCCAGCCCGAAGACCCCCTGGGGCAAAAACGGCTTCTGATGAGCAATATGCTCTTGCTGTGGAAAACCTATCCCAAGTGGGGGTAGCCAGGTAAACAAAATACCACACACCCAGGTGTAAGAGACAACATTGCCCAGGCATGGTCTAAGCCCCTCACCTCGTCCCTGTGCTTTTGGGAACCTGAGGGACACCCGAGGCCCACGGCCCGGAGACCCGTTTGGCAAAAAGACGGCTTCCAATGGAAACAGTTTTCCTGAGTGCGGACCCTATCACAAGTGGTTGTGGCAAGGTAAAGCAAATTCCATCCACTTCTCTGGAAGAAACCACAGTGCCCAGCCATGTGCTAAGCTCTCCCATCGTCACTGGGCTTCTGGCAGCAGGAGGGAAAAGAGAGGAGCACAGCACTGGGACCCGTTTCACAAAAACCGGCTTCCCACGAAACAGTCCTTCTCCACGTGCAGACATGCTCCCAAGTGCCTGTGGCAGGTGAAGGAAATGCCATGCACTGACCTGTAAGAGAGCACAGGGCCCAGGCACCGTCTGAGCCCTTCCCTCATCCTGGCGGTTTTGCTAGCAGGAGTTCAACCCGAAGGAACCCAGCCCGGAGACCCCTTGGGGCAAAAACGGCTTCCTAAGCGCAATATGCTCTTGCTGTGGAAAACCTATCCCAAGTGGGGGTAGCCAGGTAAACAAAATGCCACACACCCAGGTGTAAGAGACAACATTCCCCAGGCATGGTCTAAGCCCCTCACCTCGTCCCTGTGCTTTTGGCAGCCTGAGGGATACCCGAGACCCACGGCCCTGAGACCCGTTTGGCAAAAAGCCGGCTTCCAACGGAAACCGTTTTCCTGAGGTGCGGACCCTATCACAAGTGGTTGTGGCAAGGCAAAGCAAATGCCATCCACTTCTCTGGAAGAAACCACGGTGCCCAGCCATGTGCTAAGCCCTCCCATCGTCACTGGGCTTCTGGCAGCAGGAGGGAAAAGAGAGGAGCACAGCACTAGGACCCGTTTGACAAAAACCGGCTTCCCACCAAAAAGTCTTTCTTCACGTGCAGACATGCTCCCAAGTGCCTGTGGCAAGGTGAAAGAAATGCCATACACTGACCTGTAAGAGACCTTAGGGCCCAGGCCCCGTCTGAGCCCTTCCCTCATCCCGGCGATTTTGCTAGCAGGAGTTCAACCCGAAGGAACCCAGCCCGAAGACCCCCTGGGGCAAAAACAGCTTCTGATGAGCAATATGCTCTTGCTGTGGAAAACCTATCCCAAGTGGGGGTAGCCAGGTAAACAAAATGCCACACACCCAGGTGTAAGAGACAACATTGCCCAGGCATGGTCTAAGCCCCTCACCTCGTCCCTGTGCTTTTGGGAACCTGAGGGACACCCGAGGCCCACGGCCCTGAGACCCGTTTGGCAAAAAGCCGGCTTCCAATGGAAACAGTTTTCCTGAGTGCGGACCCTATCACAAGTGGTTGTGGCAAGGTAAAGCAAATTCCATCCACTTCTCTGGAAGAAACCACAGTGCCCAGCCATGTGCTAAGCCCTCCCATCGTCACTGGGCTTCTGGCAGCAGGAGGGAAAAGAGAGGAGCACAGCACTGGGACCCGTTTCACAAAAACCAGCTTCCCACGAAAAAGTCTTTCTTCACGTGCAGACATGCTGCCAAGTGCCTGTGGCAAGGTGAAGGAACTGCCATACACTGACCAGTAAGAGACCACAGGGCCCAGGCACCGTCTGAGCCCTTCCCTCTTCCCGGCGGTTTTGCTAGCAGGAGTTCAACCGGAAGGAACCCAGCCCGGAGACCCCTGGGGCAAAAACGGCTTCCTAAGCGTAATATGCTCTTGCTCTGGAAAACCTATCCTAAGTGGGGGTAGCCAGGTAAACAAAATGCCACACACCCAGGTGTAAGAGAGAACATTGCCCAGGCATGGTCTAAGCCCCTCACCTCGTCCTTGTGCTTTTTGGAGCCTGAGGGACACCCGAGGCCCACGGCCCTGAGACCCGTTTGGCAAAAAGCCGGCTTCCAACGGACACAGTTTTCCTGAGGTGCGGGCCCTATCACAAGTGGTTGTGGCAAGGTAAAGCAAATGCCATCCACTTCTCTGGAAAAACCACAGTGCCCAGCCATGTGCTAAGCCCTCCCATCGTCACTGGGCTTCTGGCAGCCGGAGTGAAAAGAGTGGAGCACAGCACTGGGACCCGTTTGACAAAAACCGGCTTCCCACCAAAAAGTCCTTCTTCCCGTTCAGACATGCTCCCAAGTGCCTGTGGCAAGGTGAAGGAAATGCCATACACTGACCTGTAAGAGACCACAGGGCCCAGGCACCATCTGAGCCCTTCCCTCATCCCGGCGGTTTTGCTAGCAGGAGTTCAACCCGAAGGAACCCAGCCCCGAGACCCCCTGGGGCGAAAACGGCTTCTGTCGATCAATATGCTCTTGCTGTGGAAAACCTATCCCAAGTGGGGGTAGCCAGGTAAACAAAATGCCACACACCCAGGTGTAAGAGACAACATTGTCCAGGCATGGTCTAAGCCTCTCACCTTGTCCCTGTGCTTTTGGGATCCTGAGGGACACCCAAGACCCACGGCCCTGAGACCCGTTTGGCAAAAAGCCGGCTTCCAACGGAAACCGTTTTCCTGAGGTGCGGACCCTATCACAAGTGGTTGTGGCAAGGCAAAGCAAATGCCATCCACTTCTCTGGAAGAAACCACGGTGCCCAGCCATGTGCTAAGCCCTCCCATCGTCACTGGGCTTCTGGCAGCAGGAGGGAAAAGAGAGGAGTACAGCACTAGGACCCGTTTGACAAAAACCGGCTTCCCACCAAAAAGTCTTTCTTCACGTGCAGACATGCTCCCAAGTGCCTGTGGCAAGGTGAAAGAAATGCCATACACTGACCTGTAAGAGACCTTAGGGCCCAGGCCCCGTCTGAGCCCTTCCCTCATCCCGGCGATTTTGCTAGCAGGAGTTCAACCCGAAGGAACCCAGCCCGAAGACCCCCTGGGGAAAAAACAGCTTCTGATGAGCAATATGCTCTTGCTGTGGAAAACCTATCCCAAGTGGGGGTAGCCAGGTAAACAAAATGCCACACACCCAGGTGTAAGAGACAACATTGCCCAGGCATGGTCTAAGCCCCTCACCTCGTCCCTGTGCTTTTGGGAACCTGAGGGACACCCGAGGCCCACGGCCCTGAGGCCCGTTTGGCAAAAAGCCGGCTTCCAATGGAAACAGTTTTCCTGAGTGCGGACCCTATCACAAGTGGTTGTGGCAAGGTAAAGCAAATTCCATCCACTTCTCTGGAAGAAACCACAGTGCCCAGCCATGTGCTAAGCCCTCCCATCGTCACTGGGCTTCTGGCAGCAGGAGGGAAAAGAGAGGAGCACAGCACTGGGACCCGTTTCACAAAAACCAGCTTCCCACGAAAAAGTCTTTCTTCACGTGCAGACATGCTGCCAAGTGCCTGTGGCAAGGTGAAGGAACTGCCATACACTGACCAGTAAGAGACCACAGGGCCCAGGCACCGTCTGAGCCCTTCCCTCTTCCCGGCGGTTTTGCTAGCAGGAGTTCAACCGGAAGGAACCCAGCCCGGAGACCCCTGGGGCAAAAACGGCTTCCTAAGCGTAATATGCTCTTGCTCTGGAAAACCTATCCTAAGTGGGGGTAGCCAGGTAAACAAAATGCCACACACCCAGGTGTAAGAGAGAACATTGCCCAGGCATGGTCTAAGCCCCTCACCTCGTCCTTGTGCTTTTTGGAGCCTGAGGGACACCCGAGGCCCACGGCCCTGAGACCCGTTTGGCAAAAAGCCGGCTTCCAACGGACACAGTTTTCCTGAGGTGCGGGCCCTATCACAAGTGGTTGTGGCAAGGTAAAGCAAATGCCATCCACTTCTCTGGAAAAACCACAGTGCCCAGCCATGTGCTAAGCCCTCCCATCGTCACTGGGCTTCTGGCAGCCGGAGTGAAAAGAGTGGAGCACAGCACTGGGACCCGTTTGACAAAAACCGGCTTCCCACCAAAAAGTCCTTCTTCCCGTTCAGACATGCTCCCAAGTGCCTGTGGCAAGGTGAAGGAAATGCCATACACTGACCTGTAAGAGACCACAGGGCCCAGGCACCGTCTGAGCCCTTCCCTCATCCCGGCGGTTTTGCTAGCAGGAGTTCAACCCGAAGGAACCCAGCCCCGAGACCCCCTGGGGCGAAAACGGCTTCTGTCGATCAATATGCTCTTGCTGTGGAAAACCTATCCCAAGTGGGGGTAGCCAGGTAAACAAAATGCCACACACCCAGGTGTAAGAGACAACATTGTCCAGGCATGGTCTAAGCCTCTCACCTTGTCCCTGTGCTTTTGGGATCCTGAGGGACACCCGAGGCCCACGGCCCTGCGACCCGTTTGGCAAAAAGCCGGCTTCCAACGGAAACAGTTTTCCTGAGGTGCGGACCCTATCACAAGTGGTTGTGGCAAGGTAAAGCAAATGCCATCCACTTCTCTGGAAGAAACCACAGTGCCCAGCCATGTTCTAAGCCCTCCCATCGTCACTGGGCTTCTGACAGCAGGAGTGAAAAGAGAGGAGCACAGCACTGGACCCGTTTGACAAAAACCGGCTTCCCAGGAAAAAGTCTTTCTTCACGTGCAGACATTCTCCCAAGTGCCTGTGGCAATGTGAAGGAAGTGCCATACACTGACCTGGAAGAGACCACAGGGCCCAGGCACCATCTGAGCCCTTCCCGCATCCCTTCGGTTTTGCTAGCAGGAGTTCAACCCGAAGGAACCCAGCCCGGAGACCCCCTGGGGCAAAAAGGGCTTCCGACAAACAATATGCTCTTGCTGTGGAAAACCTATCCCAAGTGGGGGTAGCCAGGTAAACAAAATGCCACACACCCAGGTGTAAGAGACAACATTGCCCAGGCATGGTCTAAGCCCCTCACCTCGTCCCTGTGCTTTGGGGAGCTGGAGGGACACCGGAGGCCCACGGCCCTGAGACCCGTTTGGCAAACAGCCGGCTTCCAACAGAAGCTGTTTTCCTGAGGTGCAGACCCTCCTACGGTTTGCGTTAGCCCCCAGGAGGCCTTTAGGCCCAATCCTCTGGCTGTGTGGCGCGCGGTGGGGCGGGCCGAGGGGACTGAGCTGGCGAGCAGGACCATGGGCCCACAGGTTTTGGCGTGGGGGACTTTGAAGATCCTCAGGGGCTAGGAGGGCCCTGCCCCTTCTCCTGCCCCGTATGACTGGTGGGCCCCCTAGAGGCCCAGGTGGCGTGGGGCTGCAGGGTGACTATGGCGCTGGGTCTTGGGTCCCCAAACTCCACCGCTGTGGTGCCAGGCACCTTGGGTGGGCCCCTCAGGAGCCCACCTAGAGTTAGTGTTAGCCCCAGGGAGGCCCACAAGCCCGACCTGCTGGATGTGCAGCGAGTAGAGGGGCAGCCCAAGATGAGGGCGCTGAGGACTGGGAGCGTGGGCCCAAGCGTTTTGGCGCGGGGGGCCTTCAAAAGTCATCAGGGGCTCAGAGTGCCCTGCACGTTCTCCCGCTCTGAATGATAGGCAGCGCCAATAATGGCCTCTGTGGCGGTGAGGCGAAGGGTGAATCCATCGCTGGGGCTCGGGGGGTCCCAATCCCCCCGGCGTTGCGGTGCCAGGCTCCTTGGGAGGGGCCCCTCGGGGCAGAACAAGGGTTAGGATTAGCCCCCAGGAGGCCGGCAGGAAGGATCCACCCGCGGTGTGGCTGGGGGTGGGGTTGTGGTGGGGGGGTGTGTGCGGCCTGAGGGGAGGGCGCTGGAGAGCAGAGCATGGCCCCAAGTGTTTTGGTGCAGGGGGCCTTCGAAGCACCCCGGGGGCTCAGAGGGCCCTACCCTTTCACCCCCGCTGAATGACCGGCGGCGCCCCTAGTGGCCTGGATGGCGGGGGGCTGCAGGGTGAGTCCACCGCTGGGGTTTGGAGGTTCCCAATCCCTGGCGTTGGGGCGCCAAGCCCCTTGGGATGGGCCCCTCGGGGACCCACCTAGGGTTTGGGTTAGCCCCCAGGAGGCCTTCAGGCCCAATCCCCTGGCTGTGTGGCTCGCAGTGGGGCGGACCGAGGGGAGGGAGCTGGCGAGCGGACCGTGGGCCCACAGGTTTGGCGCGGGGCCTTCTAAGGAGGTCGGGGGCTCCGAGGGCCCTGCCCCTTCTCCCGCCTGAATGACCAGCGGCGCCCCTAGCAGCCCGGGTGCCAGGGGGCTGCAGGGTGAGTCCGGCCCTGGGGCTAGGACGTCCAGGATCCCAGGCATGGCCGCGCAAGACCCCTTGGGAGGGGCCCCTCCAGGACAGCCCTAGGGTTAAGGTTACCCCCAGGTGGCCGGCAGGTCCGATCCGCCTGCTGTCTTTCGAGCGGAGGGGCCGGTTGAGGTGAGGGCGCTGACTAGTGGGAACGTGGGCCCAAGCGCTTTGGGGCGGGGGGCCATCGAAGGTCGGCGGGGGCTCAGAGGGCCCTGCCCTTTCTCCAGCCCTGAATGAGCGGCAGCGCCCCTAGTGGCCCAGGTGGTGGAGGGGCAGCAGTATTAGTCTTGCCCTGGGGCTCAGGGGTCCCCAGTGCCCGGAGTTGCGGTGCCAGGACCCTTGGGAGGGGCCCCTCGGGGGCCCACCTAGGGTTAGGATTAGCCCCCAGGACGCCGGCAGGCAGGATCCACCGGCGGTGTGGCGAGCCGGGGGGCGGGCCGAGGGGAGGGCGCTGGAGAGCAGGAGCCTGGGTCCACGTGTTTTGGCGCAGGGGGCCTTCGAAGCTCGCCGGGGGCTCGGAGGGCCCTACCTGTTCTCCCCCCCTGAATGACCGGCAGCGCCCGAAGCGGCCCCGGTGGCGGGGGGCTGCAGGGTGAGTCCAGCGCTGGGGTTGGAGGTTCCCAATCCCCGGCGTTGGGGCGCCAAGCACCTTGGGATGGTCCCCTTGGGGACCCTCCTAGGGTTTGGGTTAGCCCCCAGGAGGCCGTCAGGCCCAATCTCCTGGCTGTGTGGCGCGCGGTGGGGCGGGCCGAGGGGACGGAGCTGGCGAGCGGGACCGTGGGCCGACAGGTTTTGGCGTGGGGGCCTTCGAAGATCCTCAGGGGCTAGGAGGGCCCTGCCCCTTCTCCCGCCTGAATGACCGGCGGCGCCCCTAGCGGCCCTGGTGGCGGGGGCTTCAGGGTGTGTCCGGCCCTGGGGCTAGGACGTCCAGGATCCCGGGCGTGGCTGCGCAAGGCCCCTTGGGAGGGGCCCCTCAGGAACCATCGAGGGTTAGGGTTAGCCCCCAGGAGGCCGGCAGGTCTGATCTGCCTGCTGTGTTTCGAGCGGAGGGGCAGGTTGAGGTGAGGGCGCTGACTAGTGGGAACGTGGGCCCAAGCGCTTTGGGGCGGGGGGACGTCGAAGGTCCGCGGGGGCTCGGAGGGCCCTGCCCCTTCTCCAGGCCTGAATGAGAGACAGCGCCCCTAGTGGCCTAGGTGGTGGACGGCAGCAGTGTTAGTCTTGCCCTGGGGCTCGGGGGTCCCCAATCTCCAGCATTGCGGCCCCAGGCCCCTTGTCAGGGGCCTCTCGGGGACCGACCTAGGGTTAGGGTTAGCAAGAAGGATGCCGGCAGGCCCGAAATGCCTGCAGTGCAGCGAGTGGAGGGGCGGGCGGAGTGAGGGCGCTGGCGAGCTGGAGCCTTGGCCCAAACATTTTGGAGCGGGGGGCCTTCGAAAGTTACCTGGGGCACAGAGGGCCCTGCCCGTTCTCACGCCCTGAATGACCGGCGGGCTCCCTAGCGACCCAGGTGGCGGGGGGCTGCAGGGTGAGTCCGGCGCTGGGTCTCCGGTCCCCAATCCCCTGCGTTGGGGCGCCAGGCCCCTGGGGAGGTGCCCCTCAGGAGCCCACCTAGAGTTAGGGTTAGCCCCCAGGAGGCTGGCAAGCCCTATCTGCTGGATGTGCCGCGAGCGGAGGGGCAGGCTGAGCTGAGGGGGCTGAGGAGTGGGAGCGTGGGCCCAAGCGTTTTGGCGCGGGGGGCCTTCCAAAGTCGTCAGGGGCTCGGAATGCCCTGCACCTTCTCCCGCTCTGAATGACCCGCGGCGCCAATAACGGCCTGGGTGGCGGTGGGGCGGAGGGTGAGTCCAGCGCTGGGGCTCGGGGGTCCCAATCCCCCGCGTTGCAGTGCCAGGCCCCTTGGGAGGGGCCCCTTGGAGGCCGAACTAGGGTTAGGATTAGCCCCCAGGGGGCCGGCAGGTAAGATCCACCGGCGGTGTGGCTAGCGGGGGGGGGGGGGAGGGGGGAGCCGGAGGGGAGGGCGCTGGAGAGCGGAGCTTGGGCCCAAGTGTTTTGGCGCGGGGGCCTTGGAAGCTCGCCGGGGGCTCGGAGGGCCCTACCCATTCCCCCCTGAATGACCGGCGGCGCCCCTAGCGGCCCGGGTGGCAGGGGGCTGCAGGGTGATTCCAGCGCTGGGGTTTGGAGGTTCCCAATCCCCAGCGTTGGGGCGCCAAGCCCCTTGGGATGGGCCCCTCAGGGACCCACCTGGGATTGCGTTAGCCCCCAGGAGGCCGTCAGGCCCAATCCCCTGGCTGTGTGGCGCGCGGTGGGGCGGGCCGAGGGGACGGAGCTGGCGAGCGGGTCCTTGGGACCACAGGTTTTGGCGTGGGGGCCTTCGATGATCCTTAGGGGCTAGGAGGGCCCTGCCCCTTTTCCCGCCTGAATGACCGGCGGCGCCCCTAGCGGCCCCTGTGGCGGGGGCTGCAGGGTGTGTCGGGCCCTGTGGCTAGGAGGTACAGGATCCCCGGCGTGCCTCTCCAGGCCCCTTGGGAGGGGCCCCTCGGGGACCGACCTAGGGTTAGGGTTAGCCCCCAGGAGGCCGGCAGGTCTGATTCGCCTGCTGTTTTTTGAGCGGAGCAACAGGTTGAGGTGAGGGCGCTGACTAGTGGGAACGTGGGCCCAAGCCCTTTGGGGAGGGGGGCCATCGAAGGTCGGCGGGGGTTCGGAGGGCCCTGCCCCTTCTCCCGCCTAAATGACCGGCAGCGCCCCTGCGGCCCAGGTGCCTGGGGGCTGCGGGTAAAGTCCAGCGCTCGGTCTCGGGTCCCCAATCCCCGGCGTTGGGGCGCCAGGCCCCTTGGGTGGGGCCCCTCAGGAACCCACCTAGAGTTCGGGTTAGCCCCCAGGAGTCCCGCAAGCCCGATCTGCTGGATGTGCGGCGAGCAGAGGGGCAGGCCGAGCTGAGGGCGCTGAGGACTGGGAGCGTGGGCCCAAGCGTTTTGGCGCGGGGGGGCCTTCAAAAGTTGTCAGGGGCTCGGAGTGCCCTGCACGTTCTCCCGCTCTGAATGATAGGCAGCGCCAATAATGGCCTGGGTGGCGGTGGGGCAAAGGGTGAGTCCAGCGCTGGGGCTCGGGAGTCCCAATCCCCGGCGTTGCGGTGCTAGGCCCCTTGGGAGTGGCCCTTCGGGGCCGAACAAAGGTTAGAATTAGCCCCCAGGAGGCCGGCAGGAAGGATCCACGGGCGGTGTGGCGAGCGGGGGGGGGGGGTGGGCGGCCGGAGGAGAGGGCGCTGGAGAGCGGAGCGTGGCCCCAAGTGTTTTGGCGCAGGGGGCCTTCGAAGCTCCCCAGGGGCTCAGAGGGCCCTACCCGTTCTCCCCGCCCGAATGATCGGCGGCGGCTGAAGCGGCCCGGGTGGCGGGGGGCTGCAGGGTGAGTCCAGCGCTGGGGTTTGGAGGTTCCCAATCCCCGGCATTGGGGCACCAAGCCCCTTGGGATGGGCCCCTCGGGGACCCACCTAGGGTTTGGGTTAGCCCCCAGGAGGCCTTCAGGCCCAATCCCCTGGCTGTGTGGCTCGCGGTGGGGCGGACCGAGGGGAGGGAGCTGGCGAGCGGGACCGTGGGCCCACAGGTTTTGGCGCGGGGCCTTCTAAGGAGGTCGGGGGCTCTGAGGGCCCTGCCCCTTCTCCCGCCTGAATAACCGGCGGCGCCCCTAGCAGCCCGGGTGCCAGGGGGCTGCAGGGTGAGTCCGGCCCTGGGGCTAGGACGTCCAGGATCCCCGGCATGGCCGCGCAAGACCCCTTGGGAGGGGCCCCTCCGGGACAGCCCTAGGGTTAAGGTTACCCCCAGGTGGCCGGCAGGTCCGATCCGCCTGCTGTCTTTCGAGCGGAGGGGCCGGTTGAGGTGAGGGCGCTGACTAGTGGGAACATGGGCCCAAGCGCTTTGGGGCAGGGGGCCATCGAAGGTCGGCGGGGGCTCAGAGGGCCCTGCCCTTTCTCCAGCCCTGAATGAGCGGCAGCGCCCCTAGTGGCCCAGGTGGTGGAGGGGCAGCAGTATTAGTCTTGCCCTGGGGCTCAGGGGTCCCCAGTGCCCGGAGTTGCGGTGCCAGGACCCTTGGGAGGGGCCCCTCGGGGGCCCACCTAGGGTTAGGATTAGCCCCCAGGACGCCGGCAGGCAGGATCCACCGGCGGTGTGGCGAGCCGGGGGGCGGGCCGAGGGGAGGGCGCTGGAGAGCGGAGCGTGGGCCCAAGTGTTTTGGCGCAGGGGGCCTTCGAAGCTCCCCGGTGGCTCGGAGGGCCCTACCTGTTCTCCCCCCCTGAATGACCGGCAGCGCTCCTAGCGGCCCGGTTGGCGGGGGGCTGCAGGGTGAGTCCAGCGCTGGGGTTTGGAGGTTCCCAATCCCCAGCGTTGGGGTGCCAAGATCCTTGGGATGGGCCCCTCGGGGACCCACCTAGGGTTTGCGTTAGCCCCCAGGAGGCCGTCAGGCCCAATCCCCTAGCTGTGTGGCGCGCGGTGGGGCGGGCCGAGTGGACAGAGCTGGCGAGCGGGACCGTGGGCCCACAGGTTTTGGCGTGGGGGCCTTCGAAGATCCTCAGGGGCTAGGAGGGCCCTGCCCCTTCTCCCGCCTGAATGACCGGCGGCGCCCCTAGCGGCCCTGGTGGCGGGGGCTTCAGGGTGTGTCCGGCCCTGGGGCTAGGACGTCCAGGATCCCGGGCGTGGCAGCGCAAGGCCCCTTGGGAGGGGCCCCTCGGGGACCAACAAGGGTTAGGGTTAGCCCCCAGGAGCCCGTCAGGCCCAATCCCCTGGCTGTGTGGCACGCGGTGGGGCGGGCCGAGGGGACGGAGCTGGCGAGCGGGACCGTGGGCCCACAGGTTTTGGCGTGGGGGACTTCGAAGATCCTCAGGGGCTAGGAGGGCCCTACCCCTTCTCCCGCCCCGTATGACCGGTGGGCCCCCTAGAGGCCCAGGTGGCGGGGGGCTGCAGGGTGAGTCCGGCGCTGGGTCTCGGGTCCCCAACCTCCGCCGCTGCGGCGCCAGGCACCTTGTGTGGGGCCCCTCAGGAGCCCACCTAGAGTTAGTGTTAGCCCCCGGGAGGCCGGCAAGCCCGACCTGCTGGATGTGCGGCGAGCAGAGGGGTAGGCCGAGCTGAGGGCTCTGAGGAGTGGGAGCGTAGGCCCAACCGTTTTGGCGTGGGGGGGCCTTCGAAGGTTGCCTGGGGCACAGAGGGCCCTGCCCATTCTCACACCCTGAATGACCGGCGGGCCCCCTAGCGGCCCAGGTGGCGGGGGGCTGCGGGTAAAGTCCGGCGCTTGGTCTCGGGTCCTCAATCCCCGGCGTTGGGGCACCAGGCCCCTTGGGTGGGGCCCCTCAGGAGCCCACCTAGAGTTAGGGTTAGCCCCCAGGACTCCCGCAAGCCCGATCTGCTGGAGGTGCGGCGAACGGAGGGGCAGGCCGAGCTGAGGGCGCTGAAGAGTGGGAACGTGGGCCCAAGCGTTTTGGCGCGGGGGGCCTTCGAAAGTCGTCAGGGGCTCGGAGTGCCTGCACATTCTCCCACTCTGAATGACCGGCGGCGCCAATAACGGCCTGGGTGGCGGTGGGGCAGAGGGTGAGTCCAGCGCTGGGGCTCGGGGGTCCCAATCCCCGGCGTTGCGGTGCCAGGCCCCTTGGGAGTGGCCCCTCGGGAGCCGAACAAGGGTTAGGATTAGCCCCCAGGAGGCCGGCAGGCAGGATCCAGGGGCGGTGTGGCGAGCGGGGAGGGGGCGGCCGGAAGGGAGGGCACTGGAGAGCGGAGCGTGGGCCCAAGTGTTTAGGCGCAGGGGCCTTCGAAGCTCCCCGGGAATTCGAAGGGCCTTACCCGTTCTCCCCCCCTTAATGACCGGCAGCGCTCCTAGTGGCCCTGGTGGCGTGGGGCTGCAGGGTGAGTCCAGCGCTAGGGTTTGGAGGTTCCCAATTCCCGGCGTTGGGGCGCCAAACCCCTTGGGATGGTCCCCTTGGGGACCCACCTAGGGTTTGCGTGAGCCCCCAGGAGGCCGTCAGGCCCAATCCCCTGGCTGTGTGGCGCGCGGAGGGGTGGGCCGAGGGGACGGAGCTGGCAAGCGGGACCGTGGGCCCACAGGTTTTGGCGTGGGGGCCTTCGAAGAGCCTCAGGGGCTAGTAGGGCCCTGCCCGTTCTCCCGCCTGAATGACCGGCGGCGCCCCTAGAGGCCCTGGTGGCGGGGGCTTCAGGGTGTGTCCGGCCCTGGGGCTAGGACGTCCAGGATCCCGGGCGTGGCTGCGCAAGGCCCCTTCGGAGGGGACCCTCGGGGACTGACCTGGGGTTAGGGTTAGCCCCCAGGAGGCCGGCAGGTCCAATCCGCCTGCTGTGTTTGGAGCGGTGGGGCAGGTTGAGGTGAGGGCGCTGACTAGAGGGAACGTGGGCCCAAGCGCTTTGGGGCGGGGGGGGGCCATCGAAGGTCGGCGGGTGCCAGAGGGCCCTGCCCGTTCTCCCGCCGGGAATGAGCGGCAGCGCCCCTAGTGCCCAGGTGGTGGAGGGGCAGCAGTGTTAGTCTGGCCCTGGGGCTCGGGGGTCCCCAATCCCCAGTGTTGCAGCCCCAGGCCCCTTGTCTGGGGCCTCTCGGGGACTACCTAGGGTCAGGGTTAGCAAGCAAGATGCCGGCAGGCCCGAAATGAACGCTGTGCAGCGAGTGGAGGGGCGGGCCGAATGAGGGCGCCGGCGAGCGGAAGCCTGGGGCCAAACATTTGGCGAGGGGTCCTTCGAAGGTAGCCGGGAGCTCAGAGTGCCCTGCCCGTTCTCCCGCCCTGTATGACCGGTGGGCCCCCTAGAGGCCCAGGTGGCGGGGGGCTGCAGGGTGAGTCCGGCGCTGGGTCTCTGGTCCCCAACCTCCGCCGCTGCGGCGCCGGGCCCTTGGGTGGGGCCCCTCAGGAACTCACCTAGAGTTAGTGTTAGCCCCCGGGAGGCCGGCAAGCCCGACCTGCTGGATGTGCGGCGATCAGAGGGGTAGGCCGAGCTGAGGGCGCTGAGGAGTGGGAGCAAGGGCCCAACCATTTTGTCGCAGGGGCCTTCGAAGGTCATCAGGGTCTAGGAGGGCCCTGCTCCCTCTCCCGCTTGAATGAACGGCGGCGCCCCTAGCGGCCGGAGTGCGGGGGCCTGCAGGGTGATTCCACCGCTGGGGTTCAGTGGTTCCCAATCCCCGGCTTTGGGTTGCCAAGCCCCTTGGGAGGGTCCCATCGGGGACCAACCTAGGGTTCACGTTAGCCCCCATGCGGCCGGCAGGTGCAATCTGCTTGCTGTGTTTCCAGCGGAGGGGCGGGTTGAATTGAGGGCGCTGACTAGTGGCAACGTGGGCCCAAGCGCCTGGGGCCGGGGGCCATCAAATGTGGAAGGGGGCTCGGAGGGCCCTGCCTGTTCTGCCGCCCTGATGACAGGCGGCGCCAATAACGGCCCGGGTGGCGGTGGGGCGGAGGGTGAGTCCAGCGCTGGGTCTCGGGTCCCCAATCCCAGGCGTTGGGGCACCAGGCCCCTTGCGAGGGGCCCCTAAGGAGCCCACCTAGAGTTAGGGTTAGCCCCCAGGAGGCCGGCAAGCCCGATCTGCTGCATGTGCAGCGAGCGGAGGGGCAGGCCGAGCTGAGGGCGTTGAGGAGTGGGAGCGGGGGCCCAAGAGTTTGGCGCGGGGGCCTTCGAAATGCGCCAGGGGCTCAGTGTGCCCTGCACATTCTCCCGCCCTGAATGACCAGCGGTGCCAATAAAGGCCCGGGTGGCGGTGTGGCGGAGGGTGAGTCCAGCGCTGGGGCGGGGGTCCCCAATCTCTGGCATTGTGGTGCCAGGCCCCTTGGGAGGAGCCCCTTGGGGGCCCACCTAGGGTTAGGATTAGCCCTGAGGAGGCGGGCAGGGAGGATCCATGGGAGGTGTGGCGGGGGAGGGGCGGGCCGAGGGGAGGGCGCTGGTGAGTGGGAGCGTGGGCACAAGTGTTTTGGCGCAGGGAGCCTTCGAAGCTCGCCAGAGGCTCGGAGGGCCCTACCCGTTCTCGAGCCTGAATGACTTGCGGCGCCCCTAGCGTTCCAGGTGGCGGGGGCTGCAGGGTGAGTCCAGCGCTGGGGTTCGGAGGTTGCCAATCCCCAGCGTTGGGGCGCCAAGCCCCTTGGGATGGGCCCTTCGGAGACCGACCTAGGGTTAGGATTAGCCTCCAGGAGTAAGGCAGGTCCGATCGGCCTGCTGTTATTCGAGCGGAGGGGCGGGTTGAGGTGAGGGCGCTGACTAGTGG
Organism: Ursus americanus; assembly: GCF_024610735.1. Taxonomy (NCBI): domain Eukaryota; kingdom Metazoa; phylum Chordata; class Mammalia; order Carnivora; family Ursidae; genus Ursus; species Ursus americanus. The sequence goes on from NC_142158.1 coordinate 36,242,302, forward strand.
CAACGTGGGCCCAAGCGCTTTGGGGAGCGGGTGCATGGACGGTCGGGGGGGCTGGGAGGGTCCTGTAAGTTTTCCTGCCCTGAATGAGCGGCAGCGCCCCTAGTGGCCCAGGTGGTGGAGGGGCAGCAGTGTTAGTTTGGCCCTGGGGCTCGGGGGTCCCCAATCCCCAGCTTTGCATCCCCGGGCCCCTTATCAGGGGCCTCTCGGGGACTGACCTAGGGTTAGGGTTAGCAAGCAGGATGCTGGCATGCCCAAAATGCCGGCTGTGCGGCGAGTGGAGGGGTGGGCGGAGTGAGGGCGCTGCGAGCAGTAGCCTGGGCCCAAACATTTTGGCGCCTGGGGCCTTCCAAGGTCGATGGTGGCTCAGAGGGCCCTGCCCGTTCTGCCGCCCTGATGACAGGCAGCGCCAATAACGGCCCGGGTGGCGGTGGGGCGGAGGGTGAGTCCAGCGCTGGGTCTCAGGTCCCCAATCCCAGGCGTTGGGGCACCAGGCCCCTTGTGAGGGGCCCATAAGGAGCCCACCTAGAGTTAGGGTTAGCCCCCAGGAGGCCGGCAAGCCCGATCTGCTGGATGTGCAGCGAGCGGAGGGGCAGGCCGAGCTGAGCGCGTTGAGGAGTGGGAGCGGGGGCCCAAGAGTTTGGCGCGGGGGCCTTCGAAATGCGCCAGGGGCTCGGTGTGCCCTGCACATTCTCCCGCCCTGAATGACCAGCGGCGCCAATAAAGGCCCGGGTGGCGGTGTGGCGGAGGGTGAGTCCAGCGCTGGGGCGGGGGTCCCCAATCCCTGGCATTGCGGTGCCAGGCCCCTTGGGAGGGGCCCCTTGGGGGCCGACCTAGGGTTAGGATTAGCCCCGAGGAGGCCGGCAGGCAGGATCCATGGGCGCTGTGGCGGGGGAGGGACGGGCCGAGGGGAGGGCGCTGGTGAGTGGGAGCGTGGACTCAAGTGTTTTGGCGCAGGCGGCCTTGGAAGCTCGCCAGGGGCTCCGAGGGCCCTACCCATTCTCGAGCCTGAATGACTGGCGGCGCCCGTAGCGGCCCGGGTGGCAGGGGGCTGCAGGGTGAGTCCAGCGCTGGGGTTCGGAGGTTCCCAATCCCCAGCGTTGGGGCGCCAAGCCCCTTGGGATGGGCCCTTCGGGGACCGACCTAGGGTTAGGATTAGCCTCCAGGAGTAAGGCAGGTCCGATCCGCCTGCTGTGTTTTGAGCGGAGGGGCGGGTTGAGGTGAGGGCGCTGACTAGTGGCATCGTGGGCCCAAGCGCTTTGGGGAGCGGGTGCATCGTCTGTCGGGGGGCTAGGAGGGCCCTGTATGTTCTGTTGCCCTGAATGAGCGGCCGCGCGCCTAGTGGCCCAGGTGGTGGAAGGCAGCAGTGTTAGTCTGGCCCTGGGGCTTGGGGGTCCCCAATCCCCAGCGTTGCATCCCCGGGTTCCTTGTCAGGGGCCTCGCGGGGACTGACCTAGGGTTAGGGTTAGCAAGCAGGATGCCGGCAGGCCCGAAATGCCTGCTGTGTGGCCAGTGAGGGGCGGGCGGAGTGAGGGCGCTGGCGAGCAGAAGCCTGGGCCCAAACATTTTGGCGCTGGGGGCTTCCAAAGTCCTGGGTGCTCAGAGGGCCCTGCCCGTTCTCCCCCCCTGATTAACCGGCGGGCCCCCTAGCGGCCCCGGGGGTGGGGGGCTGCAGGGTGAATCCGGCGCTGGGTCTCGGGTCCCCAATCCCTGGCGTTGGGGCGCCAAGCACCTTTGGATGGGCCCCTCGGGGACCCACCTAGGGTTTGGCTTAGCCCCCAGGAGGCCATCAGGCCCAATCCCCTGTCTGTGTAGCGCACGTTGCGGCGGGCCAGAGGAGGGAGCTGGCGAGCGGGACATTGGGCCCACAGGTTTTGGCGCTGGGGCGGCCTTTGAAGGTCTTCAGGGGCTTGTAGGACCCTGGCCCTTCTACCGCCTGAATGACCGGCGGCGCTCCTAGCGGCCCGGGTGGCGGGTGGCTGCAGGGTGAGTCCGGCCCTGGGGCTAGGACGTCCAGGATCCCGGGCATGGCGGCGCAAGGCCCCTTGGGAGGGGGCCCTCGGGAACCGACCTAGGGTAAATGTTAGCCCCCAGGAGGCCGGCAGGTCCGATCCGGCTGCTGTGTTTCGAGCGGAGGGGCGGGTTGAGGTGAGGGCGCTGACTAGTGGGAACGTGGGCCCAAGCGCTGTGGGGCAGGGGGCCATCGAATGTGGAAGGGGGCTTGGAGGGCCCTGCCCTTTCTCCCGCCGGGAATGAGCGGCAGCGCCCCTAGTGGCCCAGGTGGTGGAGGGGCAACAGTGTTAGTCTGGCCCTGGGGCACTGGGGTCCCCAATCCCCACCGTTGCATCCCCGGGCCCCTTGTCAGGGGCCTCTCGGGGACTGACCTAGGGTTAGGGTTAGCAATCCAGATGCCGGCAGGCCTGAAATGCCGGCTGTGCGGTGAGTGGAGGAGCGGGCAGAGTGAGGGCGCTGGCGAGCAGGAGCCTGGGCCCAAACATTTCGGTGCCTGGGGCCTTCCAAGGTCGCTGGTGGCTCAGAGGGCCCTGCCCGTTCTGCCGCCCTGATGACAGGCGGCGCCAATAACGGCCTGGGTGGCGGTGGGGCGGAGTGTGAGTCCAGCGCTGGGTCTCGGGTCCCCAATCCCAGGCGTTGGGGCGCCAGGCCCCTTGTGAGGGGCCCCTAAGGAGCCCACCTAGAGTTAGGGTTAGCCCCCAGGAGGCCTGCAAGCCCGATCTGCTGGATGTGCAGCGAGCGGAGGGGCAGGCCGAGCTGAGGGCATTGAGGACTGGGAGCGGGGCCCAAGAGTTTGGCGCAGGGGCCTTCGAAATGCGCCAGGGGCTCGGTGTGCCCTGCACATTCTTCCGCCCTGAATGACCAGCGGCGCCAATAAAGGCCCGGGTGGCGGTGTGGCGGAGGGTGAGTCCAGCGCTGGGGCGGGGGTCCCCAATCCCTGGCATTGCGGTGCCAGGCCCCCTGGGAGGAGCCCCTTGAAGGCCGACCTAGGGTTAGGATTAGCCCCGAGGAGGCCGGCAGGCAGGATCCATGGGCGCTGTGGCGAGGGGGGGGCGGGCCGATGGGAGGGCGCTGGTGGGTTGGAGCGTGGGCCCAAGTGTTGTGGCGCAGGCGGCCTTCGAAACTCGCCAGGGGCTGGGAGGGCCCTACCCGTTCTGGAGCCTGAATGACTGGCGGTGCCCTTAGCGGCCCGGGTGGTGGGGGGCTGCAGGGTGAGTCCAGCGCTGGGGTTCGGAGGTTCCCAATCCCCAGCGTTGGGGCGCCAAGCCCCTTGGGATGGGCCCTTCGGGGACCGACCTAGGGTTAGGATTAGCCTCCAGGAGTAAGGCAGGTCCGATCCGCCTGCTGTGTTTCGAGCGGAGGGGCCGGTTAAGGTGAGGGCGCTGACTAGTGGGAACGTGGGCCCAAGCGCTTTGGGCAGCGGGTGCATGGACGGTCGGGGGGGCTAAGAGGGCCCTGTATGTTCTCCTGCCCTGAATGAGCTGCAGCGCTCCTAGTGGCCCAGGTGGTGGAGGGGCAGCAGTGTTAGATGGTCCTGGGGCTCAGGAGTCCCCAATCCCCAGCGTTGCAGCCCCAGGCCCCTTGTCATGGGCCTCTTGGGGACTGACCTAGGGTTAGGGTTAGCAAGCAGGATGCCGGCAGGCCCGAAATGCCGGCTGTGCTGTGAGTGTAGGGGCGGACAGAGTGAGGGCGCTGGCGAGCAGAAGCCTGGGCCCAAACATTTTGGCGCGGGGGCCTTAGAAGGTCGCTGGGGGCTCCGAGGGCCCTGCCTGTTCTCCCCCCCTGAATAACCGGCGGGCCCCCTAGCGGCCCCGGGGGTGGGGGGCTGCAGGGTGAATCCGGCGCTGGGTCTCGGGTCCCCAATCCCTGGCGTTGGGGCGCCAAGCGCCTTGGGATGGGCCCCTCGGGGACCCACCTAGGGTTAGGCTTAGCCCCCAGGAGACCATCAGGCCCAATGCCCTGGCTGTGTAGGGCGCATTGCGGCGGGCCAGGGGAGGGAGCTGGCGAGCGGGACCGTGGGCCCACAGGTTTTGGCGCTGGGGCGGCCTTCAAAGGTCTTCAGGGGCTTGTAGGACCCTGGCCCTTCTACCGCCTGAATGACCGGCGGCGCTCCTAGCGGCCCCGGGTGGCGGGTGGCTGCAGGGTGAGTCCGGCCCTGGGGTAGGACGTCCAGGATCCCGGGCATGGCGGCGCAAGGCCCTGTGGGAGGGGCCCCTCGGGAACCGACCTAGGGTTAGGGTTATCCCCCAGGAGGCCGGCAGGTCCGATCCGGCTGCTGTGTTTCGAGCGGAGGGGCGGGTTGAGGTGAGGGCGCTGACTAGTGGGAACGTGGGCCCAAGCGCTATGGGAGCTTGTGCATCGTCGGTCGGGGGAGCTGGGAGGGCCCTGTATGTTCTCCTGCCCTGAATGAGCGGCAGTGCCCCTAGTGGCCCAGGTGGTGGAGGGGGAGTAGTGTTAGTTTGGCCCTGGGGCTCGAGGGTCCCCAATCCCCAGCGTTGCAGCCCCAGGCCCCTTGTCAGGGGCCTCTCGGGGACTGACTTAGGGTTAGGGTTAGCAAGCAGGATGCCGGCAGGCCCGAAATGCCGGCTGTGCGGCGAGTGGAGGGGCGGGCAGAGTGAGGGCGCTGGCGAGCAGGACCCTGGGCCCAAACATTTTGGTGCCTGGGGCCTTCCAAGGTCGCTGGTGGCTCAGAGGTCCCTGCCCGTTCTGCCGCCCTGATGACAGGCGGCGCCAATAACGGCCCGGGTGGCGGTGGGGCGGAGGGTGAGTCCAGCGCTGGGATTCGGAGGTTCCCAATCCCCAGCGTTGGGGCGCCAAGCCCCTTGGGATGGGCCCTTCGGGGACCGACCTAGGGTTTGCGTTAGCCCCCAGGAGTCCGTCAGGTCCGATCCCCTGGCTGTGTGGCGCAAGGTGGGGTGGGCCGAGGGGACGGAGCTGGCGAGCGAGACCATGGGCCCACAGGTTTTGGCGTGGGGGCCTTCGAAGATCCTCAGGGGCTAGGAGGGCCCTGCCCCTTCTCCCACCTGAATGACCGGCGGCGCCCCTAGCGGCCCCGGTGGCGGGGGCTGCAGGGTGTGTCCGACCCTGGGGCTAGGACGTCCAGGATCCCTGGCGTGGCTACGCAAGGCCCCTTGGGAGGGGCCCCTCGAGGACCGACCTAGGGTTAGGGTTAGCACCCAGGAGGCCGGCAGGTCCGATCCGCCTGCTGTGTTTCGAGCGGAGGGGCAGGTTGAGGTGAGGGCGCTGACTAGTGGGAACGTGGGCCCAAGCGCTTTGGGGCGGGGGGCCGTCGAGGGCAGCGGGGGCTCAGAGGTCCCTGCCCCTTCTGCCGCCCTGAATGAGCGGCAGCGCCCCTAGTGCCCAGGTGGTGGAGGGGCAGCAGTGTTAGTCTGTCTCTGGGGCTCGGGGGTCCCCAATCCCCAGTGTTGCAGCCCCAGGCCCTTTGAAAGGGGCCTCTCGGGGACTGACCTAGGGTCAGGGTTACCAAGCCGGATGCCGGCAGGCCCGAAATGCCCGCTGTGCAGCGAGTGGAGGGGCGGGCCGAATGAGGGCGCTGGCGAGCGGGAGCCTGGGCTCAAACATTTGGCCGGGGGTCCTTCCAAGGTAGCCAGGAGCTCAGAGAGCCCTGCCCGTTCTCCCGCCCTGTATGACCGGTGGGCCCCCTAGAGGCTCAGGTGGCGGGGGGCTGCAGGGTGAGTCCGGCGCTGGGTCTCGGGTCCCCAATCTCTGGCGCTGAGGCGCCGGGCCCCTTGGGTGGGGCCCCTCAGGAGCCCACCTAGACTTAGTGTTAGCCCCCGTGAGTCCGGCAAACCCGACCTGCTGGATGTGCGGTGAGCAGAGGGGTAGGCCGAGCTGAGGGCGCTGAGGAGTGGGAGCGTGGGCCCAACCGTTTTGGCGCGGGGGCCTTCGAAGTTCATCAGGGGCTAGGAGGGCCCTGCTCCTTCTCCCGCCTGAATGACCGGCGGCGCCCCTAGCGGCCAGAGTGGCGGGGGGCTGCAGGCTGATTCCACCGCTGGGGTTCAGTGGTTCCCAATCCCCAGCGTTGGGTCGCCAAGCCCCTTGGGAGGGGCCCCTCGGGGACCCACCTAGGGTTCAGCTTAGCCCCCAGGAGGCCGGCAGGTCCAATCCGCTTGCTGTGTTTCGAGCAGAGGGGCGGGTTGAGGTGAGGGCGCTGACTAGTGGCAACGTGGGCCCAAGCGCTTTGGGGCGGGGGGGGCCATCGAAGGTGGGCGGGGACTCGGAGGGCCCTGCCCCTTCTCCCACCTGAATGACCGGCGGCGCCCCTAGCGGCCCAGGTGGCGGGGGGCTGCGGGTACAGTCCCGCGCTCCGTCTCGGGTCCCCAGTCCCCGGAGTTTGGGCGCCAGGCCCTTTGGGAGGTGCCCCTCAGGAGCCCACCTAGAGTTAGGGTTAGCCCCCAGGAGGCCGGCAAGCCCGATCTGCAGGATGTGCGGCGAGCGGAGGGGCAGGCCGAGCTGAGGGCGCTGAGGAGTGGGAGCGTGGGCCCAAGCGTTTTGGTGCTGGGGGCCTTCGAATGTCGTCAGGGGCTCAGAGGGCCCTACCCGTTCGACCCTGAATGACTGGCGGCGCCGCTAGCGGCCCGGGTGGCGGGGGGCTGCAGGGTGAGTCCAGTGCTGGGGTTCAGAGGTTCCCAATCCCGAGCGTTGGGGCGCCAAGCCCCTTGGGATGGGCCCTTCGGAGACCGACCTAGGGTTAGGATTAGCCTCCAGGAGTATGGCGGGTCCGATCTGCCTGCTGTGTTTCGAGCGGAGGGGCGGGTTGAGGTGAGGGCGCTGACTAGTGGCTACGTGGGCCCAGGCGCTTTGGGCAGCGGGTGCATGGACGGTCGGGGGGGTTGGGAGGGCCCTGTGAGTTCTCCTGCCCCGAATGAGCGGCAGCGCCCCTAGTGGCCCAGGTGGTGGAGGGGCAGCAGTGTTAGTTTGGCCCTGGGGCTCGGGGGTCCCCAATCCCCAGCGTTGCAGCCCCAGGCCCCTTGTCAGGGGCCTCTCGGGGACTGACCTAGGGTTAGGGTTAGCAAGCAGGATGCCGGCAGGCCCGAAATGCCGGCTGTGCGGCGAGTGGAGGGGCGGGCGGAGTGAGGGCGCTGGCGAGCAGAAGCCTGGGCCCAAACATTTTGGCACGGGGGGCCTTCGAAGGTCGCTGGGGGCTCAGAGGGCCCTGCCCGTTCTCCCCCCCTGATTAACCGGCGGGCCCCCTAGCGGCCCAGGGGGTGGGGGGCTGCAGGGTGAATCCGGTGCTGGGTCTCGGGTCCCCAGTCCCTGGCGTTGGGACGCCAGGCACCTTGGGATGGGCCCCTCGGGGACCCACCTAGGGTTTGGCTTAGCCCCCAGGAGGCCATCAGGCCCAATCTCCTGGCTGTGTAGCGCGCGTTCCTTCGGGCCTGGGGAGGGAGCTGGCGAGCGGGACCGTGGGCCCACAGGTTTTGGCGCGGGGGGGCCTTCGAAGGTCGTCAGGAGCTTGTAGGGCCCTGCCTCTTCTACCGCCTGAATGACCGGCGGCGCTCCTAGCGGCCCGGGTGGCGGGTGGCTGCAGGGTGAGTCCGGCCCTGGGGCTAGGACGTCCAGGATCCCGGGCATGGCGGCGCAAGGCCCCTTGGGAGGGGGCCCTCGGGAACCGACCAAGGGGTATGGTTAGCCCCCAGGAGGCCGGCAGGTCCGATCCGGCTGCTGTGTTTCGAGCGGAGGGGCGGGTTGAGGTGAGGGCGCTGACTAGTGGGAACGTGGGCCCAAGCGCTGTGGGGCAGGGGGCCATCGAATGTGGAAGGGGGCTTGGAGGGCCCTGCCCGTTCTCCCGCTGGGAATGAGCGACAGCACCCCTAGTGGCCCAGGTGGTGGAGGGGTAACAGTGTTAGTCCGGCCCTGGGGCACTGGGGTCCCCAATCCCCACCGTTGCATCCCCGGGCCCCTTGTCAGGGGCCTCTCGAGGACTGACCTAGGGTTAGGGTTAGCAAGCAGGATGCCGGCAGGCCCGAAATGCCAGCTGTGCGGCGAGTGGAGGGGCGGGCGGAGTGAGGGCGCTGGTGAGCCGGAGCCTGGGCCCAAACATTTTGGCGCCTGGGGCCTTCCAAGGTCGCTGGGGTCTCAGAGGGCCCTGCCCGTTCTGCCGCCCTGATGACAGGCGGCGCCAATAACGGCCCGGGTGGCGGTGGGGCGGAGGGTGAGTCCAGCGCTGGGTCTCGGGTCCCCAATCCCAGGCGTTGGGGCGCCAGGCCCCTTGCGAGGGGCCCCTAAGGAGCCCACCTAGAGTTAGGATTAGCCCCCAGGAGGCCGGCAAGCCCGATCTGCTGGATGTGCAGTGAGCGGAGGGGCAGGCCGAGCTGAGGGCGTTGAGGAGTGGGAGCGGGGGCCCAAGAGTTTGGCGTGGGGGCCTTCGAAATGCGCCAGGGGCTCAGTGTGCCCTGCACATTCTCCCGCCCTGAATGACCAGCGGTGCCAATAAAGGCCCGGGTGGCGGTGTGGCGGAGGGTGAGTCCAGCGCTGGGGCGGGGGTCCCCAATCTCTGGCATTGTGGTGCCAGGCCCCTTGGGAGGAGCCCCTTGGGGGCCCACCTAGGGTTAGGATTAGCCCTGAGGAGGCGGGCAGGGAGGATCCATGGGAGGTGTGGCGGGGGAGGGGCGGGCCGAGGGGAGGGCGCTGGTGAGTGGGAGCGTGGGCACAAGTGTTTTGGCGCAGGGAGCCTTCGAAGCTCGCCAGAGGCTCGGAGGGCCCTACCCGTTCTCGAGCCTGAATGACTTGCGGCGCCCCTAGCGTTCCAGGTGGCGGGGGCTGCAGGGTGAGTCCAGCGCTGGGGTTCGGAGGTTCCCAATCCCCAGCGTTGGGGCGCCAAGCCCCTTGGGATGGGCCCTTCGGAGACCGACCTAGGGTTAGGATTAGCCTCCAGGAGTAAGGCAGGTCCGATCGGCCTGCTGTTATTCGAGCGGAGGGGCGGGTTGAGGTGAGGGCGCTGACTAGTGGCAACGTGGGCCCAAGCGCTTTGGGGAGCGGGTGCATGGACGGTCGGGGGGGCTGGGAGGGTCCTGTAAGTTTTCCTGCCCTGAATGAGCGGCAGCGCCCCTAGTGGCCCAGGTGGTGGAGGGGCAGCAGTGTTAGTTTGGCCCTGGGGCTGGTGGGTCCCCAATCCCCAGCGTTGCAGCCCCAGGCCCCTTGTCAGGGGCCTCTAGGGGACTGACCTAGGGTTAGGGTTAGCAAGCAGGATGCCGGCAGGCCCGAAATGCCGGCTGTGCAGCAAGTGGAGGGGCGGGCGGAGTGAGGGCGCTGGCGAGCAGAAGCCTGGGCCCAAACATTTTGGTGCAGGGGGCCTTCGAAGGTCGCTGGGGGCTCAGAGGGCCCTGCCCGTTCTCCCCCCCTGAATAACCGGCGGGCCCCCTAACGGCCCAGGGGGTGGGGGGCTGCAGGGTGAATCCGGCGCTGGGTCTCGGGTCCCCAGTCCCTCTCGTTGGGATGCCAAGCACCTTGGGATGGGCTCCTCGGGGACCCACCTACGGTTTGGGTTAGCCCCCAGGAGGCCATCAGGCCCAATCCCCTGGCTGTGTAGCGCCTGTTGAGGCGGGCCAGGGGAGGGAGCTGGCAAGCGGGACCGTGGGCCCACAGGTTTTGGCGCGGGAGGGGCCTTCGAAGGTCGTCAGGGGCTTGTAGGGCCCTGCCCCTTTTACCGCCTGAATGACCGGCTGCGCCAATAACGGCCCGGGTGGCGGTGGGGCGGAGGGTGAGTCCAGCGCTGGGTCTTGGGTCCCCAATCCCAGGCGTTGGGGCGCCAGGCCCCTTGCGAGGGGCCCCTAAGGAGCCCACCTAGAGTTAGGGTTAGCCCCCAGGAGGCCGGCAAGCCCTATCTGCTGGATGTGAGGCGAGCGGAGGGGCAGGCCGAGCTGAGGGCGCTGAGGAGTTGGAGCGTGGGCCCAAGCATTTTGGTGGGGGGGGCCTTCGAATGTCGTCATGGGCTCGGAGTGCCCTGCACGTTCTCCCGCTCTGAATGGTCGGCAGCGCCAATAACGGCCTGGGTGGCGGTGGGGCGGAGGGTGAGTCCAGCGCTGGGGCTCGGGGGTCCCAATCCCCGGGGTTGCGGTGCCAGGCCCCTTGGGAGGGGCCCCTTGGGGGCCGAACTAGGGTTAGGATTAGCCCCCAGGAGGCCGGCAGGCAGGATCCATTGGCGCTGTGGGGAGCAGGGGGGCGGGCCGAGGGGAGGGCGCTGGAGAGCGGGAGCGTGGGCCCAAGTGTTTTGGCGCAGGGGGACTTCGAAGCTCGCCGGGGCCTCGGAGGGCCCTACCTGTTCTCCCGCCCTGAATGACCGGCGGCGCCCCAAGCGGCCCGGGTGGCGGGGGGCTGCAGGGTGAGTCCAGCGCTGGGCTTTGGAGGTTCCCAATCCCCGGCGTTGGGGCGCCAAGCCTCTTGGGATGGGCCCCTTGGGGACCCACCTAGGGTTTGCGTTAGCCCCCAGGAGGCCGTCAGGCCCAATCCCCTGGCTGTGTGGTGCGCGGTGGGGCGGGCTGAGGGGACGGAGCTGGCGAGCGGGACCGCGGGCCCACAGGTTTTGGCGCGGGGGCCTTCGAAGGAGGTCGGGGGCTCAGAGGGCCCTGCCCCTTCTCCTGCCTGAATGACCGGCGGCGCCCCTAGCAGCCCGGGTGCCAGGGGGCTGCAGGGTGAGTCCGGCCCTGCGGCTACGACATCCAGGATCCCCGGCATGGCGGCCCAAGACCTCATGGGGCTGCGGGTAAAGTCCGGCGCTCCGTCTTGGTTCCCCAATCCCCGGCGTTTGGGCGCCAGGCCCCTTGGGAGGGGCCCCCCGGGGGCCGACCTAGAGTGAGGGTTAGCCCCAGGAGGACGGCAGGCCGGATCCGCCGGGTGTGCCGCAAGCAGAGGGGCGGGCCGACATGAAGGTGCTGGCGAGCGAGCTTGGGCCCAAGCGTTTTTGCACGGGGGGCCTTCGAAGTTTGCTGTGGGCTCAGAGGGCCCAGCCCGTTCTCCCGCCCTGAATGACCGGGGGCGCCCCTAGCAGCCCGGGTGGCGGCGGGGCGGCACGGTGAATCCGGCGCTGGAGCTCAAGGGTCCCCAATCCCTGGCGTTTTGGTGCGAAACCCCTTGGGATAGGCCCCTCAGGGGCCAACCTAGGGTTAGGGTTAGCCCCTATGAGGCCGGCAGCCCTGATCCGCCGGCTGTGCAGCGAGCGGAGGGGTGGGCTGAGGTGAGGGCTCTGGAGAGCGGGAGCGTGGGCCCAAGCGTTTTGGCGCGGGGGGGGGGGGGCTTCGAAGGTCTTCGGGGGCTCGGAGGGCCCTGCCCGTACTCCCGCCCTGAATGACCGGCGGCGCCCCGAGCGCAGGGTGGCGGCGGGGCAGCAGCGTGATTCCAGCGCTGGGGCTCCGGGGTCCCCAATCCCCGGTGTTGCTACGCCAGACCAGTTGTGAGGTGCCCCTCGGGGACCGACCTAGGGTTAGTGTTAGCCCCAAGGAGGCCGGCAGGCACGATCCGCCAGCGGTGCGGCGAGCGGAGGGGCGGGCCGAGGTGATTGCGCTCACGAGGGGGAGCGTGGGCCCTAGCGTTTTGGCTCCAGGGGCCTTCGAAGGTCCCAGGAGGCTCGGAGGGCCCTGCCCGTTCTCCGGCCCTGAATGACCAGCGGTACCACTAGTGGCCCGGGTGGCGGTGGGGCGGCACAGAGAGCTCGGCGCTGGGGCTCGGGGGTCTTCAATCGCAGGCATTTGGGTGCCAGGCCCCTTGGGAGGGGCCCCCCGGGGGCCGACCTAGAGTGAGGGTTAGCACCAAGGAGGCCAGCAGGCCTGATCCGCCTGCTCTGCGTCGAGTGGAGGGGCGGGTCGAGGTGAGGGCACTGTCGAGGCGAGCGTGAGCCCAAGCGTTTTGGCCCAGGGGGCCTTCGAAGGTAATCGGGGGCTCGGAGGACCCTGCCCGTTCTCCCGCCCTGAATGACCGGCCGCACCCCTAGCGGCCCAAGTGGCGGTGGGGCAGCAGGGTGAGTCCGGCGCTGGGGCTCGGGGGTCCCCAATCCCCGGTGTTGCGGCGCCAGGCCCCTTGAATAGGCCCCTCGAGGGCCTACCTAGGGTTAGGGTTAGCCCCCAGGAGGCCAGCATGCCTGCTTCTCCAGCTGCGCGGCGAGCGGAGGAGCGGGCCGAGGTGAGGGCGCTGGCGAGCGTGAGCGTGGGCCCAAGCGTTTTGGGGCGAGGGGCCTTCGAAGGTCGAAGGGGGCTCGGAGGGCCCTGCCCCTTCTCCCGCCCTGAATGACCGGTGGCGCCCCTAGCGGCCCAGGTGGTGGCGGGGTGGCAGTGTGAGTGCGGCAATGGGGCTCGGGGGTCCCCAATCCCTGGCGTTGCGGCGCCAGATCCCTTGGGAGGGGCCCCTTGGTGGCCGATCTAGGGTTACGGTTAGCGCTCCATTCTAGTCGGCAGACAGTGACCCTAGGTATGATGAGAGGGAGGGGGTAACAGGGCATTTCATCTGATCGCCCCCCCACCCCTCTGGCCTCCTCTAGCTACGGATGCGTCCTCTCTTCCTGGGACGAGATCGGCGGAGCCCGCGAGCAGCGGGGCATGTGAGTGAGCTTTGGCTAATGCAGAGGGCCCTTCCTTCTTCGAGAGGGCAGTGAGGGGACTGTGTTCTGGGGGCTGCTGGACCCTCATCCCACACATCTGCAATTCCTGTGAGAGGGTCCAGGTCTGAGGGCTGCTTCTGCAGAAGAGGAAAGGGGTCCTGAGGAGCCCTGGGTGGGCTGTGGGCACTGTGGGAGAGCAGAGGGGGCTGGAGGGCAGCCTCAGCCCCTAACAGAGTCATTCCCCATCCCCGCCGCCTCCCAGCCCTGTCTCTACCCCAATCCTGGGACCCAGAACAAAGGGCATGGCTTCCACACATCTGGTGGAAGGTCGACACTGGGTGCTCAGCAGGTACTCAGGAGACCCAGGGAGAGCTCGGGGACTGGACGTCCCCCACCCAGTGGGAGATTAGCGTCCACGGAAGGACACCCTTTCCTGGCACCTACTGAACGAGGCAGCACGTAGGCACGGGAGGGGAAGTGGGAGGTATCGGGAGGGTCCTGGGAAGGCCAGGGATGGGACAGAGTCCCTTTGTTCCCTCCTTGGTTGGACAGTCACAGAGCACTAGTGTGCCCTGAGGGCAAACACCACGGCAGACACGCCACCCCTCCCTGCCCACATGCAGTGGAAGTCACACGGCAAGTGGGCAGGGAGACTGAGCAGGGCATCCAGCTTCCGCTTGGAGGACAAAAATGGTCACACCAGGGGTCAAGGGCTCCCACTCACAGAGGCTTTGGGTCAGCCCAAAGGTGGACATGGAGTAGGAATGGGCTCTGACAGCCGGGAGCCGGGGACCCAGGGGCCCAGGTTCCCACAGGGGTTCCCTGGGGCATCTGTGTGGGAGGTGCCCTGTCCTCTGACTCCTCTGCCCACCTGTCTGTCCCCAGGGCCATCTCCTCCATCCTGGGCACCTGGCTGGGCCACTACCCTGAAGATTTCTTCCAGCCCCCAGAATTTCCCTGCCTAAAGACACTACTGGCATACGTAGGGCTCAACGTGCCAGGCTCAGACCTGGAGCAACGTGCCTGGCTCCTCCTCTCTCGGCTGCGACACCTCGAGCCCGCTGAGCCGGAGGCTGGGGGTGAGGAGGACTGGGGGTGACTGATGGAGGGCTGTGGAGGGGAGAGAGTGGGCCACACAGAGCAAGCCTCCACAGACTGCAGTGTGGCTGGGAGCAAGGAGTGGTCTCAGATCACTGTCCCCATGGGCTACAGTTTGGGGAGACCACCCAGGGACGGGTTCTTAGACTCAAACAATATTGAGTGGTGGGCAAAGTTGCCTTCATTTGGAAGGGACATGGAAAGACAATCATGATGACCATACTTTCTCTTCTTGGAGCGACAGCAGCAGCCCCAGAGCGAGATCCGGAACCGCGCCGAAAGCTAGTCCCAGCTCCCACTGTGGTGCCTGCTGCAGCTTCAGAGCCTGAGCTGGAAAATCCCAACACTGTTGCTGGAGCTCAGCAACTCAAAAGAGCAGGGACGTCACCTGCCATGTCGGGCCCAGTGCAGCTGGTGGTCAGAGCTCTGATCCACCCTGAGGACGTGCAAGAGTCACCTGCGCCTTTGGAAAGCCAGGAGCCTCAGCAGGCCCCAGCACCAGCCATGGAGGTCCCTGAAGAACCCGTGATGACACCTCCCATTTCAGAGCCACGGCAGGATATACTCACAGCTCTGACTCCCTGTCGGGAGCTTGAAGACCCCCCTGCACCTTGTGCAGCCTCGGTGCCCGCGCACACTGCAGCACTAGCTATGGAGGTCCCTGAAGGGCCCCTGATGCCACCTGTCCTGTCAGAGCCAACGGAGGTTACACTCACAGCTCTGACGAACGGTCATGAGCTGCAAGAGCCACTGGCATCTATGGCAGCCTGGGCGCCCGCGCACGCTGCAGCACTAGCTATGGAGGTCCCTGAAGGGCCCCTGATGCCACCTGCCCTGTCAGAGCCAACGGAGGTTACACTCACAGCCCTGATGAACGGTCATGCGCTGCAAGAGCCACTGGCATCTATGGCAGCCTGGGCGCCCGCGCACGCTGCAGCACTAGCTATGGAGGTCCCTGAAGGGCCCCTGATGCCCCTTGCCCTGTCAGAGCCAGTGGAGGATATACACAGAGCTCTCACTCCCTGTCAGCAGCTTCAAGAGCCACCTGCACCTTTGGCAGCCCCGGAGTCCAAGCAGGCTACAGCACCAATTATCGGGGTTGCCGGAGGGTGCTGGCAACCATTTCTCTCAGTGGAGCAACTGGCCTCGGCCCCGGAGCAGCAGTTCCTGCTCGCTGAATCCCCAAAGGATGGCTTTCCCTCCCCTGTCATTCCAGTGTTTCTAATTTTTGCGTTGTTCATGCACCTATTTCATAGCTTAATATATTCTGGTCTATAAATAAAGATAAATTGAGTTTTCATGGAATTTTACTCTGATCCTTTTAAATTGTACATCCAGGTGTCATTCGATACAGAGTGTTCCACAACCTTGTCCTTCTACAATATTTCCCTCCAGGAGACTCCCGTGCCACTCGTCAGATACTGCTCATTCTCTCAGCACAGTCCCTGCAGCCACAGCTCCCCTCTCTGCCTCTGTGAGTTACTTCTTCTGGGTTTTCATGTGTGTGGGATCAGACAGTGTGGCCTTTTTCTATCTAGCTACGTAACCTATGAGTGATTCATTTATTTTTTTCAGGTTTCTTTCTCTTAACAAACAAACAAACACACAAAAACAGAAACAAAAAAACCCCACCATTTTACTACAAAGGAATATTCCTGATACAATACTGCGCAGGTGAAGCCCCAAAATGAAATGTTTTCATGATCTGGGATAGGCTTCCCTTTTGTAAGTGTGACCCAAGAGCCAGAAATACCTGGGTCCATGAGACACCTGCAAAATCTTTCATTTTCCAGGATAGGCCAGGTTTCAATGATTCTAATGTGCATATTATAAAAATATTGAGACTGCATATTAAATCTTCCTCTTTATTACAAACATATCAGGTAATTAAAAGGTTCTCTAAGGTTTTAGCCAGATTACGTTTTGTTAGTAAAATAGTGATGTAAATATGAAGAAAGGAAGACATATTCCTTCTACCTTCTACCATGATAGCCCATAACGCATGGCGTCCCTCTTCCAGTCCTTTCTCTCGGAGTGTATGGGTGAGTGTGTGCGGGGGAGGGGGTTTGCCTGTGTGTGGGACAGGGTGGGGCAGGGAGGGTTTCACAGCTGGGCTCTTGTTCGGCCTGAGGTCCCCACAGTGGACAGGCACTGCTACTCCTCTCCTGTCCCCTTCTGCATTTTCAGGGGCTACACATCATTTACTCAGCAGCACCACCTGCCGAACAATTGAGACCTCTCCAATTCTTTGAGTCTCATCCTTAAAGTGAAGGGTACAATGTGCCGTAAATCTCTTTGGCTTTAGGACTGTTTCCTAAAAGCACAATTTCTGGAACACACTTTAGTCCCATTGTTGCAGTATTGGCTGCAGGGTCCTCTATCTATACTCTTTCTTTCCGTGGAGCCTTGCTCGGGAAAGGAGGGTCCCCGGAGACTAGAGAGGAACCCTGAAATCATGAGGAAGACAAGCCAGCAGTGAGGCCATCAGGCTACCTGGGCGGGACCCATGAAGCAGGGAAGAGCCTGTCCATACCGCCCTCATGGATCCTCCCTCCACAAGCATCCCTGCCCCACCACACACACACACACACACACACACACACACACACACACACACACACACCCCGCCCTGGAACACCCCTCATCCAGACCCCGTCCCAGGACACACCCCAGCCACTCCAGCCCCTCCTGCTCTAGAACTCAGCTTCTAAGTAGAGCAACCAGGTCCTGCTTCCAGGCCAGCAGAGGGGCGTCGGCCGGGCCACACTTGTCTGCTTGCTCCGGGTCCATCCTTTTTGGGCCCTCTCCTCCCAGGAAGGAACCAACCTCTCATGGCAGCTCAGGTCAGTGAGTCACAGACATGACCTGAATGTGTTCATCCATATGTCCACTAGGTGGCAACAGCAAGAACTGCTTGAACCTCTGTGAACAGGAGGGACCTTTACTGAGGAGGGAAGAGAAGGCTAGCTGAGGACAAAGCCGGAACTGACACCCCACACCCACCCCCCACCATGGGGTGTACGTGACATTCCTCAGGCACTCCTGGCTGCCCTAAAGGACAAAGAAAGAGTTAACCTATAGACACCACAATCCTGCAAGACTTAAGTCTCCCTCAGTTTCCCAATGTCTTAGCAGTTTACAAGAACCAAGCATTTCTATCAATAACTTAGCTTCCTGAAGGGAAAGCAGATACAACGAAATGTCCTTATAATCTGCAGCCTCCAGGAAGTTCCCAACCGTCTTAATGTTCATGCCTTGCTAGAGGGCAAAACCACCTTCCCTAGACAATGGCAGGGCCTCTGTACCTTGTGAGTCTTCTTTAACATATGCAAGTATTATCTCAACCTCCCTTTTTCCTTACCTTCCCCCAACCCCATAGTCTATCATCAGCCAGCCCTCACAAGCCAGGGCAGCAGCTCTTTCTGCCACCTGTCCTGTCATAAACCACCAATTTTGCACCAAAGACGTCTCGAGAATTCCTTCCTGGTCGTCGGCTGCGGATTCCACCCCACTGAACCTCACCTATATTCCACAACCTCCTCATTTCCAAAGCACACTGGGTGCTCATGGAAGCTGCAGGATGGACAGAGCCTCAACCGGCGGCTTTGGCACTGGGCATAGCCCCTCCACACCACTCAGGCTCCTCCAGCAGTGACCCCCTGCCCCTGCCAGCCCCAATTCTTAATAACCCTCCAGTTCAGTTGTTGTGACAGCAGTGCCTACGCTTCCTGCTGCAGACACAAGTGAGGAGAAGGGAGAGATCCCTCTCCTTGCACGAAGTCACTTGACGGGGAGTCCACTTGATCAGAAGCTCTCCATCTGGGAGCCCTGCAAAGGACAGGAATGCTGTGACGCTCCGCCTTCCCCAAGGAGCTTTGGTGTGGGGAGCACCGCAGAAGTCTACAGAAATTGGCGCACAACAGCATCACACCTCCACGCCTACAGATGCGGGCAGCCATTTTTATTCTCACCCTCTCAAGAGGTGAGGAAAGCCCTCTGGGCACACAAGGCACACAGAACAACCAGCTGACCCTGAGCCCCACCGGGCCCCCTGATGGGGGCAGTGCATCCCCGTCTAGGCAAAACCACCTGAGAATCAGCGCACTGGGCCCCTGCCCCCCGAAAACGAGGTGAAAGAACAAGTGAACAGCAAGTTTACAGACCAAAGAGGACGGCCAAACTCCAGTGCTAGGGGAAAATAGCACCTAGAACTCGAGGCTTTTTCTCATGATTCATTTCTCTCTCCATTCAAAATTTTCCATTTCGTTTTTTTTTCTTTTTTCCCTTTCCAACTACCTTTTTTAATTTTAGCAACACTTCAATTTTCAATCTTTTCTTAACTTTCATTTTTTACATTGACATTTCATACATATTTTCTTCATTTTTGGATTCCTGTCGCTACATTCAATTTGATTTCTGTATAATATGAGTTTGGCTTTCTTTACAATTTTGGGATTTAGTGACTTCCAACACACAGACCAAAAGATACTCGGGACCATGTGGCTCACCCTGTTTTGTCCACCCCGTGAGATCCTAATCTCTCTCTCCCCCATCCATTCTTCTCTGGGAAAAGTGACTAGAGGGAGGGATTCACAGCAAAAAAAAAAAAAAAAAAAAAAAAAAAGAGCCAGAGGTAACACTCTCTGCCACTGATCTAATGCATAGGGTTTTAAGTAAGAAGTCACAGCTGGAACTCAGGATGACAATTACAAAGTTGCTAGCTGGGCTTGAAAAAAGTATAAATGACATGAGAGACTCTCATAGTGCAGAAATGAAATCGAATCAGGCCCAAATTCCAAAGGCTCTGAGATGCAGTCTACATTGGATGTGCATGCTGTAACGGCTAGGGTCAATGAGGAGAAGACAGAGTCAGTGACACCAAAGACAAGCTGATGGAAAGGAAGGAAGCTGAGGAAAAGAGAGAAAGCCAACGAATGGACCATGGGTGGAGGAGTCGAAAAATCAGTGATGCCACAAAAGGAAACAATATTGGAATTACTTCTGGCCCCGAGGGAGAAGACACAGAGGGACAGAAGATCTGTCTGTGTAGATCATAGCTGAGAACTTCCCTAATCTGGGAGGGAAACAGGCATTCAAGTCCAAGAGGTAGAGAGGACTCTTCCCCAAATCCATAAGAATAGAGGAATACCCTAACATATACTAGTGACGTTTGCAATTTCAGACAGAAAGAGAAAATCCTGAAAGCAGTTTGAGACAAGAGGATCTTCACCGACAGGGGTAAGCACGTTAGACTAGCCACATACCTATCCACAGAGTCCTGGCACACCAGAAAGGGCTGGTGTGATTGAGTCATGGTACTAAGTGAGAAAAACATGGAGCCAAGAACGCTTTACCCAGCAAGGAGTCATTCCGAATAGGAGCAGAGATAAAGAGCTTCCAGGACAGAAAGAAACTCAAAGGATTTGGCCGCTAAACCACCCTGCAAGAATAGGAAGGGGATCCTGTAATTGAAGACAGACTCCAAGAGGAACACAGACCAGAAAGAAACAGAGACCATCTACAGAATTAGGGACGTGACAGGTAATGCAATGGACTCATCTCCATCTGCTTTTTAGATTTTTTCTTTATCATTGGTCTTAAGCAATTTTATTGGGATGTAGGTTGATAAGGAGGTTTTTTTTCATGATCCTTATGTTTGGGGTTTTTGTTGCCTGGATTCCTGAATTCTTAAAAATATGGGTGTAGAGGGTTCATACAATTCAGATAACAATCAGAATTACTTCTTCAAACAGTTTTTTTCTGTACCTCAGCCAATTTCGTATCTACCAGGCCACTTGAAATCGCTACAAAGCTCACACATACTCTAGTGTTTGTGTGCAGGGCGTGGTTTGCACCCTTCCTTTTCTCTGCTTTATTCTGGACAACTGCTATGATCATACATTCAAGTTCTCTCTCTCTGTCTCTCGCTCTCTTTTTGCTATTTAGTGTCTAACGGGAAAGAAAGCCCATCTACTACATTTTTCATCTTAGACGTGCCACTGTTCAGCTCCAGAAGTTGGGTTTTCCTTGTTTTCATATTTCCTATATCTCTGTTTCACTTCATCCTTTGTGTACATTCTTACGTATATAAAACGTCTTTCTAACAGTTGTTTGAATGTCCATGTGCAATACTTCCATCGTCTTTTTCATTTCTGGGTAGGTTTCTATTGTTTAATCTTTCTCCTCAGTACGAGGTGAACTCTTCTCCTTCTTTGCATCCTGGTAATCTTTTGTTGGAAGACAGGTATTGTGAATTTTAACTGTTAGATATTAACTATGGCTTATATTTCTACACATACTCTTGAGGATTGTTCTGATGGTGAGGTAGGTTCCTGGAAGACGATTTTATCCTTCCAGACTAGCTTTCCAAAGGTTTGTTAGGTGGTATCACAGTAGTCTTCAATGTATTTTGCTATTGTTCTGTTGGTATTCTGAGCTCTCTTTGCAATGTCCCACGAATTACGAGGTTTTCCACTCTGCCTGCTGCTGGTAGCACAGACTTTTCCTGATTGTGTGTGAAGGCTAGTGACATTTTCCTCTCTGCTTCCCCTGGGCTATGATTTTCCCCACACCACATAGGTTCCTCACACACGTGCCCTACTGAGGAATTCCATGAAAACTCAAAAGTGATCCTAGATGGCTTTCTGAGGTCCTCTTTCTCTGTGCAGCTCTCCTCAGTATTCTGTACTGTAAACCACAGCTATATTGACTTCTCCAAACTTCCATCTTTCTGTCTCCAACTCATGGAAATGGCTGAGCTTCGCCTGTATTCTTCATCCCTGACCCGTAGACTAGAAATGAAATCTCTTTAGGCAGTAAGTTAGGGAAATACAGAGTCCCCCATGTTTGTCTTCCCTCTTGCACTAGTCACTTCCCTGCATTGCCTGGAAATATATCGACAGTGTTCTTTTGCCAGGGTGCCTGGGTGGCTCAGTTGCTTAAGCCTCCTACTCGTGATCTGGACTCAGGTCACGAACTCAGGGTCTTGGGATCAAGACCAGCATTGGGCATCACACTCAGCACAGAGTCGGCTTGAGATTCTGTCTCCCCTCTCCCTCTATCCTCCCCACCCCCCACATTCTGTCTCTCAAACCAACATAGAAAATCTTTCAAATGAAATAAAATCAGTTACGTAACAGGCAGCCTCTGCAACGAGGGGAAGACCCCAGCAGGGTCCGTGCCTTGCCCAAAATCACAGGCTGGTAAGAAGGCAGAACCAGGCCTGCACCCAGCTCTCCGAGTGTCCTCAACGTTGGGGCCCTGGCTGAACCTAGTTACTCACTGGGAGCTCGGGAAGAGGTTGTGTTTTGGAACTGGCTTATACTAAGATTCAAATACTGGTCTAGCTCTGTATTTTTGTTTGTTTTGGGCATTTCTACCCTGGGAAAATAAGGAAACAGGTTTATAATTGGCTCCAAATTCACAGATTATAAGAAATATAAATTTATCTGTTAAGTTATTTTTTTAGTAAAATATTTCAAGTGAAAGAATGTTGTCATCTAAAAATGGTAAGATTTATCACTTTTATTACTTACATATTAACCAAATTAAGTCACATCTGCTTTTTAAATAGAAGTAAGTAATCTAAATATTAATATATCCTTGTTTAATCAACGTTTGACATCAGATTAAAAATAATGAATGTGAAAGATGACAATTTTTAATGATGCCTTCTCAAAATTTTTTAAGAACATGAAATATAAAGAGAATTGAGTGCTGGAAATATTCTTGAACAGAATAGAGAAATACTGAATGAAAAAAAAAGCCCCCTTCATGATAAAAATCCTCAAACTAAGTTTAGTGGAAATATATTTCAACATAATAAAGGCTATACATGAAAACCCCACTGCTAATATCATACTCAATGGTGAAAAATGGTGAGAGCTTTCCCCCTAGTTCAGGAACAAGATGAGAATGTCCACTCTCACCATTTTTATTCATTCTAGTATTGGAAGTCTTAGCCACAACAATCAGACAAGAAATAAAAAAACTTCCAGATTGGTAAGGAAGAAGTAAAACTTTCACTATTTGTAGACGGCATGATATTATGTATAGAAAACCTAAGATGCTACCAAAATACTGCTAATACTGATAAACAGATTCAGAAAGGTTGCAGGATACAAAAAAAAAAAAGTACAGAAATCTGTGGCATTTTTCTATACTGATAATGAAGTAGCAGAAAGAGAAATTAAGACAAAAATCCCATTTACACGTGCACCAAAAATAATAAAATACCTAGGAATAAATGTAAACAAAGTGAAAGACCTGACTGAAAATCATACAATTTTGATGAAAAAAGTCACAGACAACACAAATGGAAAGATACTCCTTTCTCATGGACTGGAAGAATAAATATTGTTAAAATGTCCATACTACCCAAAGCAGTCTACATATTTAATGCAATCCCCATCAAAATAGCAACAGTATTTCTCACTAGAACAAATAATCCTAAAATTTGTATGGAACCACAAAAGATCCAGAATAACTAAAGAGATCTTGAAAAAGAATGACAACCTAGAGGCATCACAATCCCAGATTTCAAGATCTACTACAAAGTTGTAGTAATCAAAACAGTATGGTACTGATACAAAAAAAGACATATAGATTAATAGAACAGAATAGACGGCCCAGAAATAAACCCTTGAGGAGCTGAGCTTTCAAAAGGGATGTTCTCCACTTCTCCCAGGACATTCAAATACCCCCTAGACCTCACTCGTCTAATTAGAGATTTTTCTTTAGGCTCTCAGGACATTGTAATTCTTAGAGAAATTCTTCTCAGAGTCTGGAAGGTAATGTTTTTGCTCATTGTACTTCTTTAATTTAGCTAGATGCCCTTGTATTTGGAAGATATTCTTATAACATCTCCAAGATTATTTTTTAATAGATTTTCTTGTCTGTTTCTTTAAATTACTTTTGCTTACATAAGGGATATCAGAGAAGATATAAATATTTTATTCTTCCAGGAGACTCTGTGTGTGTGTGTGTGTGTGTGTGTGTGTGTGTGTGTGTGTGTGTATTTAGGCCATATATTTAGTTCATTAAGATTTGTACAGATTTCTAGAAGAAAAATAATCACATGATCACATGATTTAGGATTACTTATAATCATAAATAGATTTTTAAATTGGAGAGGAAAACGGATAGCTAGTAAAGCATGAAACCCTGATAGGAAACATACATACTGTGTGCTGGTTAATTGGTTATAGACACTTCATGTATTATTATGACAGCTTCTGCCTGTGAACTTAGAAGATGCTGAGCTTCTCAATAATCAAAGAAGAGAACAAGTGTTCATTCAAAATGCTGACCCAAGCAGTGCCTGCTTTTCTGTTTTTCTATCTGAAGCTATCATTTAGAATTTGTACTCTTTCAACAGTAGGAAAGTCCATAGACCTCTAAAGCATGAGTAAAATTCAAATAGGGTCAAATTCCTGAGGGCAAAGCATTATTTTTCCTCCCAGCCCTGTTACATTTGGCCATACATACTTATTTCAACCCATGCAGCAGAGAATAAGGGTTGTGATTTTCATTATGATCACTAATTCCTTAAAAGTGCATCTAGGGCCTTCCAGAGTCATGAATTCAGCAGAATAACAGAAGGTAGCATGTCAAAAGACCATATGCAGGCCCTAGGCTGTATTTGCAGTACTAGTTCTGCATAATGTTTCCAGTTGGTATGCAATCATGCATGAACTCAAGCTTAAAAAAAACAAAAAGCTAGAATTTTTCATGCAGTGCTGTTACCTTTCAATGCACACCCAATTCAGCAAACTTAAATATTATCAAATATCCTTCCATAGTGATTGCAGTCTCCAGGGCTATCTACTGGTAATGCATAGCTTGGTTTTTAGATAATAAATAATAAAACTCTTCTAACAGGTGAATTTGATAATCAGTGTGCATCCAGAAGCATTGAATGTTTCCCATTAAATGACTGTAATCTTTCAGTTTGGTTTGCACCACCATATGCTATTGGCCTTGCATTTTGTATGTTAACTTTGCAGAGCTCATGCTCACTACAAACACACTCGGGACCTCTAAATACTTGTTTCTTGTGCATACCATGAATTTGTATTCACATTTTTGGAGACAGGAGACAATGCTGATGTTTACTTGTATTTCAGAAAAATCAATCAGGTCAGCCTTGAGAGGTCACAATGACCAATACAGCTGATACACTGAGAGTTCACTAAATATTTTCTGAGACTTTGGTATCATTATTGCAAGTATTCAGACAATTTTCTGGATCACATGCCCGTGACAGAGGGTTCCCTTACATTCACAATTCTGGAAGAAAACTCTTCATATTGCCATCCCAGAAATCCAGAAATCATGCCAGGGAGTGAACATTTACTGTAAAATAATCTGTGCCACATTGCTCCTCTTTTTATACAGCACCATGACCCACTAAGGAATAAGAAAAATCCCTGAGCTATCTCTGTATGTTTTTAGCATTATGATTTCATACACATTTAACGGAATTAATTTAAAAAAGACAACCCTAGTTCTAAGATTAAAAAATCTTCATAAAATAGTCAAATGGAGCCAATGTGCTAAATATTTTTTTTCTGAGGGACCTTAAATTTCCAAGTCTTATACTTATAAATATGGGCTTAATTTGAGAACAGTCATTTTAAAGTTGGCCTAAGTCATTTGTCCAAACTCAATTTAAAAATTCACAATTCCTGAGGAGTTAAGATGGCGGAGGAGTAGGGGACCCCTTTTTCACAGGTCCCCTGAGTCGAGCTGGATAGGTACCAGACCAGCCTAAATAACCACGGATTCAGCCTGAGACGCAGGAAGATACATCTGGATCTCTACAAATGAACATCTCCAGCACTGAGTATTGAGGTACCAAGAGGGGTGCCGTAAAACCGCGCAGATATTGGAAGATAAACGGAAGGGGGAGGGAGCCGACGCATTTGGGCGCCGGGAAGCAGCAGCCACCTGCATGGGGGAGCGGGCAGACTCACAGAGGGCACCCGCGAGAGAGCGGACTGAGACCGGTGAGCCGTGAACGCGCGCCACAAGGCATCTCCTGGAACACCGGAATCCCGGTGTGATCACGGGATCCAGACTGAGACCGGGAGCTCCCGGAGCGCGCGCGGTGCGGCTGGCGGCTGGCGGGCCACCTGCACGGGGGAGCAGGCGGACTCGCGGTCGGCACCCGCGAAACAGCAGACTGAGACCCTGAACCGGGTGCGCGCGTCACCAGGCTTCTCACGGAACTCCGGAATCGCGGTGTGCTCACCGGGCATAGACTGAGACCAGGAGACCCGGGAGCGCGCGGGGCGGCAGTGGCTGGCGGCATTAGAAACACAAAGGACAGAGAGGCGCCTGCCCTGGAAGTGAGGGCAGGGACGCCGGGTTGGTGCGCACATCCCGGGTCGCTGCAGGGTTGAGCAGCACCAACAGTAACAGAGTTAAAGTGGCCAGAACATCAGTGGAGAACGGGCCGCAATCCCTCTGTTCTGTGACAATGCAGCCTCTGCTGCTCTGACTCTCAGAAGAGGCATAGCCGACCGCCAGGGAAAGCCGCCAGAGAACAAAAGCCTGGAAATACCGGCTCACAGCATGCCCATCTCCATCCCCCCTCGCGGGGGACACGGAGACTCTACCCAAACAGGGTTGCCTGAGTCTCGGTGCGGCAGGCCCCTCCCCCAGAACAGAAGGCAGGCTGAAAAATCAAGAAGCACACAACCCGGGCGCCTGGGTGGCGCAGTCATTGAGTGCCTGTCTCCGGCTTAGGGCGTGATCCCAGCGTTCCGGAAAGGAGTCCCTCGTCGGGCTCCTCCGCTGGGAGCCTGCTTCTTCCTCTCCCACTCCCCTGCTTCTGTTCCCGTTCTTGCTGACTGTCTACCTCCCTCTCTCAGATAAATAAATAAATAAAATCTTTAAAGAAGAAGCCCACATCTCTAAGATCCCTATAAAACAAGGGGCACGGCCTGGGACCCAGTCAATAATTTGGGCTCTGGACAACCCCGCAACCTCTCCTCATCAGAATGACAAGAAGAAGAAACCCCCCCCCAGCAAAGAAAAGACAGTGAGTCTGTGGCCTCTGCCACAGAAATAATGGATATGGATGTAACCAAATTATCAGAAATGGAATTCAGAGTAACGATGGTCAAATTGATGAGCAGAATTGAAAAAAGTATTAACGAAAAGGTTTCTGAGAATATAGAATCCCTAAAGTCAGAAATGAAAGCGAATTTGACAGAAATTAAAAATTCTATGAGCCAAATGCAGGCAAAACGAGAGGCTCTGATGGCCAGGGTCACAGAAGCAGAGGAACGGGTTAGTGAATTGGAGGATGGGTTAATAGAGGAAAAAATGAAAATAGAAGATGCTTTTAAAAAAATCTAAGCCCACGATTGTTGGCTACGGGAGATTACTGACTCAATGAAACGATCCAATGTTAGAATCATCAGCATCCCCAAGGGGGTGGAGAAAAACAGAGGTCTAGAAGAGATATTTGGACAAATCGTAGCTGAAAACTTCCCTAATCTAGCAAGGGAAACAAACATTCGTGTCCAAGAGGCATAGAGGACCCCTCCGAAGCTCAACCACGACAAACCTACGCCACGTCACGTCATAGTGCATTTCGCAAATATTAGATCCAAGGATACAGTATTGAAAGCGGCCAAGGCAAAGAAATTTCTCACGTACCAAGGCAAAGGCATCAAAATTACGTCAGACCTGTCTACACAGACCTGGAATGAGAGAAAGGGTTGGGGGAGCATTTTTAAAGCTCTTTCAGAGAAAAACATGCAGCCAAGGACCCTTTATCCAGCAAGGCTGTCATTCAGAATTGATGGAGAAATAAAGACATTTCAGAATCGACAGTCACTAGCCAATTTCGTAACCACGAAACCAGACCTACAGGAGATATTACGGGGGGTTCTATAAAAGTAAAAAGGCCCCAAGAGTAATACAGAACAGAAAGTCACAGCCAATACAAACAAAGACTTTACTGGCAACATGGCATCATTAAAAGCATATCTCTCAGTACTCAGTCTTAATATTAATGGCTTAAATTCTCCCTTACAACACCACAGGGTTGCAGATTGGATAAAAAGAAATGACCCATCCATTTGCTGTCTACAAGAGACTCATTTCGAACCCAAAGATGCATTCAGACTGAGAGTAAGGGGATGGAGTACCATCTTTCACGCAAATGGACCTCAAAAGAAAGCTGGGGTAGCAATTCTCATATCAGATAAATTGGATTTTAAACTACAGACTGTAGTTAGAGATGCAGAAGGGCACTATATTATTCTTAAAGGAAGTATTCAACAAGTGGATATGACAATTATAAATATATATGCCCCCAACAGGGGAGCAGCAAGATACACAAGCCAACTCTTAACCAGAATAAAGAGACATATAAATAAAATACATTAATAGTAGGGGACCTCAACACTCCACTCTCAGAAATAGAAAGAACACCCTGGCAAAAACTAAGCAAAGAATCAAAGGCTTTGAATGCCATACTCGATGAGTTGGACCTCATAGATATATAGAGAACACTACACCCCAGAACCAAAGAATACTCATTCTATTCTAAAGCCCATGGAAAATTCTCAAGAATAGACCATGTTCTGGGACACAAAACAGGTCTCAGCCGATACCAAAAGATTGAAATTATCCCCTGCATATTCTCAGACCACAATGCTTTGAAATTGGAACTCAACCACAAGGAAAAATTTGGAAGAAACTCAAACACTTGGAGACTAAGAACCATCCTGCTCAGGAATGACTCGATAAACCAGGAAATCAAAAATCAAATTAAACAATTTATGGAGACCAATGAGAATGAAAATACAACAGTCCAAAACCTATGGGATACTGCAAAGGCAGTCCTAAGGAGGAAATACATAGCCATCCAAGCCTCACTCAAAAGAATAGAAAAATCTAAAATGCAGTTTTTATATTCTCACCTCAAGAAGCTGGAACAGCAACAGAGGGACAGGCCTAATCCACACACGAGGAAGCAGTTGACCAAACTTAGAGCTGAAATCAATCAAGCAGAAACCAGAAGTACAGTAGAGCAGATCAACAGGACTAGAAGCTGGTTCTTGGAGAGAATCAATAAAATTGACGGACCACTGGCAAGATTTATCCAAAAGAAAAGAGAAAGGACCCAGATTATTAAAATTATGAATGAAAAAGGAGAGGTCACGACGAACACCATTGAAATTGGAAGGATTATTAGAAATTTTTATCAACAGCTATATGCCAATAAACTAAGCAATCCAGAAGAGATGGAATCCTTCCTGGAAACCTATAAACTACCAAGATTGAAACAGGAAGAAATTGATTTCTTAAACAGGCCAATTAATGATGAAGAAATTGAGTCAGTGATAAACAACCTTCCAAATAACAGAACTCCAGGCCTGGACGGTTTTCCTAGGGAATTCTACCAAACTTTCAAAGAAGAAATAATACCTATTCTCCTAAAGCTATTTCAAAAAATAGAAACAGAAGGAAAGCTACCAAACTCATTCTATGAGGCCAATATTACCTTGATCCTCAAACCAGGCAAAGATCCCCTCAAAAAGGAGAATTACAGACCGATTTCCCTAATGAATATGGACGCCAAAATCCTCAACAAGATACTTGCTAATAGAATCCAACAGTTCATTAAAAGGATTATCCATCACGATCAAGTGGGATTCATACCTGGGATGCAAGCGTGGTTCAATATTTGCAAATCCATCAGCGTGATACATCATATCAACAAGAAAAGACTCAGGAACCATATGATCCTCTCAATCGATGCCAAAAAAGCATTTGACAAAATACAGCATCCTTTCCTGATTAAAACCCTTCAGAGTGTAGGAATAGAAGGTACATTTCTCAATCTCATAAAAGCCATCTATGAAAAGCCTACTGCAAATATTATTCTCAATGGGGAAAAGCTGGAAGCCTTTCCCTTAAGATCAGGAACACGACAAGGATGCCCACTCTCGCCACTATTATTCAACATAGTACTAGAAGTCCTTGCAACAGCAATCAGACGACAAAAAGGGATCAAAGGTATTCAAATCGGCAAAGAAGAAGTCAAAATGTCTCTCTTCGCAGATGACATGATACTCTATATGGAAAACCCAAAAGAAGCCACTCCCAAACTATTAGAAGTTATAGAGCAATTCAGTAATGTGGCAGGATAAAAAATCAATGCTGAGAAATCAGTTGCATTTCTGTACACGAATAGCGAGACCGAAGAAAGAGAAATTAGGGAATCCATCCCATTTACATCAGCACCAAAAACCATACGTTACCTTGGAATTAACTTAACCAGAGACGTAAAGGACCTATATTCTAGAAACTATAAATCCCTCTTGAAAGACATTGAGGAAGACATAAAAAGATGGAAAGATATTCCATGCTCATGGATCGGAAGAATTAACATAGTTAAAATGTCCATGCTACCCAGAGCAATCTACACTTTCAATGCTATCCCGATCAAAATACCGAGGACATTTTTCAAAGAACTGGAACAAATAGTCCTTAAATTTGTATGGAACCAGAAAAGGCCCCAAATCTCCAAGGAACTGTTGAAAAGGAAAAACAAAGCTGGGGGCATCACAATGCCGGATTTTGAGCTGTACTACAAAGCTGTGATCACAAAGACAGCATGGTACTGGCACAAAAACAGACACACAGACCAATGGAACAGAATAGAGAGCCCAGAAATGGACCCTCAGCTCTTTGGGCAACTAATATTTGATAAAGCAGGAAAAAACATCCGGTGGGAAAAAGACAGTCTCTTCAATAAATGGTGCTGGGAAAATTGGACAGCCACATGCAAAAGAATGAAACTTGACCACTCTCTCACACCATACACAAAAATAAACTCCAAATGGATGAAAGACCTCGATGTGAGACAGGAATCCATCAAAATTCTAGAGGAGAACATAGGCAGCAACCTCTACGACATCGGCCAAAGCAACCTTTTTCATGATACATCCCCAAAGGCAAGAGAAACAAAAGATACAATGAATTTATGGGACTTCATCAAGATTAAAAGTTTCTGCACAGCCAAGGAAACAGTCAGAAAAACTAAGAGGCAGCCCACGGAATGGGAGAAGATATTTGCAAATGACACTACAGATAAAGGACTGGTATCCAAGATCTACAAAGAACTTCTCAAACTCAATACACGAGAAACAAATAAACAAATCAAAAAATGGGCAGAAGATATGAACAGACACTTTTCCAATGAAGACATACAAATGGCTAACAGACACATGAAAAAATGTTCAAAATCATTAGCCATCAAGGAAATTCAAATCAAAACCACACTGAGATACCACCTTACGCCAGTTAGAATGGCAAAAATAGACAAGGCAAGAAATAACAAATGTTGGAGAGGATGTGGAGAAAGGGGATCCCTCCTACATTGTTGGTGGGAATGCAAGTTGGTACAGCCACTCTGGAAAACAGTGTGGAGGTCCCTTAGAAAGTTAAAAATTGAGCTACCCTATGATCCAGCCATTGCACTACTGGGTGTTTACCCCAAAGATACAGACGTAGTGAAGAGAAGGGCCATATGCACCCCAATGTTCATAGCAGCAATGTCCACAATAGCTAAATCATGGAAGGAGCCGAGATGCCCTTCAACAGATGACTGGATTAAGAAGTTGTGGTCCATATATACAATGGAATATTACTCAGCTATCGGAAAGAACGAGTTCTCAACATTTGCTACAACATGGACGGCACTGGAGGAGATAATGCTAAGTGAAATAAGTCAAGCAGAGAAAGACAAGTATCATATGATTTCTCTCATCTATGGAACATAAGCACTAGGATGATCAGTAGGGGAAGAAAGAGATAAAGAAAAGGGGGGTAATCAGAAGGGGGAATGAAACATGAGAGACTATGAGAAACAAACTGAGGGCCACAGAGGGGAGGGGGGTGGGGAAATGGGATAGGCCCGTGATGGGTAGTAAGGAGGGCACGTATTGCATGGTGCACTGGGTGTTATACACAACTAATGAATCATCGAGCCTTACATCGGAAACCGGGGATGTACTGTATGGTGACTAACATAATATAATAAAAAATCATTATAAAAAAGAAAAATAATAATAATTAAAAAAATTAAGAAAGGTAGTAAGGAGGGCACGTATTGCATGGTGCACTGGGTGTTATATGCAACTAATGAATCATCGAACTTTACATCAGAAACCAGGGATGTACTGTACGGTGACTAACATAATAAAAAACATTAAAAAAAAATAAAAAAATAAAAATTCACAATTCCTTATCAGTCACCTTTAGGACAATTTCTCATACTCTCTTCTCTCCAAATATAACCATATTTTAACTTAATGCAAAGAAATTTCAACTTACAATTGCTATAACATCTTTAATTTCCAATGTTTTCCTTTTGGATATAATCTATATAAAGGAATGAATTTTTTATCTCTGGCTTAAATCGCAAAAACCCACAAAGATTTTGACGGAACTTTTGGCATTCAAGATCATTTCTAGTGCTGTGCAAAGCAGTCAGTGCTTTCTGGGGAGCAACTACTTAAAATTCATATGGACATATTAGATGTAATATGTATATTTGGAATAACCATTGAAATATTTCTCTATTTAATTAGAGTAGTCTATGCTAACTCACAGGGTGGACACTGTCAGCTATTTTCAATCTACCAATTATTTCTTTGGGGGACATAGTAAAATCTCTGCTTCAGTAAATGTTTTCACTTTCTTCATGCACTAGTTTTCCCTTCTTCTTCTTCTAGCTCTGTCTCAGTGGGA
This sequence comes from Ursus americanus, assembly GCF_024610735.1. Classification (NCBI taxonomy): domain Eukaryota; kingdom Metazoa; phylum Chordata; class Mammalia; order Carnivora; family Ursidae; genus Ursus; species Ursus americanus. The sequence continues at coordinate 36,273,737 of NC_142158.1, forward strand.
AGAGAGAGCAAGAAATGCTAGCTATCATAATGCAAGCACGGCAGAAGGGGACACAAAATTTTCCCTTGCAACAAAGCAAGCTTTGATACTCAATTCCAATATTTGCTGAATGGTTATAAATGCACCCATTATCTTTTTTTCTGGTGTCCTATAGAGTATGTGCCCTCAAACAGTCAGGAAATGAAGGCATTACTGACTTTCTGTTCATGGTGCTAGGAATACAGGATTGCACTCTGTGGACAACCACTTATGTCTGCCCCCCTCAGCTCCTAGGAATCTGCAGATTTACCCCTTTCTTGATGCACTCAGTACTTCTACAGAGTCCTGGACAGGATCTTAGATGAAACTCAGACCAGCACACTATCTCTCTTCCCCTCTCCTCTGCCACATCTTGAGTCAAGATGAAGTGGTGATCACTGGTGAGGACTTCAAAAGCAAATCAAAGAACAAGGGCTATGATCAGAAAGAACGATTACCCAACATTTGCAGCAACATGGACGGAACTGGAGGAGATAATGCTAAGTGCAATAAGTCAAGCAGAGAAAGACAATTATCATATGGTTTCACTCATTTGTAGAACATAAGGAATAGCAGGGAGATCGGTAGGAGAAGGAAGGGAAGAATGAAGGGGGGTTAAACAGAGGGGGAATGAACCCCGAGAGACTATGAACTCTGGGAAACAAACTGAGGGCTTTAGAGGGGAGGGGGGTGGGGCATTGGGCTAGGCCGGTGATGGGTATTAAGGAGGGCACATATTGCATGGAGCACCGGGTGTTATACACAAACAATGAATCATGGAACAGTACCTCAAAAACTAAGGATGTACTGTATGGTGATTAACATAATAAATTTAAAAAATATATTAAAAAATTAAAAAAATTAAAAATAACCCCCCCAAAAAACAAAAGCAAAAATAAACAAACAAAAAGAACAATGGCTATGGGCTCTAGGGACAGATGTCAGCAAGTTACAGCCAAGGATTAAATGTGACCAGTGGACATCCTCCAGAGTAGGTACTGACTATGCACAAATATTCATGACCTCCCAAAATTCATATGTTGAAGTCTTAATCCACAATACGATGATTTTTGGAGATGGGGACTTTGGGTGATAACTAGGTTTGGATGAGGGTCTAGGAGTGGTACCTCCATGATAGGATTGGTATAAGAGATTTTCATCTCTTAAGAGATGAAAAGACCTCAGTTCCTTTCCCTCTCACTCTACCATGTGAAGATTCAGCAAGAAGGCACTGTCTGTAAACCAGGAAGGATGTCCTCCCCAGACATCAAATCTGCTCACACCTTGATCTCAGATTTCCCAGCTTCTAGTTTGCTGTATAAGCCACCCAGTCTCCAGTACCTTGTTAAAGCAGCTCAAAGAGAACATCCAGGACTCTGGACTAATCCAAGGAGCCACCTACCTCCTGACATAGACGTCGAGTGGATCCATCCTATGTATCTTTGGCCCTCAAAAAATTCCTCAAAGCACAGTAGTGAGACAAGAGCATTCCAACATCTCTTCTTAAAAAAAAAATCCTTTCTAATATTCTCTCCAACATTTTTAAAAGAATAGAGGCAGGTAGTCTTCTAAAGTTCATGAAAATTATGACAAGGTCTGCTTCAGTGAACTCATATCCTCTTTTGCAATGTGGGCATGACTGACCGTTACTAGCTTGAGGCCTCAGCCAAAACTGAGAAAAGGGATACTCATGTTAACATACACTACAACTAAGGTATCCGCAGAAAACACAGTTGTTACTCTCTAGCATGGCCATGCTCTGCTTATGAGACCACCTTTCAGCAGGTGGCTAGATTTAGAATTGCCAGTTAATAGAGTTTCTTTCAGTCTGAATTGTCTCCCTTCACTTTAAATATTGAACATTTTAAAAATACAACTCCCTATTAGATTTTAAATGATTACTGTGGAATAACTGACGTTTTTGTTGTTTTTGCTTTCTTAGGTAAAATATTTAATAGTTTGCTTTTTTTCCTCACTTCCCTTTTCTGCCCTAGGAGGGTATCTGTGTCCATGAGGCAAACTCTATGTCCGTGGCAGGAAGCTAGTGCGTCCTGGTATACACCCAGCATCTTTGCCGGGGGGGGGGGGGGTGGGGAGGGAGGGTGTTTACTCTTGAGTTACTACATTGGTATCATTTAATCCTTTGCTGTGATGTACAGGCATCTGCCCCAGGAGCTCACGGCCATACGTTCTTTTTTTTCCACATACATTTTAAGTTATTGCCAGTAGCATCTCTTCATCTTGACCCCAGGCCTTTGCTGGTTCAACCATGTGCTCATCAGGTCTGTATCCTTCAGGAGGACATCTGCGATTTTTTGAAACATTTAATATTTACCATCTTAACCATTTTTAAATGTGCGATTCAGTAGTGTTAAGTTTATTCACAGTGTTGTGAGGCAGATCGCCAGAACTTTTTCATCTTGTAAAACCAAACCAAACCAAATGAAAAACAAAACCAAAAACAAACCAAACAAAAATGCTCTATACTCCTTAGATAGCAACAGTTTCCCCTTTCCCCCCTGACCCCTAGCCTCTGGTAACTACCATTCTACCTTCTGTTTCTAGAACTGGACTACTTCAGATACCCTGGATCAGCGGATCGTCCAGTAACTGTGTCGTTGTGAACAGCCTGTTTCACTCAGCATAATGCCTTCAAGGTGCATCCATGTTGTGCATGTAATAGGCTTTCTTTTTTGAGGCTGAACAATATTCTGGTGTTATGTATACACTGCATTTTTAAAATCCATTTATCTTCTGATAGACATTTAGGTTGATTCCACCTCTTGTTTATTGTGACTAGTGCTGCAATGAATGTGGGCATGCAAATCTCTCTTCAAGATCCTGTTTTCACTTTTTGTTTTGTTTTTTCCTTTTTTTTTTAATAGTAGCCATTTTATTGGGTGTGAGGTGATATCTCAGTGTGGTTTTGATTTGAATTTCTCTGATGATTAATGATGTTGAGCATTTTTTATATGCTCATTGGTCAAGTGTAAGAATTTTTTCATTGTACGACAGATACCATTGCATTGGCAAAATTCCACACTGTGTGTAATTTCCTCTAAAACCAAACCAAAACAAACTGAAATCTAACTCCAAGTTGTCAGAATTACTGGTTTACATCCCAGTTCTTTATAAATCTCTGGAATTAGTTGTGTCCAAGTTTTCTTTTCCTTCAAGTTGACCACTCTCCTCAAATTGGTAGCCTCTTTCTTCACTTTGTTAGAGGCTAAGGTTTCAACTGAGATATGAAATTATGTCACAGGCTTTCCCTTGGAGTTGAATTCCTTAATTCACAAATAGAAATACGAGCGGGCACCCAAGAGGTGAGAGGAAAGAATTCTATTTCTAGAGCACTAGAATGTGGAATCTGTTAATATATGAATTGGGACAACAAACATCCTGTCAATCTCAGTTGTTGTAATATTTAAAAAAGGAATAATCAAAGTCCTACAATAACAAATAAGAATAACAAATAGCAAATATATCACAAGTTTCTTTAAATCGCTGGTAAAATATGTGGAGTGCCTTCAAAATCTTGTAAAAATCCCACGGTGTTTTATAATTTACAAAGAACCTTCACATGCAGATTGCTCGTATGATTTTTACAATAATGTTTTCAGGTAGGCAGAATGAGAAATTACATTTACAAAGTACCTATGCATATATCAATAGTGGTAACTGATATCCCCATTTTACATTTAAAATTATGACTTTTCCTAGATCTCAGAGTTTGTAAGTGAGCCCATATCATCGTATAAGTGTTTTGCTTTCTTGTCTGGTGTGCCTCACTATTTCCTCGGTCTTTCTATACATTTTTTTAGTTCTTATCATTTGTTATTCAAGTAGAAAGGTACTGCTGGGGTCACAGGGAATATAAAACTTAGTTTCATCTCACGGAAATATATATTTTTTTAAATCTGCTTTAAAATAATCAGCATTATCTGAATTATTTTTGTCTTTTTTCATTTTCCTGTTACCAACTTTTTATTAAGCAATAGGTCTGTGGTAGGCAGAGTAATGGCCCCAAGGATGCCCACATCTTAATCCCTGGGATGTATGAATACGATACTCTATATGGCAGAAGGAACTTTCAGAGATAATTAAAGTTATGGACCTTGAGATAGGAAGATTATCTTGGATTATTTGGGTGAGCCCAATATAACCACATGGGCTCTTAAATGTATAAGGAGGCAGAAGACAGAGTCAGAGGGAAATGTGGCCATTTGAGAATGGCCAGAAAGATACAACATTGGTGGCTTTTAAGATGGAAAAAGAGGGCCAGGAGCCAAGGAATGTTGGTGGCCTCTAGAAACTGGAAAATGCAAGGAAATACTCAACCCTATAGTCTCCAGAAAGGAATACAGCCAAACTAACATGACGATTTTAACCCAGTGAGATCCTTGCTGACTTCTAACTTATAGAACTCTAAGATAATAAATTTTTGTTGATTTGAGCCACCAAGTTTGTGGTGATTTGTTATGGTAGCAATAGAAAACTGATAGAAGGACCACTCATGTAAACTTAATTATATACAGGAATACGTAATACATACGGGAATAATTATCTATTTCTCTTTTGCAGTCAAATCTTACTTCTAGCTTCTCAGCACATCTTTTTGGTTTTTTTAGGGCTACTGTACCAATTCCCATACACTCATTTTTCCCCGTTACCTCTCTCAGGAATCTGGAAAGAATTGTATGTGCTTTGAGACACATACCCTAAATGCACAACCCATAAAGTACTAAATACTTTTTGATAAAGCTGTCTAGATGAAATATTTTACAGGTAATATGAGCTATATGAAATGCTTTCTGGAAAACACTCTAGCGAGTGGGCACCACCAGGTTAGAAGACGCTCTGGTAATCAAAACTGCTAAATGTTTACCCACCAATAAAGGAAAATATCCTCTTGGGGATTCTAGGCTTGTTACCACGGATGTTGTTTGCTAACTCTGATTGTTTTCCTACCTGCTTATAGAAACTCCGTGCTGTCACCCATCTGTTCTCTCATCAAAGCAGCTTTGTGGTGGCAGTTATTTTAGACATTTTTTTTTTATGATTTCAGATGTCTCTGCATTGAACTATACATTCTACTTGAGAACATGATGATCAGAGCTTTAATGCAGGTAGAAACACACAGCTTCTACTTTTCTCCATTTAGTAATAGGAGAGAAAGTTATAATATCTGAATTATTTAAAAATTGTTAGAAACCTTGCTTTCCCCTTTGGGATACTCATCACACCAACGGTTTCTTATTTAAAAATGTTATTCTTCATTATTAATTCCTCAATTTTATAGGTGACCTTTTAATTGCTACTTCCAACTGGCTGACACGATGTCTAGTACACAGTAGTCAGTGAATGTTGCTTGTAAATGTTTTAATGACATGCCTCTTATCACTGTCACTTATTTTAGTTTTAAAACTTAGAAAACATTCTTTTACCCTATACTGCTAAATAGTTAATCCTCGTCCTTGAAGACTATCTCCATTCTTCCACACATCACTGCCAATTGTTCCTCTGGCCTGAGAGAGATTACCATTTTCCCTTCGTTCTTGGCTCAATCCCAACTTCTCCAAGCTGGATATTACATCCTGCTTCCTTCAGAAACTTGACTCGTTCATTATATTCTTTCTTCCAAATCTTCTATCTTTCCTTCATTGCTAGATTATCCTACTCAATAAAGAAAGAAGATAATTTTTTAATTATAAAAATTTTGTCTTTCAACTTTTTACCTTACCAATTACAAACAAGCTGAAGAATAACCTGTAATGCCTCGCTTCCTCATTTTTCATTTAATCCAACTTCCAGTCACTTACAGGAAGTCCCCTTTCCAAGGTCACTGATATAATGTCCATCTATTCCAAAGAACATGTGGCAGTTTACATGCTACTCATTACATTTGATACTGCTTGTCACTCTTCTGAATACTCTCATCTTGTTTGACCTCTCAGATCCTTCTTTATGTTCCCTTTCCTTTGCCCATGCTTGCAAAGTTTGATGTCCGGAATTTCTCCTCTGCTTATTCTATGCAATTCATCTAAATGGTTTCATCTGTTGCCATGGTTTCAACTACTGCTAACATGTTCATTACTCCCAACTGTCTTTCCATAGCCTCAGAGATTGAGCTGCTTTTTAGGGAATTGCCATCCGGTATCCCAGAGGCACTTCCATCTCAATAGATACAAACGGGATACCTTGTCCTTAGGTTATGATGCTGGCTCCTTCTTGTACATTTTCTAAATCAATAAATGATACCATCTCCTGTTCTGTTGTTGTAGGCAGAGTTGTGGTTGATTAATCTTTTCTTACTCCTCCATGTAAAAAGCACCATCTCTCATTCACCATCCCCCCTACCTACATCATAAATATCTTTCTAATAAATCATTTTGTCTTTTCTACCTGTCATTAACCATATGGTGTCCTACCTACTCTGGGGCACTGAGTAGGACAGGACTAGCTGGAGAGCACATACACGTCATTCAGAAGATAATGCGTATGGGGCAAAGCCAAAGCCAGGAACCATGTGCAGCTAGGTCTGGGGAGAGATGCAGCAGCTGCGCATGAGCTAACAGAGAGAGACGGAGCAGGCGGGGTGTGAGGGCAGGGCAAAGCACACTTACTTACAGGTCCAGAAAGCCCACATGCGCTGCTTTCGTGAAGTGCACAGCATGGCTATCATATATATCGAGGGAGTGTGGACACTTAGATATTTTTCACCCTCCACCTAGCTCCTGGATATCTGATGATGTTTACAACTTTTCTTCCTGCCTTCCTAATTGGTCTCAGCCTTTTGATACTCTCACTGTTCTCTGAATGACATTTCAAATACATTTCACTCAGTGCTGGTTTTACAATCAGACTTTTTTTTTATAATGATTTTTTATTATATTATGTTAGTCACCATACAGTACATCCCCAGTTTTCGATGTAAGGCTCGATGATTCATTAGTTGTGTATAACACCCAGTGCACCATGCAATATGCGCCCTCCTTACTACTCATCACCAGCCTATCCCATTCCCCCACCCCCCTCCACTCTGTAGCCCTCAGTTTGTTTCTCATAGTCCATAGTCCCTCATGTTTCATTCCCCCTTCTGATTACCCCCCTTTCTTTATCTCTTTCTTCCCCTACTGATCATTCTAGTTCTTATGTTCCATAGATGAGAGAAATCATATGATACTTGTCTTTCTCTGCTTGACTTATTTCACTTAGCATTACCTCCTCCAGTGCCGTCCATGTTGTAGCAAATGTTGAGAACTCGTTCTTTCTGATAGCTGAGTAATATTCCATTGTATATATGGACCACAACTTCTTAATCCAGTCATCTGTTGAAGGGCATCTCGGCTCCTTCCATGATTTAGCTATTGTGGACATTGCTGCTATGAACATTGGGGTGCATATGGCCCTTCTCTTCACTACGTCTGTATCTTTGGGGTAAACACCCAGTAGTGCAATGGCTGGATCATAGGGTAGCTCAATTTTTAACTTTCTAAGGGACCTCCACACTGTTTTCCAGAGTGGCTGTACCAACTTGCATTCCCACCAACAATGTAGGAGGGATCCCCTTTCTCCACATCCTCTCCAACATTTGTTATTTCTTGCCTTGTCTATTTTTGCCATTCTAACTGGCGTAAGGTGGTATCTCAGTGTGGTTTTGATTTGAATTTCTTTGATGGCTAATGATTTTGAACATTTTTTCATGTGTCTGTTAGCCATTTGTATGTCTTCATTGGAAAAGTGTCTGTTCATATCTTCTGCCCATTTTTTGATTTATTTGTTTCTCGTGTATTGAGTTTGAGAAGTTCTTTGTAGATCTTGGATACCAGTCCTTTATCTGTAGTGTCATTTGCAAATATCTTCTCCCATTCCGTGGGCTGCCTCTTAGTTTTTCTGACTGTTTCCTTGGCTGTGCAGAAACTTTTAATCTTGATGAAGTCCCATAAATTCATTGTATCTTTTGTTTCTCTTGCCTTTGGGGATGTATCATGAAAAAGGTTGCTTTGGCCGATGTCGTAGAGGTTGCTGCCTATGTTCTCCTCTAGAATTTTGATGGATTCCTGTCTCACATCGAGGTCTTTCATCCATTTGGAGTTTATTTTTGTGTATGGTATGAGAGAGTGGTCAAGTTTCATTCTTTTGCATGTAGCTGTCCAATTTTCCCAGCACCATTTATTGAAGAGACTGTCTTTTTCCCACCGGATGTTTTTTCCTGCTTTATCAAATATTAGTTGCCCAAAGAGCCAAGGGTCCATTTCTGGGCTCTCTATTCTGTTCCATTGGTCTGTGTGTCTGTTTTTGTGCCAGTACCATGCTGTCTTTGTGATCACAGCTTTGTAGTACAGCTCAAAATCCGGCATTGTGATGCCCCCAGCTTTGTTTTTCCTTTTCAACAGTTCCTTGGAGATTTGGGGTCTTTTCTGGTTCCATACAAATTTAAGGACTATTTGTTCCAGTTCTTTGAAAAATGTCCTCGGTATTTTGATTGGGATAGCATTGAAAGTGTAGATTGCTCTGGGTAGCATGGACATTTTAACTTTTTAAATGCCTTCAAAGGCTCTCTAATTAGGTAGAGGTTAAGTCTTAAATCTTTGCAAGTCTTGCAAGGGAGTCTAAGATTGGCCCTTGACTTCATTTCCAACATGCTTTTCTCAAATCATTTTTGGAACTACCCAGAGCAACATTAAACACCTTTCAGTGCCTCTGCTGTACTGTATTTTCTCTACGTTTTTGTAATTTCCACCCTTTCTCTCTGCAATGCTGTTATCATCCTACGAACCTTGCTGGGATCAACTCTTCTAAAAGAAAGCCATACCCCATTCTCCCCGGGTCCCACCCCAACTAGGTTAGGTTCACTCTTCTGAGTTCTCATTCCTCATTCTATAATCTAATCTATTCTCTAGCCATATTGTACATTATTTGAGGACAAAGATTATATTCTGCTACCTATTTATCATCTATTATTATTTGTATTTCTATTGCCTTGCACAGTGTGTAATGCACAAAAGGCACTCAATATATGTTGGTAAATGGTAATTAAATATCCTTAAAATTTTTCTATTTAGTTAGGTCTTCAGGGAATAGCAAGTTAAGTTTTTGGAAGGCAGGGATGAGTCTTCATTGCATTTTTCCTTCTTATAGAACTTAACAGGACTTCATGCGTAAAAATTACTAAATAAATAAAAATATTAAATGTAATGCTAGAATACGACAGCTATTAGAGTATAGGCTTCAGTGGCAGAAATCTGAGTTCAAATCCTTTTCTTCAATCTTTGGAAGATGAATCAGAGCCACAAATCCTCCATAGAATAATCTCTATCTCTTTCTTCCATATAGGCTTCATTTTTCTTCTTTACTTCTACTTAGCTAAATGCTTTTTTCTGTTTCACTGCTTTTTGTTTTTGCTTTTGTTTTCATCACTTGTCTCCCCTTTCTCTCTCTTCCTCTGAGTACATGTGCAGATTCACATGTGCACCATGTGTGTTTGGGAGTACGTTAAGTGTGGGTGGTTTGCCAACCACAAGACCCTGTGAGTGTAACAGAAAAGCTATAAGCCAAAACTAAGAGTGAATACAAATGCAGACCAACAATGCAAACATAAATAAAACCATGCAAAGCATAAGAGCTGCACAGAGACAACACTAAGATTGTTATAATTTAACTTTTTCTTCTTTTAACCTTTGCACATTCTTATTGTCCTATTTTATTCTTTGCAGTTTCCTCTGCTCCCCCTCTCTGCTTTTTCACCAAGGAGGAGGAAAAAAGGAAAATGTGAAGAGCAACTTTCTTTAAAGAAGAAATACACTAAAGCCTTTTAACCTTAGAGGGAAATTCATTATTTAAATTGGGAACTACATGGACTCCCAATACCCTGTCTGCTCTTCAGCCAGTCACCTTATAGGTGAGACCACTATGATTACCCCTGCTCATTTACAGAGAGCGGCTACCATGGTCCTCATTCTGGGAAAGTCCTGTGAGGAAGCCAACCTCTACAGTAGCCAAGGAAACCTCTACCAGTTGCATATACTGTAGATTTTAATCACCTGGTAGTAAATGTGACCAACTGGCCAGGAAACACCAAGTGCTTGAGAAAAACCAGTGGTATTAAAGAAAGAATCAATATTTTAAAAAATGGCACAGCACATAATCACCTAGGCTATTATTTCCTACCCTGAGTTGAAACTGAATAGTTTGATCTAAAAGCAGATTTCACATTCTAGGGAAAAATAACCACAACAGTTCAGTCAATCCCTTTTCTCTTAGGACTCCTCTGATGATTCTGATTATCAACTTAATTCCAACCAAGCCCCCAGACAAGGTGTCAGCTTCTTGGGGCACTTAATTGCATTCATAAGAGTTTATGAGCAAGGGGAATTTTCAGCCTAATGCCAAGTAATTGACAACTAAATTTTTTTCCTGGTTTCAACCCAAATATTTATTCTTAACATGGCAAAAGTTTAGGATCTGTAGTATTTCCATAGCTTCCAATTATCTCCATTGCTGCAGGACACGGACCATATATAAGTCTCATGTGGTAATCACTAACATTTATCTTTGTTATTGTCACCTGGTATCTTCCTCAATGTCAAAAGAGTCTTAGAAAATGAAGCTCTGCAGTTTTACTGGCCCAACAACAGAGGTCTTACTGAAGAAACCCTATCTCTGTATGACAGAGAATGGGCAGCAGAAACATCTCTGACAGCTGTTGCATGATGGGGTACGATAAAGGTCATTTCCTGCAAATGTTAGGGGTTTTTAAGAATCCCACAGGCACTGGAGAAATAATTGGACTCAAGCAATCAATAATACTTGAAGCATGTGAAGTATATCTAAGGACCAAAGGTCAGGATTTAATGCCCAAATTCATCCAATTGTCTGGAAAAAAAAAAAAAGATTTAACTTCACAGAAGGTTATATGGAGGAATTTAATTGAAGTTAAATATAAATTAATTAAATATAGATTTTTTTCTTTCTTTGAAAATCTTTGTTGATAAGGACTAATATGATAAATTAGAATCTAAGTGATCTCCCTGAAACTTTATTATTCAAGTAATTAATAAAAGCATACTGAAGTTTTTAACTGATTTTTCTTAAGAAGTGTTACTTTTGTCATAAACTAAAAGTAATTTAATATATTGGTTTTAATTGACATTAATAATTTTAAGAATGAAATTTAAGAATAAACTATGGTTTAACATCCTAAGATGTTTAGCTGGAAATTTAATTTTAAATCACCTGGTTCTCTTCTAGATTCATATATTATTAAATGCGGTTTTGCTTAAGCTATGATAGTGTTAGGAAAATAATGAAATTTAAAAACTGTAATCCTGTTCAAGACCTTAAATCTTTTTATTGAGTGTGACAGACTTCTAATTGTCCCTAAATACCCAATTCCCTCTTCTTTCTTTTAAATGCAACTTTTTATTTTGAAATATGTTGGCTTCCTGAAGTTTCAAAATAGTAATGATCATTCTGGTATATTTTAAAGCAGCTTCACCCAATGATCATATCTTCCATAACCACAGTACATGGTCAAAAGCAGGAATCTCACATTGGTACAATACTCTTTTTTTTTTTTTTAATTTTTCTTTTCAGAGAGAGTGCACATGCACGAGTTGGGGGAGGGGCAGAGAGAGAGAGGGAGAGAGAGAGAATCTCAAGCAGGCTCCACCCCCAGAGTGGAGCCCAATGCGGGGCTTGATCTTATGACGCTGAGATCACGACCTCAGCCTAAATCAAGAGCGAGACACTTAACCAACTGAGCCACCCGGGTGCCCCAACATTGGCACAATACCCTTAACTTGCAAATATACTTTATATAGATTTTAAATGCACTCTTCTTTTGCTCTCTTTTATGTGTATAGTTCTTTGAAATTTTATACCAAGTGTAAATTTGTTGAAGCATCACCACATGGTACATATTACCATTAGGGTACAGAACGGCTCCATGGGCACAAAGACACTCCCTTATGTTACCCATTAACAGTTCTGTCCTCCTCCCAACCCTAACCTCCGGCAGCAACTGACTACTTATCACTATGATTTTGCCATTTCAAGAATGTTATAGAAACAGAATCATATCATATCCAATTTTTTCAGATTGGCTTTTGCACTCAGCATAAATCCTTGACATCCTTCTAAATCATTCTTTGTATCATTAGTTTGTTTCTTTGTATTTGTTGTATCACACTTTATTCACCAGTTGAATTTTGGGTGCTTTCCAGCTTTTGGCTACTATAAAGTGACTGAACATACTTTAGTTCGCTAGGACAGAAACCCAGGAGGGCAGGGCTGTATCGTGGTTGTTAACTTTAAGAAACAGCTGAGCTGCTTTCCAGAATGGCTATGACATTTTACGTTTTCATCAACAATGTTTGAGAAATCCAGTTGCCCTCTATCCTTGTCAACACTTGATACTGTATTTTTTAATTTTTTTGCCGTTTTAATAGGTATGCAATGGTATCTTACTGTAGCTTTAGTTTGCATTTCCCTAATGACTAATGATGGTGAACATCTTTTCTGTCGTGTGTATTTGCCATCTCTATACCCTTTTGGGAGAAATATCTGTTAAAATGATTTGCCTATTTTCTGATTTTTTTTTAATTGCTGAGATTAGAGAATTCTTTATATATTCTGGATAAAAATTGTTTCTCAGATATGTGATTTGATAATGTGTCAATGACAAACTTGATACTCTAAATAGACCTTGATCCTCTTAATAGGGATCACACAACAGAGCAAAAGTTTTTAAGTTTGATGGTCTATATTATTTTATTTCTTTTATGGATTGTACCTTTGGTGTCATGTCTAAGAGCTCCTTGTCTAACCTAAGCAAAGGAAAAATTTTTCCTGTGATTTCTTCTAGAAGTTTTATAGCGTTTTTTTAAATGTCTCATTTAGATCTATGATCCATTTTGAGTTAATTTTTATATAAGATGTTAAGTTTAGGTTTGGTTCTAGAGAGTTCTGTTTGGATATTGATGGGAGAAGGACAAATTTCAGAAGGAAGAATACTGATGAGTGAAAAATGATGTCAGTGTGTACTGAACAAAGTTTCAAGATAGTGACAGAGGAATAAGGAAATTGGACAGTAGTCAAAATCAAACACACTAGAATACAGAAAGAAGAGTGAAGAGAATGACAGAGTTCTGAAAGAAAATGAAAAATTTAAGAGTAGGTTCAAAATATCAAAAAGCTTTCTAGTTCTTAGACTTGCCCACAGTTGGACTAGGCTATCTTGGTTGAGAGTTTATAAAGATGTTCCTATATATATTATCGATAATACTTGAATAATAGCATTCTGGCTATAAAACCTCTTACTTGCTCAAAAGAGTCATCCCGATGGTGAAATTTTAAATCTGTTAAGGAAGTTTATTATAACTTGAAAACAGCATAATAATTTAAGGTGTATTTCTATGCTTCTGAAATTCTTTTGTATGGCTTTTTGTTCAAGTGAGTATAACTCAAAAGCTAAAGAAGGACAACATTTTTCTGATATTCCGAAGATACTTAGTAGCATCAGAAAGGCAAAGGATAGCTTACAAAATAACAACAACTCTTAAAATTGGGCTAAAAGGCAATCTTAAACAATGAAATTTAACAGAGAGGCCATGAAGAAGTCACATTTAAGAGGAAGATAAAGCACCACGTAAAACTTGGAATTTGTTAAAATAACAACAAATAGAAAAATGAAGTAAATATTTCATTTCAATTTTAAGATTTCCCAAGACCCATTAGCAACATGGCAAGTGTAAATTGAGAACTGGTTTTTATGGGAAAAATGATAATAATTTCTACTTTCACTATCTTTTCCCTAAGTAGATTTACAATGATGTGTGTATTTCCATGAAGAGTTGCTTAATCCAATAAGCTTTCCATTGACATCCCATGTCAGATAGGAACACCACTGTATCACTTACTGATTTCACCAGTATTAGCTTTTTCCTAGAAACTAAAACCAGATGTTACTGAAATTTACACACATGTACATGCACACAGAGTCTATTAAAAATCAATTATTCATCTTTCTGCCTATAATTTTCAGAAGGAAGAAAAGAAAGATGTGCTCAAAGACAAACTATTATTTATCAGAAAAAGCATAAAGATAACTCTCAACCTGAATATTTCCAGTAAGTGTCTTGCTGAAAATTACTGAGGTGATTCTACAAAAATATCTTAGTTTTTAGAGCACATAGAAAGCCATTTCCACAAATTTGATTTTTTTTAGTTTTATCAAGATAATTGGCATACAGAACTGTATAAATTACATAATGACTTGACCCACATATATTACAAAATGATTAGCACATAAAGCTTAGTTAACATCAGCTCACATAGATACACAAAGAAAAGAAAAATGTTTTTATCCTTGTGATGGGGTCTTTTAGAATCTAGTCTTTTAGCAGCTTTCAAATATACCGTACAGCAGTATTAGCTATAGTCATCATGTTGTATATGTTACATTCCTCGTATTTATTTATCTTATAGCTGGAAGTTTGTTTCTTTTCATTAACTTCCTCCAATTCTCCTCATTCCAACCCCCCCATCCCCACCTCTGGTAACAGCAAATCTGATCTTTCTCTGTTTTGTTTTTGTTTTTGTTGTTGTTGTTGTTGTTGTTGTTTTGCTGTTGTTTTAGATTCCACGAGTAAATGACATCATATAGTATTTGTCTTTCTCTGACTTATTTCACTTGGCATAATGCTCTCAATATTCACCTATGTTGCCACAAATGGCAGGATTTTCTTCTTTATGGCTGAATATTCCGTGTGTGTGTGTGTGTGTGTGTGTGTGTGTGTGTACATTTTCCAGATTTTGCTCATCCGTTCACCTCTGATGGACATTCCATTATTTCCATGTCTTGGCTGTTACAAACAATGCTGCAATGAACATGAGGCAGATATCGCTTCTACAGTGATGTCACTTCCTTCAGATGTATACCAACAACTGGGATTTCTGGATCACATGGTAGTTCTAGTTTTGATTTTCTGAGGACATCCATACTGTGTTCCAGTGCCTGCACCAGTTTACATTCCCACTAACAGTGCACAGAGGTTGCCTTCCTTCCACATCTTCACCAGCCTTTGTTACTCGTTTTTCTGATGATGGCCATTCTAACAAGTATGAGGAGAAGATAGTTCACTGTGGGTTTGATTTGCTTTTCCCTCATGAGGAGTGATGTTGAGCACCTTTGCATGTGTCTATGGCCATCTGAATGTCTTCTTTGGAAAAAAAGTCTATGTAGGTCTTTGGCCCTTTTTTAATTGGAGGATTTTTGTTATTATTGAATTGTATGAGTTCTTTATATACTTTGGATATAATTTGTAAATATTTTCCCCCATTCTGCAGCCGCCTTTTCATTTGGTTGATCATTTCTTTTGCTGTATGGAAACTTTTCATTTCTATTTATTTATTTTTAAATATTTATTTTAGAGAAAGAGAGAGCATGACCCCGAGTGTGGGAGGGGGTGGAGGGAGAGAGTCCTCAAGCAGACTCCCCACTGAGCATGGAGCAGATCCCAAGACCCTGAGATCATGACCCAAGCCGAAACTAAGAGCTGGCCGCTTAACCAACTGAGCCACCCAGGCACCCCAGTGTGGAAGCTTTTTAATTTGATGTAGTCCCACTTCCTTATTTTTTATTTTGTTGCTTATGCTTTTGCTACCATATCCAAAAAAAATCATTGCCAAGATCCATGTCCAGGAGCTTTTTTCCTGTTTTCTTCTAGCAGTTTTATGGTTTCAGATCTTAAAGTCTTTGATACATTTTGAGTTAGTTTGTGTGAGTGGTGTCCACAACTTTTTAATGTTCGTAATAAATTTGAACATACAACATATCATCCAAATTTATTAGACAGCTTGAAGTATAGTAGTCAAATATCTAGCATAGATTAGTTGAAATGGGTAGCTCTCTTAAGACTTTAAAATTTGTCCTTCTCATAGATCTGAACTCCTAAATGTGTAAAATGAAGCATTAATTAATGTTAGCAACACTTTTCAAAATACTATTTAAGTTCCAGAACAACCACAATGCTCAGAAATGGTCCCTTTCCAGGTTATTTCATGCTCTCTGTAAGATTTCTGGATTGGGTATGAGTTATGTCAAGTATGAGTTAATATTGATATTATTTCTGTCTTTTTCACAAACCAAGAGCACACTTCTAAAGTTGTCAATAGTATGAAAAAAAATAAGCAAATTTTGGAATAGGTGACTTCCCTACATTAACTCAAGTTGACTTTGTTCTTCTGAATGATGATAAATACTATCTTGGAGTAGAATAACATGGAAATTCTGTAAACATGTTTAGTTGAAAGTATCCCAAAGATACACAACAATTCAATGGAAGATATAAAAGTAGATCTCAGAAACAGATTTTAGGTTCACTTCTATTTAATTATCTTAATTTTTCTAGTATAATTAAGATTCTGCCTTGACTATGTAAGTGGCTTATGAAAGAGTTATAAAAGTAATATGTAGGGACATTTGAAATATTTTCTTTTTGCTCACTTTGAAAAGATTTCCAGTTTGCTTCTAAATGCATATCAAATTTGAAAGGCCGAGTGATTTAAGGCAGGTATATCATTACTTTCCTCTATGGTTTGTTCAAGCAGGTAAAAAGTATGCAAGAATCTGAATGTTCCTTGCAACAGTAGCTTCAATTTTCATCAGCCAAGACCCAATTTGTGTCAGAGGGTAAAACTTGCCTGATTAGATCTGTTCAAAAAGCCATTAAACAACTTTCAATGTTCTTGCTCTCTCACATTTAGGACACTAAACTTTTACAGAGACAGGCTGTTTGAAGCCTTCCTAATTATTTCCATTATTATCCAAGAAGGATTACTGATGTTCAGCCTCCATTGGAATTCTCAAAAGTTCTCAGTGCAAATTATATGGCAATCTAAAATGCCTTTCTCTGGCTTTATGGCCTGATTATTATTTAGAGTCTCTCCAGCAGTGAACTTGAAGATCATGCAAATGTGCTCTTTGGGAAAGTCACTGTATAGCTGAATAATTTGTTTTGTAGGAAGCCAGCTCAAGTTTATCATCAACCACGAAAATTCTTTATCAATGCTTTTCTATAAAGTAGGCCTATTATTATACCAGTTCCACTTTAACTCTGACAGAAAGCTGATCGGGAATGCTATTATTAAGTCATAAATGCCTATTTTAAAATATGTTGCCTCATATTATTACACTGTATCGTTTCATTAATTCGTGTAATATTTCCTTTGGTTTTTAGTATCTTCTATGTCATAATCAAAACTAAAATAACTCTAAAAATGTAAAGTCTATAGCATAGATTTAAAGTCAAGAGTCCGTATGCGTCTACAACTTAATATGTATAAATACATACAAATTTAACTAGACAGAAGTGACCATGTTCACTCACTACATGCAATATTTACAATGCTGAATAACAACTGTATTTGCCAAGATATTCACAGTTCATAATATTGTGAGATAAAATGTAGCTATAAACATTAATCAATGGCATGTTTATTAAACCTATATTTCTTAGATCATAAGATATACTGATGAACAAATTTCACTGTGTAATAACAAGGAGCCTAGAGCCAAGTGGGAACAAAAATACCTAAGTAATTTTAATTTGTGAGATAAACTATCAGTATAGGGATTTATTCAGGATACCACTGGCACACCTTACACCCATTCAGGAAAGTTGTTAACAAGCGATATTCAAATAGGACCTAATTAGGCATGAGGTCCTAGAATAGAGAGAGTGTGCCAGTCAGGAGAAGACATGTCTACATGGACAGTAGGAATATGTTACAACAGAGGTTTAAAGTCATATTAAATCAGACTTAAAATGGAGTTTGGTCTTCATCTTGATGTTGAGATAGATCACTGAAGGAGAGTGATATAATCACATTTCAGTTTGGAAAGATCATCCTGGCTCAAGTATAACGAATGTTTTAGAGGGAATAATGGAATTAGACCAGTTCAGATAAGAAATGATACTGTCTTACCCTGTGGTAGTGATGGAAAAGAAAGAAAAAAATAAATAAAATAAACTTACTTCTCAACTTATTCTGTTATGACTATTGTT
Source organism: Ursus americanus (assembly GCF_024610735.1). Taxonomy (NCBI): domain Eukaryota; kingdom Metazoa; phylum Chordata; class Mammalia; order Carnivora; family Ursidae; genus Ursus; species Ursus americanus. The sequence continues at coordinate 36,291,823 of NC_142158.1, forward strand.
TTGTAATAGACTTTACAGATGTTACTTTTAAAATATTCTGTTAGTCTGAGGAGCCATTTATTTATAGATCTCCTTGTATTATTTGTAACAATATTGTATTTATTTTTTTTAAGGTTTTTTATTTTTATTTATTTGACAGAGAGAGAGACAGCCAGCGAGAGAGGGAACACAAGCAGGGGGAGTAGGAGAGGAAGAAGCAGGCTCCCAGCGGAGGAGCCTGATGTGGGGCTTGATCCCAGGACCCCAGGATCATGCCCTGAGCTGAAGGCAGGCGCTCAACGACTGAGCCACCCAGGTGCCCCTGTATTTATCTCTTAAGCACAGATTCTCTACACATCATCTCAAGTTCCCAGATTGTTTTATTAAAACATTTATCTTCAATCATCCAAATGTGACTAAACACTATCTGAAAAGTCCCATAGTATTCCATACCTGTGAACACATTTACATTTTTGTGCTGAAAGATACATGAAAACAAAGGCTTAGATATTTGATCTTACTGATTTGAAGAAATGATAACATGAAAAGAGAGGTAAACGGAGGCTAAGAAAATGTAAAGTGTGTATTGTGGAAACAGACATGTTATCTGAAAAGTGAATTGTCTGAGGGAAATATAGATCTAAGAGGCATGCATGAAAAATGCAAAAGGAGAGAGACGTGATTGCATACAAATCTAAACTATTTTAACTAGTGCCTACTCATAAAAACACCATCATTTGAATCATATTATGGATTTATGATCTTCCGAAACTGAAATGTGATACTGCTCTCCTTCAGTGGTATGTCTCAGCATCACGACGAAGGCTATATATATAGATACACACACATACACATTTATATACATACACAGATATATGTAAACTTATGATCTCATCGCTGTAACACTATATGTATATGATGAGACTGTTATTCTAGAAAGCAATAGAACACAGACATTTTAGTCAATTAGAAAAGAGAAAATGAGGTTCAGATACCAATTTCCGGGTTTCAGGCAAGACACATAACCTCTTTGGGCATCAATGTCCTTATCTGTAAAATGACAAAACATACCCTACTATGTATCTCTTGTGTAAATGTATAAAAAGGAGATGGTAGTTTTGAAAGTGGTTTTGGAAAACATGTGCAAGGGGTTCGGTAATGATTCACTGTAGGGAGTGACATTTCTGAAGGAGTCAGAAAGATAGGGGTAACAAAATTCATTCAAACTTAATAGGAAAAGTAGTATTTACTAACTGGCAGGCTTTTAAGATTACAGAAAGAACCAATTTTACATGAATACTATATCTATTCCTCTGAAAATGCTACAAAAATATAGGAATCCATAATGTTAGATATTTTCAAGTTTTGTAGTCAAAATAACTTCCTTAATATTTCTTACACATTTCTCATACACATATGCTTCACACATGCTCCCTATTTTTCAGACAAGGTCAATGTTTTCACTAAAATTCATTTACATTGTTATTAGAACTATTTTCTAGGTCTGTTGATAAAATTTGGCCTCACACATTGATAACACATTTTTCTAATTACACTGTAATTTTCACTAGTAATTCTAGCTTTTTTGAATATACAAATCATTTCAACTTATTATATCATTGCTTTAACACTTCATACACATCTTGAGACATTTAGGCCACAAAAGATTATATTTAATATTAAAAGGATCAAATGTAAATAATTCTCAATTACTTATCCAAAGTGAAAACTTGAATAACGTGTATAGTCTAAATGTGCAAATAATCAGAAGACACAGATTTTTTACCCTCCTGCTACCGAATGTTTCCCTGAGTTGCTGTCAGAGACAATGTTTACAGTGTTGTGCTTTAATTCCTACTCTCTTGTCAAGACACCAATTGAAAGCAGAATGCTAAGAACTCAGTGAGAACTAAGAGTGATAAATGAAGTGCCAGCATAATTTGGAAATTGGAAAATGTGCCCTTGAAAACATATTAGTTCGCTCAGTTTGTAACGTGTAACAGCAGTATTGGTTTTCTCTCTTCACTGCTAGGTCAAGACACTGATGGAAGTAGGAGTCGGCCAAGCCAGAAACAGATCTTCAGCTGGGGTCCAGTAAAGAGTGTGGGAAGGCTTCCCCGAGGCTGGCAAATATCTCGCCCCAGTGGCTAACACCCCTTGCTCTGTCATTCTGCCTGAGATTTCACCCAAAATGACATTCGCTTATGTGGTTAAGCTCAAGTATTTCCAGGAAGCTTAAGCAAGCTACGGTAGCCATTCCAACTTCCAGAAAGTCTCCCTCTTTGCTGTGATTGATCAAAAAAAAAAAAAAAAAAAAGAGGTAATTTTTGGTGGAAAGCAGAAATGAATTTGGAGCACTGGGATATTTTTCAGAGAAGAGAGGCCTGGTAAATTTTAGTAGCCAACAGGAACCATGAAACATAGAAGTCAGGGGAGAATGAAAAAGGTGATACCAGGACATAAATAAACACAGAAATGGGCAGAGGAATAAAATAAATAAATAAATAAATAAATAAATAAATAAATAAATAAATAAATAAATAAATAATAAGAACAATTATAATAACAACTCTCATGTCTTAAACTTTGCCCAGAGCAGTCCCAAAATATTCTATGTGGAGAAAGTGTAGGAACATGTCCAATGTGTAACTAAGATCAGTGCTCCCCTTGTGCGATGCCATGATCTTGCCTGGCTCGTGGCCTAAACAACTGGGTGAATCCTGAAATCTGCTCCACTCAGGAGAAAAGCTGGAGTGGCACATCGAATGTGCACATCTTCACAGCCTGGAACCTCAGGGTGGTTCCAGAACACTTTTCTCCTTTGCTTCCACATTGGTCCAGTTATGTAGTTCTATCAATACAGATAACAGAATGTACTCAGAGAATCAGATGAGCATGGACTCTCCACCAGGAAGGTAAGTCAATGTAACACAAAAACAGATATGGCTGTCAGAGTGGAACACGTGTCTTTTCCTAGCTGGGTATTTTGTCTCTCACAACACAACCTTGCAGACTATCAAGGATATAACAATTTTTGAAAGGGTCATGTTAGGAAAAGAAAATTATACACAGATGCAGCATTTTCCAATCTCTGTGCCATAGATAAGGTAGCTCTGAGAGTAACCAGGAAGGGGCTCGAATAGCATGAGCCACTGGATCACTGTCACACACACTATAAGAAGCATGTCCTTTTACAGTAGGCTGTCTTACAAAAATGTCCATTTTCCGGGAGTGGCATAGTACCAACAAAAGATGTCTTTGTTCTCCATTCCCACACTGTTTAAGAAAAGGCGAAAAAACATGGGTTACTTAAATTATAGCACATCCATAGCACACCATGGAATACAAACAAGGACGAAAACATCCTTGAGGGGGCTTAACTAAAATATGTGTGCCAACAATGCTGCCATGCCTGTACAATAAGCACATAAAAATACCAAAACTAATTTATTAAATTAAAACACACAGAACTGTACACAGTACAGAACTTTTGCCAAAGTTCAAGGGTAACACACGTGAAGAGTTAACACCTTCCAGAGAGTCTTTCAGTAAATCCTGAAAATTCCTATCCTCAAGTCCCCTGCCTTTGAGAGTGCTTACTTCTAACTTCTGCCTTAGAATCTCCAGCCACCATTAGCACAATCTCCTCCTTACTAGCGAGGTTAGACCTTCCCTGACACAAATCCCTCTTGTCTTTAGGATGTAACACTAGGTCTGCATTATCAGTCTAGAAGGACCCTCTGGTGGCAGTTGTGGTGCAGGCTCCTAGTGGGTCATTTTGTGTTATCTCTGGTCCTTCGCGTACCTCCAAATAATATTAGCCGTGAGGCCATGGGTTTGACACTGCTAATTTCACAGAAGCATCTAAGGCATGAAAGGCTTCTCTTTGAGTATAAGGGTAAGTTACAGACCTTTATCTTTTATTTATTGGTAACGGTTGAATCAGATGTACGTGCATATATATTTACACACACACACACACACACACACACACACACACACACACACTCCTCTATGTCCCAAAGATTAACGCTGAGACTTATCTTATCCTGAAGTCTCCAAACTGCTTACTGAAATCAGGCAGATGAGATGAGAAGAGATGAGAAGGGGAGGGGAGGGGAAAGAGAGGACAGGAGAGAGTGGAAAGGGAGAGAAGAGAAAGAGGAGAGGAGAGGAGAGAAAGAACACCACAAATCTCAGTGGAACAGGCCATGCGTAAGAAGCAAGCTATGTGGTGAGAATGAAGAAGTGAGCACTAAAATTCCATCAAGAAACGATTCTTCAGCTCCACTGCCTGCCGCCACATGGGAACGAGGACCAGGTTTCCAGAGCTTCCAGTTCTTACACAGAAGCCAGGAATCCTCATGTACAATTTCTCATATGTTGACTTAAAATAGTTAAGTCTTGTGCAGACCAAACAAAAAATTTCCGTGAGAAGGATTTAGTCAATGAGCAGTGAGCGTGACCCTCAGTCTAAACAAATAAGAAGATAGGGAAACATCTGCCTAACTTCTTGATCACTGGCCGTTATTTCTCAACACCCGAGTTAGTACTTCTGGATTCTAGAGCATTGTTTCTTCCCCTTCTTCAATCAGACACTTTCAAATCATGCTGCCTCCCCTACACACACACCCCAACACACAAAGTGAGACTAAGAAAGGAGTCTACTGCTGAGCCAGGAACATATCTCTAAAAGTTACCCTATCCCAGTTACAAAGAACCCTGGAGGAAACTTCCTCCACCTGACCTGTTCGGACTTTTTATCTTATCCAAGACCCATTTCCCTGCCAGGCTCACTGGGGAAGTAGAAGGAGGATTCCTCTATTAAGTGTGTACTAAAACTATTGTCTCCTCCCTCGATCTACTCTTTCGATATGAGTTCAAGCTCTCATCACTTCTCATCCGGCCCACTTGTCAATTTACATGAAGTTCATCGCCGCCCTCTAATCCAAACTTCCCACTGTTGACAATATCCTTGCTTATGCCTTAGACACCATCAAAGACACACCAAAGTCACTCTGCATTGCCTTGGACTTTCTTATGGTTACCAACTGTGACCACAGGCTCTCATGTACGTTCTGTCCTCCTATTATACTCATCCCCAGACTTAAATCCCCCTTAACACTGATCCTTGAAATTGGTGTTTCAATCAAAATCCATTCAACCACAGTCAGGATTATTTAAATTGAAAATAATGTAATAATGACAATTTAGTGAAACATGTTAGAATCAGAGACTTGATTTAAGACAGAAGGTAAGATTTTTAAAATGAGAGATTACTCAACATTCTTCAAGCCACATTTCTTTATTTTTTATTCTCATTCACATAGGATTGATGTTATACCTAAGATAGTTGTAAAGATTAGAACTTAGAAGGAGGAATATATGCATGTATTCTTTTAGGAGTTATCTTCTGAAACCTTTGACTATCACCAATATTGAAGATAAAGAAATGTTTTGACAGGCTCTTGGATTTCTCATGTTGTATTTCTATCAAGAATTATGCTTAACTTGTATGCTCATGCTACAAGTTAACTGCCTTTTCAACATTCTTTACAGTCTTCTGCATGACAAAAGATACCACAAAGGAAATCAAAGACAAGCAAATTAATAAGGAAATGACAAAACAGTAAATAAGGTTAAATGGATAAAGATACAAATAGCAAATTCACAGAAAAACCTATACAATGGGACACAAAATTATGAAAAAATCCTTATGAAAACATGTGCAGTCCCATTAATAATCAGGATTGTACCATAAAACAGCAATGGGATTTTTTTAAAAAATCAACTAAATACTATTTATTGTTGGATAATTTTAAGTGTAAGTGAGAGTATAAAGAAATGGACATTCCTAAACTGGGGATGAAAATGCAAATTGGTATACAACCTGTTTGGAAGGAAAATTAATTAGGGAAATTAAATATGCACATACTTCGTGATGCAAGATTCCATTTGCCAGCATGTACACCAGAGAAAAGTGTGTTACATCTTCAAATAGGCAGACACTGAGTGCTCTGCATGGCTGTCTGTAGGAGGATAGTGCATTTAGAAAAAAATGGGACAGAAACAGATAGGGAGTGATAATTTCAAAAATCCAGATACAAACTATGGGTGATTTGCTGCCATTTATGTCACCAATATTTAGTGGAAGAACAAAGACTTAGGGTCACCTTAGAAACCATGAAATGTATGTAAATATCAATCTTAAAGCTTTGGGAATATTTATCGATCTTTATAATTTATAGGTAATGGGCACTGGATGCTTGATCATCTGATGATGTTAGTTCATCAGATTCTCAAACAGTTCATGACTCAGAAGATGAACAACGTTTTTAGAGTTAATAAAAAAGGATTACTGAATCTATTATATATATTTTGATTTTAGGATTTAAAATGCTTTTTGTACTTCTCACAGTCAACACCGAGGTCTATGATACAAAATACATTGATAATATTTACAATATAGGATTGTTATAGGGGTTTCTTGAGGTAATGTATGTAAGTACCCTACGGATATGCGAACCGCAAGGCTGGTCTGTGGGAGGGACTCATTATGTTGGTCAGTCATGCTAGTATTCCACTGACTCAGCAACTCTCTCTAAAATAACGGTATTTATGAATTCAAGACATACCTTTCATGAATAGCAAGAACTTGCTCTATGACAAAAATAAACATAACAATTTTGTTTCTGTTGAACACCAAGCCAACTCTTTCCTTTCAAACCATGTTTACAAGGGAAATACTCATAAAGCTGAGATGGCTGGTGGTTCTAGGGATCACCTAGAAAATGGATTGTCAGAGATTGATTAGACACTGACTGGAGACACCAAGTAAGACAACAGTAACAAAGTAAGCAAGCTATCTGTGATTCAGAAACTGATAATCAAAAGTGCAGTGATCAGCTACTATTACAGCAACCAAGTGATTTCCTCCAGTTCGGGCTTTATTTCTGATATAGCGTCATATGTTATCAATGAAAAAAATAATAACTAAATCTCCCTTCTCCTAATTTCCAGTTCCCTTCAAGGGAAACAATAATTTTATCGCCCCATTGCTAAAATGAGGTTGCATTAAATACATCTGCTCTCTAAACTTTCTGATGTGGTACTGTAAAAGTAGTTAGGTTTCCACTGTAAGACTGAATGAAATCAGTGGCCGTAATTAGGACCCAACTTACGTCATAACAGTACCTGAAAGGGGGGGGGGAGTATTTATCTCAGTGTTCCTGCTTTTCCATTCTTGGAAGCCGGTTTGGATGGATCCCAATGCCCTATAAGTCCTCCTGCGTTTGACTATTATCGGTCTCCTCCCCAGGAATCATTCTGCCCAAACCAAAACTCCACTCAATAGATAAATGCTACCAACCACGGAAAGGGAAAATTGAAAACTTGTAAGTATTCCCCAATATTAATGTGCCTGAACAATCATATTTAATTGGTTCTCAGGTCTATTATTTGTTCTGTCTACCCAAAGAAAGTCCTATTGTAGTTATTTCAATGATAAACTTGCTTCTTCTCAAAAAGTTTTATTATTCTGAGAAATTGCTTGAAAATAGCAGAAGTTGTAGTGGGGTAGTGAAGGCCTGATAATACATTCTAAAGGTTTTTTTAATAGTGTAATTTATGTTAAAACTTGTCCTAATACATTGCAAGATCACTTAGCTATTTTATTTTAAATACTGTATGTAGCTTTCTCACAGCTCTAGTGCCATTTCCAGTAAAATGAGATTTTCATGAAAGACATTAAAAATCATGTTGCACTTAAATGGTGATATTGTTTCAATCTTTCATCAGGCGAGGTCATTTTCGTTCAGAAATTTGACATTCATCTAGAACATTCTGTATCTAAGAAAAATGAAATGCCTACAGTTGCTTCAATTTCCAGACTTAACTACTTTTACATAAGAGTCGAGTTCCTCTTCAGCCCACTAAGGTACTCACACATCTTCCTTTATTCTTTAAGGCCAACCTGTCCTGAAACAGCTCCCCTGGAAATCTGACATAGTTACAGAAAAGAGCCATAAAATGTCTTATTAAGGGATTTAACCTCGCAATCATTAACATGTAGATATGTATTTCACTTGGGTATAGAAATTAACCTACTATGCTTTATTTATTTTTAAATTTTATACATTGATACCCCTTGTACATTAATACCCCTAATCTGGGATTCAGGGGAGCTAATAAACACACATTTCCTCCTGTTCCTTTTCTTCCTCCTCCTCACTCATTAGTTTTCTTCTCTAAGAATACACATTAAGAAGTTAAATGCTAAAAACTGAAATTCAACAGGAGACTTTTGCATGTTTGCAAAGACCTCTGATGTTTCTAGTTAAACACATACCTTATCTCCTTACTCTCACCTAATTTCTTTTTTTTTAAATCTTTTTATTATATGTTAGTCACCATACAATACATCATTAGTTTTTGACATAGTGTTCCATGATTCATTGTTTGCGTGTAACGCCCAGTGCTCCATGCAATACGTGGCCTCCTTAATACTATGCTTTTTTTAATACAAAAGGAGGCAGTCTGGAGAGATTTGAAGGAAACACAAAGGCACAATTAAATATTAACAGTTCTTGATAGATACAGAAAGAGAAGCAGGTACAGTTAAACTTTCATCTGATACAGGCTGGGATGAGGATATCTGTGCCTAGAGGCAAAAGTAAGGAAATAGGAAAATGTACCGATTTTGCTGATGATGTATCCTAAATACATGCTTTATTTTGGTTTCCTTCTGAAAAAATTTACTTTTCCTATAATTTACACTTGTATTCCTTGTTTGATTACAAAACAATTTTACATAAGTTATGTCTTTGGACTTTTACAGTATTGTATGTTAGAGCAAGTTTTGGCTATTTAACAATGAGGAAATGGAACTTAAGTGACCTCCCATAGGTATATATGTAATAAGTTGAAGAGCAGGGTCATATACCCTATGTCTTGTGTTTCACTAAGTTTTTTAGGCATCATGTTATTGTCTTAGGGGAAAAAAACCCTGCTTTATGAGCCTATAAAGAACATTTTGACACCCTTTGATTTATAAGATTTGTTAGTTGGGCATGCATCAGATTTTCTTTAGTGCACAACAAAATAAATTTAGAAGAGTAAGAATAATTAAAATTCCTAAAGACAACATTGAGTAAATATTTTTAAAAATCAAAATACTATCAAAGTTAACACACACACGCACCCACACACATACGCACACAGCACAAATTTCAAGATACACAGCACAAGAATTTAAAGTCTATCTCCCTTCTGTCTCTTGCTGCCAGAAGTATCCCAGCCAAACAATTATATCTCCCAAGCGAAGATATTGAAGCATGATTTCTTTTTGCTTCCCTGCCCTTTATTTTTAACACAATGATTCTGTCCTACAAATTAGTTTCAACTTTTATCACTTAGCTCCATGGACAAGTGTGCTTGCACGCGCACACACACACCTGGGGACGCACACACTCTTCGTTCCGTATCAGCACAGGATCTTCCTTATTTTAATGGCTATAGAAATGTGTTATAATTTATTTGACCAGTTGGACATTTAAGTTATTTCCAAATAAATCTTGCACAGATGTCATTTAGATAGCATGTATGTCACTGGATAAATTCCTAGAAGGGGAATTATTAAGCAAAATGAATTATACATTTCAATTTTGAGAAATATTGCCAAACTGCCTGTTGTATTGTATTAATCTATATTTCCACCAGCAATGCATGAGAATGCATGCTTTCCTGACACCCCATTGACACATTGTGTCAGTAATTTTTTTTTTTAAACTATAGGAATAGGATAGGATGGGGCGCCTGGGTGGCACAGCGGTTAAGCGTCTGCCTTCGGCTCAGGGCGTGATCCTGGCGTTCTGGGATCGAGCCCCACATCAGGCTCCTCGGCTATGAGCCTGCTTCTTCCTCTCCCACTCCCCCTGCTTGTGTTCCCTCTCTCGCTGGCTGTCTCTATCTCTGTCGAATAAATAAATAAAATCTTAAAAAAAAAAAAAGGAATAGGATAGGTATGTTACATAGCTGAGTTTCAATTTGTATAAGTGAGGATGAGATTTTTCCCCACATGCATGTCATCTTCCCAATCCTTCATTGGACATTGGTCTTTTCCCAACTGATTCACATGGATGCTGGACATGTTAAGAATATGAATTACTTAACTGTTAAAGGAATTATAATTTTTTCCAGTTTTATCTTTTGTTTGTAGAAGTTTATATGCAGTTTTACTTTAATGTAATTAAACACAGCTATTTATATATTTTTGAGCTCTTTGTCATTTTAAAAAAGCTTTCTCCAATCCAACACCATAGCATTTGAGTTGAGCTTTGCCTTGATAAGTTAACTAGTGGTATGTTTTATATAAAAATGTATCATGCAGATGAAGGAATTATCCTATTGGACAAAAATATCTCTTATTTAAATTTTGGAGTTTGAGATAGTCAACATTTTGCTTTTTGCATGGTTAATATTCAAATGCACAGGCATTGGAAAACAGGCCTAATTGTTTCTAAAGCTATTTCTGGTTCTAAATGATAAAACCACATCTTTGACACAAACAAAGATACTTTGTTCTCATTTCCAGTAGAAACTGACAGCCTCCAAGTCATCTAGTAGTTACCCTAAAGGATCCAACTATAATTAAGATGTAGGAGATGTAGTTTACATCCCTTTGACCAGAATTAGAATTGTATTTGTCAAAATATTTTTCTTATGTTTATTCTAGCTGAAACTAGAAGCTACTTCTCATGAAGTAGATGGTGTAAAAGCATTTGTGGTTTTGTATCTTTACTGAGATTTTACAGTTTTCTGGTGATATTTCTATCTGTGGACTCAAAGCCTCATAATTAATCATATATGTTGAAAACGCCTTACGTATGTTCTTCATGACATGAAACTGTATTTTTTGAGTGACTTAAATGGGAGTATCTACACATAAACCTATTGCTCTTTTTATATTGATATATACATTTAGTCCAAAAAGTATACAAGTATACTGTTGGATAACAGTAATATTTTGAAGGGATATTCTATAGATTCATGGCTTTGTTCTTTTGTGAGAAAAGATTTTCCCTTTTTAAAAAAGAAAACTATACTCACATTTCTCGGTAAGGCAATTCTGTGTAGTTAAATCAGAGAAAGAACGTTTTGTAAGGTTTAGAGAACTCTTTCAGGAGAAACTACAACATAGACTTGCAGTTAGTATACGTGAGTTAGTATAAGTGAAGTAATTATTTAAAGTCCAAGGACTTCATGTGAATCTCCAGAGCAAGTCAAAGCATACCAAGAATTCTCAACATAAAAGAGAGGAGTTGGGTTTGTACATGAATAAGATAATCAGATTTTAAAATTCCAATGTAGTTATCTAAACAGTCCGCCCGTACCAATTGTAAATTGTATTTACTTACTTAAAATGTGTAATTCTACCCAAAAGTTCATTTGTCCCTATAATTTACTTAAATGATGTACTTTTAACCAAGATTTCAATTTCATTGATGTCCCTATAATAACGTGGAAAGTAAAATGGAAAATTCGAACATTTATCCCACATGGAGCAATATGGAAGACTCTAAATAAGAGACTTCAAATAAATACCTTTTTATACAATGAATTGCTTTGAATGAACCAAATTTCCAGTGTTAGTGACATATAAATGGAGATGAAGGAAAATCTTGTCTTTTACTTCTATTTTTATTATTACATACAGAGATAAGATTTTAAACAACAGAAGGAATAAAATCAAATATTTCAGAAAAATAGAAAGTTTTGAGGAGTAATTGTATATGGCATTGTTTATCCATGAGTATGATTTGGTAGCTCTTTCAACCCAGGTGGGAAAAGCAGGAGAGCAGCCCTGTGGGTGGGAGTGTGGGGTAGAGTGGGTGGGTGATTGGCACCTACAACTCCCAGACATATCCTGTGCAGGATTTAATACTGTAAGTGTGATGGAACTTCACTTTAACATTCCATAGCAGAGTGTAGCTTTGACATAAAGTGACTCTACCTTCGATCCACAGCAAGATGGTTAATTGCAAGTACAGAAGAACCCTATTAGGCAGTACTTCCTTAGACGATGACTACGGAGTAGTTTACCTGCCTCTTGGCCACAATTTTTGTAAGCGAAAGGCCGCCTAACTCCCTAAAGTTGGCTAGTATCCATTGCTTGCTTCTAAGCCAGTGCATTTCTTCTGCTCAATTTCCCAATTAAATCTGGTCTTTCTTTGGGATCAAGTAAGTGAGCTGTAAGTAATAAATAAAAATACTAGCTAGAGAACAGGTGGATAGGTAGTGAAGGTAAGAGTTTGCCTGGAAGGAATAGAAAGAAAATACAAACATATTAAGAGTCTCTAAAAAGTTAATACACATTGAATGTGAATGTAACTACTCATTTTTTTAAAACTGTGACTCTGTCTAAAATAAAAGAGATGCTTTTCTGTGTGACTTTGGGATAATTATCTTTTATTAAAAAAAAAATCAAAATCTGTCCATGCGTTCCCAAGAACATGTACTTTGGCAATTAAATGCAGCAGTAGGGCTATCAGAATGGGAAGTATTTTAGCAATTATTAGTTCATAAAATAACCTTGATTTCTTTTTGAGTCAAGTTCATATGTTTTAAGTGGGATATGCATGGAGCACTTTACTGTGGTTTACAAAAAAACTATTTCATATGGGAATCTGATCTCCATCAAAGCATTAAATCCTAGTCAATCACTAAAACCACTAGATCTCAATCACGACATCACCTTTTAGGTTTACAGTTCTTCCTCCTATGTTGGAGGTTCTCAGAATAACAAAGTTTTTCAACTAGATCCAGGAGAACTATGGAGGTCCTCATGTCAGACAGGTAGGTAGCAGAATTTCAAAAATCACATTTGGACAGTCAGGTGCCTTTCTCAGTTTGCTACGTAAATTTGCCACAGCCTAACAAGTCTACCATTTTATGTTGCAACCATGTAAGTTATATACTATTTTCCAAACTGAACTTTTAAGAGTAAAAGGGACACCGATAATAAGGATACCAGGAAAACAAACATAATCTGGGCCTATTCCAGGCTAACTGGAACTTAATGGCCACCTTACCAGGGAAGTGTTAGGGTCCTTTGCTTCTATTTCAAGAATGCAAATATTGACTTTGATATTTATATTGATTAAAGCAGGAAAAACATTACATCTCAATTTCTTCTGATGAAATGTGGATACACCATTTAGAATGATGGCTCACCCTTTCACATCCTATGATCTACCAATCTCGTTACCACTTTTTAAAGCTGGTTCGTACAGAGAAAACCCAAAACACCACTTGTTTTAATATTGTAAATAAAAGACTTGAAACAGGGTAACAGGATCTCTGAAAAGCCAGGCCTTAAAAGGCATAAAATTGCAAGTCATTGTAATGTTGATCTTTATCCCCAAGATGATTTTGATGATGATAAGGTTTGTTATCATTCCTTGGATGAGTGCTGTATGCCAGGTGTTTTGCTATGTGCTTTTCATATATTAACTTTCCTCGCCTATCCAACATCACTCTCAATCTGTCCAGATTTGCTTTATTCTAAGAAGAAAAATCAGTCATAGATAATTTTGATTGATTTGTTTAAAGAAGCCCAGCTAGTCACCCAATGGAAGCTTCTGTGTTCAAACTGGGATACAATTCCAATCCCCATGCTCTTCTTGAATAAGCTACAATACCTTTATGTCATCTTTCTTAGGAATTTTAGGATTCCTCCTGACATAGTACTGTGGTCAGCCTTGTTCCCACTGCTGACTTTTACATTAAGGAATTAGTGGAGACATTTGAGGCCATCAGGAAACAGAACATGATGTACATTTGCCAATGTGTAAAGAAGGAAAATGTCCACATTACTAGCAAAATAATAAAAGCCACGTGTACCTAATCCACAGCAAATAATATTGACCGGAGACAATAAACCGTGGGAACTGACATGGGATTGGAAGATAAGAAATTCTTAGTAACTGCTTTGTCAACGCCAAATTCCCCATGAACTCCTCTTTGCAGCCCAGTAATAAGGGGCTCCTCTACCCTGCCACCTACCAGGCAGTCACATGAGGAGAGATGGGAGGTCTACCCAGTACACGTTCCATAGCAGGCACCAGAACACCTACGTGCTGGTAAATATCTGTTAATTGCAAGAAGGACCTAGAATTAACTAAATCAGGGCATTAGTCAAATGGATAGGAGTATTTCCCATCTGCAAGGCCTCTTTTTTCATTAAGTTAGTATTAATATATGACTATTATCATTTCCATCTCTCAAATCAGAAAACCAGGCACAGCAACGTTACTAATTAGATCACACCCTTTCTAAGTGATATAATCAATTAAAAGATCTGGGTATTTTAATTTGAATAAGACTGTAGGCTTAAGTACTATGCCCCACTCTGCTTTTACTAAATTCTACAAATAAAAATTTAATTTGCAATACTGAAGAAAAATCATTAAAGTACAGATATGTTCGATTTTTAAAATGAAGTGCTTCTATTATTTCAATCCACATTATTATAAAGCTATATTTAAAAAAAAATTATCTTCAAAATGTTAACAAGGTTGCCCAGGTCTACTCCTTAAATGATCTGAGCTAATCATCCTGCTTGGCCACTCCCTGACATCTCGATTTCAAGAAATAAAAGTTCTAGATGAAAACACATATTGAAAACATGTGCTGAAGTGGTGATTGGAAATCAGGCATATTTCACTTCCTCAGCTACACGAAGTATCAGGGATTATGTGATGTTTCTACGTACACCTTGTCCTGATAGAAATAAAGTTGCATTTTTACCTATATTGTGATTTTACGAAAGGATCACTATTTGTCTTTCTCTCTACTCTCAGCTTCATTCTAGCAACTAATACTAATTACAGGAAGGTTGAATCGCCATCACGTGTGATTAACTTCAATGGCGTCCCTTTCTCCTCCACTTCAGACATCCTCTCCTTTCATGGAGTTCTTCTCGAGGCCACTTAGGACATCGGTGACACCTACAGAGAATACTAAAACCAAACTCATTATGAAAAGTAGTAGGGAGAGCCACTGTAGACAGGAGGAGGCATCTGGGGAAACCCAACAATAACAACAAAGGTAGAGCTGGAGCAAATGAAGATTGCAGCTGTGTCCCTACATCCCTTAGCACTATGGGAAAGATGAAGTAGGAAATGCTTTAAAAAAAAATTACACCGAATTTTAAAAAATTGTTTAACACTGTTTAATCCTGTTTAAAGCATACAAGAGAGTATCATTAAAAACTTCTCGAGAAACAGCTGTGTTTTGATGCTTTGCTACTTAGAAATGTAACAATGGAAGATGTAGGGTTGGAAGGGTTTAGATTTCATGTGAGCATTCAGGGTAAAGAGAGCGGAGCACTGGGATAAGGCACAAAGAGAAGCTGGAGAGAGAGACAGCAAGAAGATGGCGGACTTGGTATGACATGCCAACCTTAGTGGGCTCGGCTACCACCCTGAAGGGCAGCTTCTTAGTCAGACGACAGGAGAAGAATGAGACACAGCTCAGTCCCTACAGATTCAGTGAGGACTTGGTCTCAGTTCTGAGATTCAGAGGTAAAACTGGTACTGCTGTGCTCTCTGTGGGTGGGTTCTGGCACTTGGCTAACAGCAGAAGAACTACTGCATAGGGGAGAGAGACAAGACTTGCCCCAGGGCTGTATATAGCCAAGGTGTACTTGAAAGTAAATCTGTCTTCATAAACCAGTAAGAAAAAACAAACTTCACTCATAGTGGGCAAGTTAAAACTAGACTTATAGCTTTTTATTTTCACATCTTGCTTTCTTTTATTTTTAAAAGACTATTTGAGAGACAGAGGAGAGAGTGAGCAGGAGGGGCAATGGGAGAGGGGGAGAAGCAGACTCCCCACCGAGCATGCAGCCTGATGTGGGGGCTCGATCCCAGGACTCAGAGATTGTGCCTGGAGCCAGTCAGATGCTTAACCAACTGCGGGGTGAGGCGCCCCTCACATTTTGCTTTAACGTCATTTTGTCTTGTAATGGAAATGTATATATGTTTTATCCATATTTGCCTTTATATTTAATAAACAGCTATTTTTATATAGGTAAAACACTTTGAATTTTAGTAAACTATGACCATATAAAGGACGCTTTCTCAGAGCACTGCTTTTGTCTGTCAAGCAGCTACGTCATTTAGTGGAAACTAAGCCAAACTGTAGCCATAAGCACAAGCATGGTACTCCAATATATATGCTCTTTGAATGCATATTAATCACATATTACACTCTCAAATGGCTACTTGGACCAAGCAAGTAATACATGAATGAAACGAGCCAAGATAAGAAAAATCATAATTGTTGGGGCGCCTGGGTGGCACAGCGGTTAAGCGTCTACCTTCGGCTCAGGGCATGATCCTGGCGTTATGGGATCGAGCCCCACATCAGGCTCCTCTGCTATGAGCCTGCTTCTTCCTCTCCCACTCCCCCTGCTTGTGTTCCCTCTCTCGCTGGCTGTCTCTATCTCTGTCAAATAAAATAAATAAAATCTTAAAAAAAAAAAAAAGAAAAATCATAATTGTTGAAATCTATGGTAAACTGATGTGTATTTGCCATGGCTAAAAGGACTCGACTCCAGAAGATTTCTTCCCTGTAGAAAGTGAACTCCATGTTGGCAAATCCCACAATTTTCAAAAGCCAGGTTACATGAAATTTCCCGATTTTTAAAAGTTATTCAATTAAAAAATACTACAGAGGTAAAAACAAAACAATACCACTCACAACAGTCATTGCAATAGAAATACATCTGCTGAATGAATTTGGCTTACAGGCTGCCAGTTTATGACTTCTGATCAAATTTTTGAAATTATCTTTGGGAGGGTGGGGAGGGGAAGACTCAATTTGAAAGGAGCCACATGTAGTTTTGCAAGAGAATTTGTAGACGTCAAGTATGCACTCAGAACATTGCCCAAGGGAAAACGAAAACTAAAATAAGACACATTAAGGTTAATACTCAAAGGAAGGAAAAGTCACTCCTTTGCTATCATGCAGACGTACATTCACACATGATTGCTGGCTGTAAGACCAAATCAGTCTGTGAGACTAAACCAGAAAAAGTAAAAAGAATATAAACAAGCAAAAATAAAAGAAATATAAAAATCTTTCAATTTCTCATAGACAAGGACTAGAAATCCAATGTCAATAAAAACAAACAAACAACCCCACCAAACAACTTCCCTAGGTATTACCTGGCAAACATGGGCATTAATCACAGTTTCACACTAAACTGCAGATTTTATAGCAGTATTTGCTGCAATAAAACTTGCTTAGTCTTAGCGCTAGTTGTAATTTATGTTTTGTTTAGATGAATTCATGAGTTCTCTGTACCTAAATTTAATTAAGGAATGAAAATAAATAGTTTAGCTTATGTGCTTGCTTTGAAAAATAGATATAAATAAAAGGTAATAGTACATGGGTGATGGACACTGGGGAGGGTATGTGTTGTAATGAGCACTGGGTATTATATAAGACTGATGAATCACAGACTGTATCCCTGAAACAAATAATACATTACATATTAATTGAATTTAAATTAAAAATGTTTTAATAAAAAAATAAAATGTAATAGTACATTTAAAACCACATTTTTCATGGTAAGTATGTCCTATCTACTGGTGAGTTGATTACCAGAAAACATAGCAGGTGCCAATGGGGAATGTAAATATAGTTATTGACCTACTGTGTCAGTGACAAGAGATTAGTCTCTTTTTCCAGGAGGTTGTAATTAGCCTTGCAGAAAATATTCATTCCATACCAAATTAGACTACACATTGTATTTCTGTCACTGAATGTTTTCCTTGATGGTTGTCTGAGTAAAACAAATTGGATGTAGGTTGAAGGTATATCATTCAGGCACCTTCTTTCAAAAGTAATTAGGGTCTTACTCACTTGAAACCAGATAACTACATTTAATGTAATCTTAAAAGGGCCCCTAAGGATTGTTTTCCATTGGTAAATGAATGAGAAGTGGAACAAATTGACTTTCATGATCACTAAAGTTTAGAAGAACTAGGAAAAGAAAATAATGCTGAATCGAAAATTTAGTCTCATAAGACTAATAAAGGTAAAATACTTTTTTTCATTTATTCTCATGTAACCCCCAAGGGATTTTTGTCCAGTGAAAGTGGCACATGGAAGGATGTTCCACAAAGACTCATTCAGTGATCAGCTCAGCATGGTTCCACACTAGACCTCCAACCAAATGAGAGCTAGACACTCATCCCCTTGGCTTCAATTCATTTAGGAAAAAAAGTGTATCTTTGGATAGCTCACTGTACTCCATGCTAGCACACCAGGATGATAAGACTTCATTCCTGACTCAGAATATAGGTGGAGACCCATCACTGTCTGACCTAAACCAGGCCACCTGTAATTAGAAAATAAATTCACTACCAGACCAAGAACTAGGTTAGTAGATACACAAAGATTTTAGAAGTAACATCATAAAATTAGAACAGAGGAGATCTTGAAGGGAAAAAAAGGGTTTGGTAATTATTAATGGGCAGAAATGCTAATGATTTTAAAAATTCAGCAATTTTCAGAAGAAATCTTTCCCCAATTTCAAGTATTTCTAGAAAATGAATCTAGATGCAGTTTTGAATAGGTTTGTATACCAGAAAACATAATTATATTTGATTTTTCTTATTTTTCTATGTCCAGTGTAAGAAAAAAATTGTACTAAATCACTGCAGGTACTGTCTAAGTCATATTCAACAATATATTTTAGTCTTCGAATGTACCCTACTAAAAGAAATACAATTTGTGAATCAAATAAAAGCTATTTTAAATTTCACTCTGCCAATTTCTAAAATGTATTCAGAAATTTATATGAAAATTATTTCAATGACCACCGTGCTTAAATCTCTTATTTTAAAATACACATTTTCTTATTAAATCTATTTATTTGAATTTTAATTAACATTTGAATATGTTAATTTGTAAAGATACTTAAATATGCCAATGCTCCTATTTCCTTCCTCTGGGTGGGTATTTGAAACACATTTCTGTAAATTTAAAGGACCCTTTAAACTTTGAAAACATAGCTATTATTTTGTACTTTCAAAACTTGGTGTTGCCTATGACCCTTTTTAACTGAATGTCTTCTAAGCAGTAAGCCTGCCACACTTCACCCATGTAATGGACACCCTGTGGATAAAATCATGATGCTTCATCTTCCTGACAGCATTCTCTTCTCTCCTGAGGGAACTTCTAATGGGATGACTCCAGTGTCTTGAATGTTTCTTTCAATTTCCTTCATATGATACACAGCCTATTCTTATTATGCTGTTTTTTTTTTTTTTTTTTTGTAAAAATTCTCATCTAGAATTTGGCCTACTGTAGTGTATTGCTTATAGGACTCTCTTTTCAGCAACTTTGAACAGATTATTGAGGTTTAATTGACATACAATTAACCACACATGTTGAAGGATACAATTTGATAAGTTCTGAGTATGTAAATAAACATATATTGGTCAAATTCTAAAAAGATATGTTGAAATATTTGTTTCTTCAGGATGTGAACTTATTTGGAAATAGGGTAACTGCAGATGTAATTAGTTAATATGAGGTCGTATTGGAATTCCAATATGACTAGTGTTTTTTTTTTTTTTTTTATGTTAGTCACCATACAGTACACCATTAGTTTTTGATGTACTGTTCCATGATTCATTGTGTATAACACCCGGTGCTCCATGCAATACCTGCCCTCCTTAATACCCATGACCGGGCTAACCCATCCCCCACCCCCCTCCCTTCTGAAACCCTCAGATTGTTTCCCGGAATTCATAGTCTCTCATGGTTCGTCTCCCCTCTGATGCCCCCCCCTTCATTTTCCCCTTCCTTTAAGAAGTGGGAACTTTGGAAAAAGACACAGATGCAGGGAAGATGGCCATATGAAGATGGAGGCAGAGACTGCAGGGATATTGCCCCAAAGCCAGAAACACCCAGGACTATTACAGACTGGAAGAAGCAAGGAAGGATCCTCCCGTAGAGACCTCAGAGGAAGCATGACCCTGGAACACATTGAGTTTGAACTCCTAGTCTCCAGAACTGACGTCATAAAATTCTGTTACTTCAAGCCAACCAGTTTGTGGTAATTTATTATAGTTGCCCTAGGAAACTAATAAAATTTGCAATCAGGAAACTGACAACAAAAATAGCAAACAAATGCATCACCTCAAAGAGTTACATGATCCCCTTGCCATTGACATTTCCCTAACACTCACCCCATCCCCATGAAACCACTGAACATTTTTCTGTCATCCTAGATTGCATTTTCTACAATTTTACATATATTTTACATAAATTTATAAGAATTCTAGAATTATATGAAATATAGACATATGGCATGCACTGGATTCTTTCAGCATAATTATTCTGAGACTCATTCATGGTGTTGTTCATTCACGTGCACATTCACTTGTTGCTCCTTTGTGTTAACAAACAGTATTCCATTACATGACTTTACCACCATCAGTTCATTCACTCACCTGCTGACATACATTTAGATGGTTTACAAAATCCTGGCTATCTGAAATACACCAGCTATATACATCATCCGAGTGTACAAATATCTGTATGGAGTTACACTTTCACTTCCCTTGGGTAGAGAGACCCCTAACTGTGGAATCACTGGGTCACAAAGCAGGTAAATGTTTACATTGTAAAGCAACTACCAAACTGTCTTCCCAAATGTATGAGAATTCCAGTTCCTCCACACCCTTGTCAACACTCAGTATGTGTATTAATTGTTCTTGGTTATTTTCTGTATATTATGACGTTCTGACCTCTCTTGGGAGCCTTCAGACCCGGGAAGAGACTACCCTTCCCGGAGCTAGAGGATATCTGAAGATAATGACAACCTTCCCACAAGCACGTTTTCACGTACACACCAAGCAGTGCACTGTCCGTGCCCCAACTATGTCTTACCCAGCTCTCCCTCCCACGCCCGTACGGTCGTGTCCCCTTGCTGGGGAGCACACGTGCCAGGACCGCAGCGGTGCCGGAAACCGTGGAGAGTACCGAACCCCGTGGACATGACGCCCTTTCCTATGCCTAAGCCCCTCTGACAAAGCTTAATGCCTACAGGAGGCACTGGAAGAGACACAGCAGTACCCAGTAAAAAAAAATAGCATCATTATAGCAATATACGTTCACAAAAGCTCATGAACGAATGTGGTCCCCCTCTCCCCAAATCCCTTATTACAACGCACTCACCCTTGTCTCTGTGACGTGCTACGAAACATCCACAGCAGGACAGGAAGTGGGACGAACCAGACGGGCGCGCCATGTGAAGCAGCTTTGGCAACCGGCTATTTACGCTCCGACCGGAAGGAGGTGGAGCCACAGCTGCTCCCTGATGCAGGTGCAAGTGCGGAGCTGAAGATGCGGAGTCCGGTGCTTTCTCTGCCCTGAATGGGTTTCAGGCAACTAGAGACCACCTCTGTGGCCCCAGACGCACCAGAGTAATTCGAACCAGCTGAGCCTAAAGTGTTGACTCCTTCTTGCCTTGTCTTTCCTGGGGGAATTCCAAGGCGGCTCTGGCACAACTGCCTTCCTGGTTGGATTTACACTCTATTATTAAAGAAAGTCTTTCGTATTGATTTGTTTTTTCAAAAGTCTTCCCTAATTCATCTGTCTGTTCTGCCTCATCATTCCTTTTTGATAGGCATCGAGCATTCTCGCATCTGCAAGGATGAAAATACGGTAGCTATTTATGAGACCGCCATGAAATTGGAAAGGTTGAAAATCAGTTTTTGATACAGATTTCCATAAATAATTTTATTATTATATTCCTAATCTCTAACTGCTGAATGCTAGATGAATCTCTTACTTTGTTTTCTTGAAACAGAACATAATTTAAACTATTTTCGGGTTTTTTTGGTTTTTGGGGTTTTTTTGTTTTTGTTTTTTGTTTTTTTTGTAGCTGGTCTGTGATGTCTTTTAGCTTGAACGAAGTTTTGTTTAGAGAAAACATTTCTTCCTTTATCTGTATAGTCACACAGATTATAGTTTTAAGGGTGGCGGAGGGGCATAGGAAGAAGGAGACCGAGAATCTCAAGCGGACTCCATGCTGAGCACAGACCTGTCACAGAGCTTGATCTCACAAGCTTCAGGTCATGACCTGAGCCCAGATTAAGAGTAGGACGCTTAACTGACCGAGCCACACAGATGCCCCTCTTAGTAGATCTTATTAGGAGTGTATCAAATCTATTAGTCTATAATTTATAGAGAAATCAACTTTTGGCTGTTTAATACTTTTATTGACTATTTAGTGTTCCATAGATTTTAAATTTTAATTTCTGCTCTTTATGTTTTTCTTCCATTTTCTTAGAATTGATATTATCTAACTCCTTTAGAATAATCATTTTTAGCCTTTCTTTTTTTGTATATATACATTTAATGTAATACCTTCTGTCTAAACAATTTTGCCTGCCTCTGCAGGCAATACTAGATTTTTAAAAAATTGTAATTCAGTTCAAAATATTGTCTGTGGATTATTTAGTAATATATAGCTTTACTGTATAACGCTTGATCTGTGGATTATTTAGTAATATATAGCTTTATTTTCAAATATAAGGACATATTCTAGTCATCTTTTATGACTGAATTCCAGTTTAACTACATTGTGATCAAAGGACTTTCTGAATTATCTAGTACTTTAACATTTGTTGAGATTTTCTTTTTACTCCAGTCTATATAAAATTTTTTTACAATACTCTTTGATAAATGTTCATGTGAATGTCAAGAGAATCTGTGCTTTCATCTATTTTGTTCTGCAGCACTTCATATATATCAATTAGGTAAATATCTTAATAACTTCTATAGATCTTCTATGTGCTTATTGAATTTTTTTCCTGCTTGGACTTAGTTATGAGAAATGTGTGTTAAAATCTTCTTCATTGTGGATTTTTGCACTCCACCTTTTACTTTTGCCACTTTGTTCTGTATATATTTGGAACTTAAATTGTTGGATGCACACAATTTTAGAATTATTAAATCTTCTTGGTAGATTGACCTTTTTCATTATGAAATGTTTTTCTTTTATTTATTTTTTTGCTCTCTCTTTATTTCTAGTGATACTTCTTGCCTTAAAATATTCCCTATTTGACATTGGCATAACTACATAAGACTTCTTTTGGATACTGCTGAAATAACATGTTTTTCCATTCTTTAGTTTTTTTAGCACTTTTACTCTTTTCTGTATTTATTTCTAGGAGTATTTTCCTTCTTCTTGAAGACTTCCTTTTAGTATCTATCTACTACTAGTGAATTCTCTTCACTATAATTTTATGGACATGTCTTTATTTCACCTTTACTTTGAAGGATATTCTCAGTGGGCATAGAATTATATATTTTAAATTATTTTGTTTAAAATGATAGTTGCCATTTTTTAAAAAAATTTCTATTAAGAATTCCACTGTCAGTCTTATTTTTAGTCTTTTGGGTTGCAGTTAAGAAATACACCCTTCCTATAACACTAACTTGACTACTAAGATAAGGAAAAACTGAAAAGCGGGAAAAGTTCATAGTGAGGAAAAAAAACAACTATAAGGGGAAGAAACACCATAGAAAATAATTTATTAGACAATTAAGTGACACTTACTTTTGACCAAAGTTTGTAGACTGGCTGGAATTTGATTATTAGCGGTCAGATGAAAACAAGTAATGCTCCACTCTTTGTCAGAATACCTTCCAGAATGTCCTTTAGTAGAACCTGGATGTTACATGAAACTAATTGCCACAAATGAGGTTATAGTTTTAGTAAAATCCAGCATGGATGTAAATTTTGACTCGTACTCCAAACCTAAAATGAAAGTAGAACTATGTTAATAACAGTCATATTTGATGAAAATAATTAATTCACTTATTCATTGATCAATATCATATACCAATGAGGTGACAAAAGTTAATTTTCTTTCATTATAATTCACTTGATATATTTTGTTAAAGATATTTATAATATCAGTCAATAAAAATAAATACTGACTTTCAGTGAAGACACGATGCTGACATGGGTATTACATGAGAACATAAACCCTATGAGACTGTGAACTTTGTGTATCTTGTTCTCTGTGGTATCTCTTGCACTGAGATTAAGGTTTATTTCATAGTGCTCAAAAATATGTGTTGAGGGTGCAGGAATGCATTACACAGGTGATGGGGATTAAGACATGCCCTGGGGATAAGCACCAGGTGTTGTATGTAAGTGTTGACTCACTAAATTGTACACCTGAAACTAATATTACACCGTATGTTAACTGGAATTTCAATAAAAATTTAAAAAATATATATGTGTTGAACAAATGGATCAGTTTTTCTCTAAAAGTTGACTTAAAAACATCTTAAGGGTGATGATAATAAGCAGTATAATCTAGTTGGAGAGGCATCTAACAGAAGTCTGTAAACATCAATCTCTTATTCACTCTAAACACATAGTCCAGATAGTATTTACAAATGAGGCAAATCTTGAATGTCCCCTGAGATTGGCTCCATCACTATTTTTAGGGGATACTGAAGTTACCACGTAGTGTGATCTGAGATGTCTTCAGGCTTAGTTTGCTCTAAAAATTATTAACACCTTTCAATGGTATAAACCACCTCTTGAAACTTTGAACTCTTCATCGTTTGCAGCACTTCTGGCGAGGCTACCAAGCTCTGTATATATTCAGTATGTTTTGATGGTAACAATAGTTTGAAAAGAAAAATATGGAAAATAACTACATATATTTGGGTGAGAAAGATAACTCCAAGTTTAGACATATGAGACAGGCCTACGTTTCTCACCAATAGCATTTCATGATTGTCTACAGTTCCTGCCTGGCTTGAAGATCTTTAATGTAAAATACTTATTTGGTTAGATAGTGGTGAGGCTCTTGCCTCCAGACTTATTTAGCAACTACCATAACTTTTACTCTCTTAGCATATTATTAGATTCTATGAGTGGTATAAAAAGTGCATAACGCAGTCTGTTTTTATGACCATCACAATTTTGTTTTCTGCAAGGAAAAAATAGAGATATCTGCATTTGCTTGAACATGTATTAGAAATTCTGAAACCTCATATTAGAAGTCTGAAACTTCATAGTGGGATTATATATTTGAGGTCTAAATCTTGACTTAACTTTCCTAAAGATATCCATGGTTGGCAAAGCTGGGAAGTTGTGTTATGTAAAACCTTCCTGGTCTACTACTTCTGGGTTAAATTGAGAGTGTTATCACCCATCCTTGGAAAGAGAAAAGTTTCCTTCCCCCCCCCCCGGAAAAACCGGATTACTTTAACCTTTACAAATGTAAAATAATGCCACCTAAAGGAGCTCCACTGATACAAAACAGAATTAGCATGCAGAATCTACTTTCATGTGAAAAACAGAGCAAAGAAACTATAGTCTGCGTCCTTCACCACTACTTCCCTGGAATAATGGAAAGATCACAGCCTTTTGAATGAGATAAATCTGGATTTGAGTCATGTTTGTGAATTAGCACAGGTTTCTTAGTTTCTCACCTACAAAATGGCCTTAATAATGTCGCCACAGAGCATTCTTGTGAAGATTAAATAAGAGAATGCATGTGAAAGCTCTCAGCAATTAGATTTTCAGTAAAAATGAAGTCTAGTCTTCTGTTGTTCTTATTGTTGTTTCCACAGAGTTTAACAGAAATTGTCTTTCATTTCATACATTAGCTTTGTCTTTCTATTGGGTTAACATATAATTGAGGAAATGGCCAAGAGTTACGTGGAAAAAAATCACTAATCATCAGGGAAATGCAAATCAAAACCACAATGAGATATTACTTCACATCTGTTAGAATGGCTGTCATCAAAAAGAAAAGAGGTAACAAGTGTTGGTGAGGATGTGGAGGAAAGGGAAGCCCCCCATACACTGTTGGCAGGAATGTAAATCGGTTCAAACACTATGGGAAACAGTTTAGAGTTTCCTCAAAAAACTAGAAATAGAACTACCATATGATCCAGCAATTCCACTTCTGGCATGCAGCCAAAGGAAATGAAATCTCTATCTTAAAGAGATATTTGCACTCCTGTGTTCATAGCATCCTTATTTACAATAACCAAGATATAGAAACAGCCTAGAGCAATGAGAGATGAATGGATAGAAAAATAGCAAATATACATATATATTTATATATTCCATATATATTCCATATAAATAGATGAATGGATAGAAAAATAGCAAATATACATATATATGGAATATATATATATATATACACATATATATGGAATATATATATATTCCATATAAATTGATCAATGTGGAATATTATGCAAACATAAAAAGGAAAGAAATCTGGCCATGTATGACAACCTATATGGACTTTGAGGACATTATGCTAAGTAAAATAAATCAGACAGGGAAAAACAAATACTCATATGTGTAATCTGAAAAAGCCAAATTCAGAATCAGAGAATAGAATGGTGGTTGCCACAGGATGGGAAATGGGCAGAGTTGGTCAAGGAGTACAGACTTCTAGTTATAAGATTAATAAATTCTGGGCATCTAATGATGATTACAGTTAGCAATACTGTGTTATACACTTCAAAGTTGCTAAGAGAGTAGATCTTAAGTGTTCTCACCACAAAAACAAAATGGTAATTATGTGAGATAATGGAGGTGTTAACTAACTTTATTATAGTAGTCATTTCACAAAATATGTGTTCAAATAATCACCTTGTACATCTTAACCTTATACAATGTTATATGTCAATTATATCTCAATACAGTTGGAAAAAATACAATAATAAGGTCTTAGTCTTCTCCTTAGTACCAGTTTTCAGTCAGTTATAACACTGTGGTCTGGAAATACTACTTACCAGTTTGAGAAATAGACTGGTTCTCTCATTGTTTCATTTATGCCTATCTGTCTATCTATCTATCATCTATCTATCTATCCATCCATCCCAGATCTTCTATACCTGATATGGATACAAGTGAACTTCAATATTTCTGTATTTATTGTTAAATTTGGTATTTTATTCCTTAAATACTTGAACAAAATTATAGTAAGTGCTATATAAATAGTAGATGCCATTATTATAGCTCACTCAGTAAATACTTCATTTTACAATAATTCATTCAAAAAATTATAGGAGAAAAGATATAAATTTCTTCTGAAAACATGGTTAAAATCAAAATTCAAGTTCTAAGCTGATAAAATTCTTAGTAGTAACAATAAAGCTGACAATACTTACTCAACCAGAAAAGTAGTTGACTTATCCCAATCTTACTCAAAGATTTCTGTTAGGTGACTTTAAATATCTCTTCTCACATACAAAAATGTGTACCTCATTTAATTGAGATAAAGATGCTTTCAATTTCCATTTATAAAATAATGGCCCTAAAGACTTTAAAACAAATAGTTAACACCAGTATGATTTATGGTGGGGATTTCAACAAAACTCCATCACAGATAAAGGTCAAAGCGATAAACTTATATTCCTAATGACAGAGAGTTCCAGAAACAGAGGTAAATCGAAGGTCTGTATACATAATCATGGAATGATAATGTACTAGAGAACACCTGCATTATAACTCTGGCAGAAACCCTGCATCCTAAATGGCTAAGCAGGGAGCAGAGAATGAAAAGATGTTGATCACAACATAATTACCAACACTCCCTTCACTGCCCCCCCCCCACCAAAAAAAGGAGTAATCCAGATTTATCAGGCAGTCATGGACATTTTTTTAAAAGGAAGTTTTTTTTGTTTTTTGTTTTTAATTTATTTATATTGCATTTTCTTTTAATTTCTGGAAGGATGAATGCACTTACAATAAGTTTTAACAAACGTATATGATATTTGTAATTCTGTCTTCTTTGTGTAGACCACTCATTATACACATTGGCATTGCCCAGGTGTGTCTTCTTCCCTTGACTACTTGTTTTTCCCATTCTGTGGATTTAACTATCACTTTAGCCATATGTGTGTGTGTGTGTGTGTGTGTGTGTGTGTGTGTGTGTCTATACATACAGATATAGAATATATCAGAATCCAGTGTCTCTGTAAGGTATCATTCACAATGTTGGATATAATCCCATATTATTAGCTATACAAAGAAACCTTAAAATGTAACTAATACTCAGAATAAAAGGCAATCAATGAACAACTCTATAAATATACTAAAAACCACTAAATTATAGACTTTAAATGATAAATTCTATCATATGAGTAATTTCTCAAACTATTTCAGCAATAACAAGCAATCACTGGGGTTTCTGAGATGATCCATATGTAATTAGCAGACAAGATTTTAAAAGCATTTATAATAACTAGGCTCAGTATGTAAATTAAAATACACACATAATGATTAAACACATAAATCTTAGCAGATAAACTGAAATGTTCATTGAAGAACCAAATGGAAATTCTAGAAAAAAGTATAGATACATAGATCTTATGTATATGTATACTCCATGTACTTATATCTACATTTATAACTATCTATAGTAAAGTTTTCAACCATAATCATTCTCTACTTGAGACTTCTGTAATAGATACAAGGGTCCAATGGCCATCTTCACTTTGTCTCATATGCACCTTGAAGTCAACACATTTAAAACTGAGCTTAACATCTTGTCTAAAACTCCACCTTCTGTATACCTCCACAGAAACAACAGATTCCACCCATCCCATCCAATATGGAAACTGAGATTTACCTTTGAACTCACATTTTTCTTCTCCACTCACATCTAAACAATCACCCAGTGAACACAGATTTTACTTTCTTAGTTTCCCTTTTCTTTCTTCTGCATCACTACTAGATCTATCATGGGTAATTGGGGGGAAAATCTCCTTTGTTCTCTTCTGCCTCTGGTCTTATTTCTTTAAATCCATTCTCTAAACAAAGCATAGTTACAAACTGAAATATAACTAGGGGCGCCTGGGTGGCGCAGTCGTTAAGCGTCTGCCTTCGGCTCAGGGCGTGATCCCGGAGTTATGGGATCGAGCCCCACGTCAGGCTCCTCCGCTATGAGCCTGCTTCTTCCTCTCCCACTCCCCCTGCTTGTGTTCCCTCTCTCGCTGGCTGTCACTATCTCTGTCGAATAAATAAATAAAATATTGAAAAAAAAAAGAAAAGAAATATAACTATACTATGGTTATGATCAGGTATTTTCAATGACTCTACATATCCTTTGAATTAACTCCAATCTTCCTATATTATGTGCAAAAGAGAAGATACTTCCACATCCCCTTCTTCAACTGGAAGAAAAAGATGGGAAAGGGAAATTTTAACTTTAAATCAACTAGGAATCTTGACTATTTTATGGGACTGGGCATTTTAATAATTGACTGAAGGAACTGACTGGAAAAATCATGAGGGAAACCCCATCTGAGTTTCAGCTGGAGAAAAGAGAAATGATTAGCCTCATCAAATGAATATAAAGAATAATAAGAGGAGGATCAGGGTCATGTATACTTTCATTCCAAGGAGGATGGATTTGATACACTAGTTATATGTGCAATTTTTTATACTCGATACAAGCTCTGTACTTCATGTTCATTAAAAAAAAGAGAAAGAAAAGCTTTATCCTTAGTTTAGAATGCCCTATCTCCTCCTTCTGCCTTACTTGAATAATTACTCTTCATTCTTTAAAACACAACTGGTGATTTTACTTAGCAATTCCTGATTATTCAAATCTTAGTTTGTATTCTGCATCCTTGTTCCCATCATACCCCTTGATCTACACATGCCATCATCCTTACAGTATTGGATTTTGACCATGTGTTTTGGTTCTGACTATTCCATGAATTCTTTAAAGCCAGAGAATATGGCCCATTCATCTTTGTGTTTTCAAAACTGCAAACTGGACCTGAAATATTAGGTTATCGATAAATAAATGAAATGATGTTGCAGAGAAGGAGAGACAAATGGAACTATCAACAACAATAGAGAAGTAAGTATGATTATTTTTGAGAGGGGATGAAGAACTCCATCTGGGGAAGTTCATACTGGAATGGCAAAAGGTCGTTTTTAAAAATAGAGCTTCCTACAGACCTAATAAGCACTAGTTGAAGTTAAAACAGCACAAAAAGCTAGTTACCACAATATCATTGGGATGCTTTGAAATTGCACTCTCTTTAGATACAGGAATCTGAACTGGAAATTCTGGGAGTTACAAAAAATAGAAGGTATGGTCCCTTCACTCCTTAACATCTCTGTAACCATGCACCACCTTTGGGGAATAATCATCTTCTGAGAAGATCCATCTGATGACTGAGATACAGAGAATACAAGTGATTCTCTCAATTGCTTAATAACGAAACTAAGACAAAACAAAAAACCTATCTTCTCTAAGGAAAATAACCCAATGCTTTGTGTGAGAGAAAATAGAACTAAGGAATGATTTAGCTATAGAAAACACAAGTATGATGATTATTTCAGTTCCTCTCAGAAGAAAGGAATGTCTTATGATACCACATACAGAAAACCCAAAAGACTACCAAAAATCTATTGGACTAATAAAGGAATTCAGTAAGATCACAGGATATAAAAATAAATATACAAAAATCCATTACATTTCTATACACAATAAAGCAGCAGAAAGAGAGATTGAGAAAATAATCCCATATACAATTGCACCAAAAATAATAAAATATCTAGAACTAGGGACCCCTGGGTGGCTCAGTCAGTTAAGCGTCTGTCTTTGGCTCAGGTCATGATCCCAGGGTCCTGGGATGGAGGCCCACATCGGGCTTCTTGCTCAGTGAGGAGCCTGCTTCTCCCTCTACTTCTGCTCCTCCCCCTTGTTTGTGCTCTCTCTCTGGCAAATAAATAAGTAAATCTTTAAAAAATATATCTAGGAATAAACTTAACCAAAGTGATGAAAGTCTATACTCTGAAAACTAGAAAACATTGATAAAAGATATCAAAGACAACACAAACGGAAAGATATTCCATGTTCATGAATTGGAAGGACAAATATTGTTTAAATGTCCATACTACCCAAAGAAATCTACACATTAAATGCAAACCCTATAAAAATACCAACAGCATTTTTTACAGAAGTAGAACAAACCAACCTAAAATTTGTATGGAACCACAAAAGACCCTGAATAGCCAAAGCAATCATGAAAAAGAAAAACAAAGAGGAAGTATCACAATCCCAGATTTCAAGTTATACTACAAAATTGTAGTAGTCAAAACAGTATGGTATCAGCATAAAAATAAACACATAGATCAATGGAACAGAATAGAGAGCCCAGAAATAAACCTGTAATTATATGGTCAATTAATCTTTGACAAAGGAGGCAAGAATATGCAAAGGGTAAAAGAGAGTCTCTTCAACAAATGATGTTGGGAAATCTCTATGCAAAAGAATGAAACTGGACCACTTTTTTACTTGGTACACAAAAATAAACTCAAAATGGGTTAAAGACCTAAATGTGAAACCTGAAACATAAAAATTCTAGAAGAAAGCACAAGCAGTGATTTCTCTAACACTGGCCATAGCAACATTTTCTAGATATTTCTCCTAAGGCAAGGGAAATAAAAGCAAAAATAAACTATCGGAACTACATCAAAATGAAATGCAAAGGAAATGACCAACAAAACTAAAAGACAATCTAATGACTGGGAGAAGGTATTTACAAATGACATAATCAACAAAGGGCTAGTATCCAAAATATATAAAGAACTGATACAACTCAACACCAAAAAAACAAATAATCCAATTAAAAATGGGCAGAAGACATGGGAGGTTACTCAAAAAATTAAAAATAGAACTACCATATGATGCAGTAATACAAAACCACCAATTCAGCTAGATATATGTACCCCTATGTTTATTGCAGCATTATTTACAATAGCCAAATATCCTAAAGTTTCCAACACTAGATGAATAGATAAAGAAGTGGGATATATATACAATGGAATATTACTCAGCCATAGAAAAGAATGAAATCTTGCCATTTGCAACATGAATGGATCTAGAGAGTATAATGCTAAGTGCAATAAGTCAGACAGAGAAAGACAAATACCATATGACTTCACCCATATGTGGAATTTAAGAAACAAAACAAAGGAAAAAAGTAACTAACCAAAAACAGACTCTTAACTACAGGGAACAAACTGATGGTTATCAGAAGGGAGTTGGGTGGGGGGATGGGTGAAATAGGTGACAAGGATTAAGAGTACATTTATCACAATGAGCACTGAGTAATGTATGGAATTGTTGAATCACTATATTGTACACCTGAAACTAATATAACACTGTATGTTAACTATATTGAATTAAAATAGAATAAAATAAAAAGTCACTTTCATATTAAAAGAAAGGGGATGTCTTAACATGGGTTTTAACTATTTTTTTTACTTTATTTTTATTTTTTTTAAAGATTTTATTTATTTGAGAGAGAGTGAGAGAGAGAGAAAGAGAGAACATGAGCAGCGGGAGTGGGAGAGGGTGAAGCAGACTCCCTGATGAGCAGAGAGACTGATGCAGGGCTCGATCCTGGGACTCCAGGATCATGACCTGAGCTTAAAGCAGATGCTTAACCAACTGAGCCACCCAGGTGCCCCTTAACTATTTCTTTTGAAAAAACTCTACAAAAAAAAAAACCTATTACCTTTTCACCTAATATAAAAAAGTGAAAAATTACCATATAAATAAAATTAGGTGCATATGTTTCTATTTTCTTTTGAAAATATATCCCAGGGTAGAAAATGTTGCTTTAATAATGTTATGACTATCTATCATCTATCTATCTATCATCTTTGTGTATGTATGCACACACATTATATATCAAGGATTATCCCTTTTTTAAAAATTTTCTTATGCTACCCTTTAGTTACTTATTTTGAACATTAAGATACTAAATTTTTGAGAACTTCTTTTAATGAAAAGTTTCAAGTTTATTAATTTAGTTTTTCTAATAAAAATGAAGAAAACAAGGCATTTTACAGAACTGACTATAATCACTGTTATATAGCCAATGGAAGGGAAAGGGGATAAAAAAATATCTTATGGAGTTAACAATGGTTAATTAGTATTTCATGTTAAAGTAAAGGCATTCAATTTAAAATAATATTAAATGGCTCAAGTGGCATAAAAATGCTCCCAAGTTTGAGTAACAAAATCTAACAGATTGATTAGAGTTGGTTTGGGTCTTCAGAGTTCAACTCTAGAGGCCTTGTCTCTGCCACCTTACTTTTACAATGACATTTTCAGTGCACAGTGATTACTCATTGGGTTTTCCTTTCCCTCTGAATGGTTTATGGCAACAGGAGTCATCGGCCATGAAATTGCAGGAGGTCTCCGAATAAATACTATCATTGACTGAAGGGAAACAGCTGCACACATTTGTAAAGATTTCTATAACACTTAATGTAAAACAAGGCATCACACTGGACCTGGCGAGGTGGTTCTCCTCCTTCTTCTTCCCCTCCTCCTCCTTCTTCTAATGGAAATATCCTGATTTAGGCAGGCAAAGGCTGGATATGTTTTCTTAAGTGAAAAGCAATGGAGACATCCTGGAACTGCTGCAAAGATTAAGCCCCATTCATATAAACACCCATTTCCTATTCCTTAAAGTAAAAAAAAAAAAAGCTATAAATTAACTTACTGAAGAAAACCACAGGCAAGTATATGCATATACATACATGCACATATATCTGCATATTTAATTTACCTATTGGAAATCTTTTCCCCATTTAAATACAAACAAGTCCCTTAATGAGTCTTCATCTGTCCCTTCATTTGTTCATTTGTCATGAGTCCCCAGAAATGAAAGACTCCATTTTATGAATGAAGATAAAATGTTCCTTGAATAGTGAATCTTTCTTAATAAAAGGAGAATTCAGGTTAAAGCAAGGGGGATAATCAGTACTTGAGGGCCTTGGGTTATTTTTTCTAAAGTTTTAATTCATTTATATCTTCACTAAAAAGAAAAATGTAAATTAATCTCTGGGTTACCATTTAGCACACAAGTGAGTTCTAAGATATTATCTGAGGGAATTAAGACAGCCGAAATTATCCTGATATAAGAGAAAATCAATAGTATTCAGTAATGTGTAATTGCATTTTATTTTAGTGAATGTTAGAATAACGACATATACGTGTTAAACCACAAGCATCTTATGGGCTTTAAAATATGTGGTTAGGGGATTTTCCAGCTGCCACATATCCTGCCAGATGCTTCGGGTTTTTGGTCTATTCCACAGATTTGGAATGAAGAAACTTGCTCTGCAGAAGTGCCAGGGCCTGCATTCAGATGCTTTCCTCCAGCCACAGAGCTGCCTGCAGTTCCCGCCCTCAGGATCTCTGCCCATCAACAACTTTGCCTCGAGTTTCAATGTGCTGATCATAATAACAAAGACGAGGAGAGCTACTTTCAGTCACATGAATTTAGAGCTGAAGAGCTCTAATTTTTTTTTTTTTTTGGCGTGGTTATTCAGATGAAATTGTATAACACGGTAATGAAACTTACAAGGTTAAAAATTAAAGGCCAAAATAACATTTAAATAGGATGTGAAACACACAGCATAATCATAAAGCGGTAGACTAGTTTCCAAAAGTCACTACAGAACACTAATCTCATAAACTTATAATGAGTACTATGTATATAAAGATATGTGTGCATAATAAAAGCTTAGATATCTTTGACGCAAACATTTGTAATATAAATAACCTTCTCAGCAAACATGTGCACAGGGATATTTTGAAACTCACAACACTTGTCAAGGGGAAATTAATTTCCACTTGAAATAAGGTAATGTGAATGTCAAAAATGCCCTTTGGAAGTTTAATCACAAAACAAAAGATCATGCCTAAGGAGTAAATTTACATACAAAAAAATGATCTATCACATGGCCTAAATGTTGCTTTATTGCAACCCAGTTTAGTAAGTAATCTAGCTGTGTGATCTTGGGTGAGTCAGTTTCAGTGTGCGCATATAAATAACTGACTTGTGAGGGTACAGTGAGGCATGTATTCAACAATCATAAAAATAACAAAGCAAGTCCATAATACCTTATTTTAAAAATTGTAAGATATCTTTATATCCATACATCTTATGTATAGACAGGGGTTATTTACATAACAAATGATGGCTATACTTTCCTATTTCCATCTTAAACACAAGTATACATGTACTTGTATAATTGTAAAATTTAATTTTTAGATTTGATAATAGTTTATAATATTATGAAATATTCTTCATATCAAAGGAAGAAAAGTCCTATAGGATCATCTCTTCCAAGAGTAATAACAAGAGGCAGATTTGTTCAAAATTTTAAAATGACTGTTGAAAAATGTTGAAAAGCTATCAGAGAATTTTTTTTAATGATTTTTTATTATATTATGTTAGTCACCATACAGTACATCCCCGGTTTCCGATGTAAGGCTCGATGATTCATTAGTTGCGTATAACATCCAGTGCACCATGCAATACGTGCCCTCCTTATTACCCATCACCGGTCTATCCCATTCCCCCACGCCCCCTCCCCTCTGAGGCCCTCAGTTTCTTTCTCATAGTCCATAGTCTCTCATGTTTCATTCCCCCTTCTGGTTACCCCCCCTTTCTTTATTCCTTTCTTCTCCTACCGATCTTCCTAGTTTTTATGTTCCATAGATGAGAGAAATCATATGATAGAGTCTTTCTCTGCTTGACTTATTTCACTTAGCATTATCTCCTCCAGTGCCGTCCATGTTGTAGCAAATGTTGAGAACTCGTTCTTTCCGATAGCTGAGTAATATTCCATTGTATATATGGACCACAACTTCTTAATCCAGTCGTCTGTTGAAGGGCATCTCGGCTCCTTCCACGATTTAGCTATTGTGGACATTGCTGCTATGAACATTGGGGTGCATATGGCCCTTCTCTTCACCACGTCTGTATCTTTGGGGTAAACACCCAGTAGTGCAATGGCTGGATCATAGGGAAGCTCAATTTTTAACATTTTAAGGGACCTCCACACTGTTTTCCAGAGTGGCTGTACCAACTTGCATTCCCACCAACAGTGTGGGAGGGATCCCCTTTCTCCACATCCTCTCCAACAATTGTTGTTTCTTGCCTTGTCTATTTTTGCCATTCTAACTGGCGTAAGGTGGTATCTCAGTGTGGTTTTGATTTGAATTTCCTTGACGGCTAATGATTTTGAACATTTTTTCATGTGTCTGTTAGCCATTTGTATGTCTTCATTGAAAAAGTGTCTGTTCATATCTTCTGCCCATTTTTTGATTTATTTGTTTCTCGTGTATTGAGTTTGAGAAGTTCTTTGTAGATCTTGGATACCAGTCCTTTATCTGTAGTGTCATTTGCAAATATCTTCTCCCATTCCGTGGGCTGCCTCTTAGTTTTTCTGACTGTTTCCTTGGCTGTGCAGAAACTTTTAATTTTTTTTTCAAGATTTTATTTATTTATTCGACAGAGATAGAGACAGCCAGCGAGAGAGGGAACACAAGCAGGGGGAGTGGGAGAGGAAGAAGCAGGCTCATAGCAGAGGAGCCTGATGTGGGGCTCAATCCCATAACGCCGGGATCACGCCCTGAGCTGAAGGCAGACGCTTAACCGCTATGCCACCCAGGCGCCCCAGAAACTTTTAATCTTGATGAAGTCCCATGAATTCATTGTATCTTTTGTTTCTCTTGCCTTTGGGGATGTATCATGAAAAAGGTTGCTTTGGCCGATGTCGTAGAGGTTGCTGCCTATGTTCTCCTCTAGAATTTTGATGGATTCCTGTCTCACATCGAGGTCTTTCATCCATTTGGAGTTTATTTTTGTGTATGGTGTGAGAGAGTGGTCAAGTTTCATTCTTTTGCATGTAGCTGTCCAATTTTCCCAGCACCATTTATTGAAGAGACTGTCTTTTTCCCACCGGATGTTTTTTCCTGCTTTATCAAATATTAGTTGCCCAAAGAGCTGAGGGTCCATTTCTGGGCTCTCTATTCTGTTCCATTGCTCTATGTGTCTGCTTTTGTGCCAGTACCATGCTATCTTTGTGATCACAGCTTTGTAGTACAGCTCGAAATCCGGCATTGTGATGCCCCCAGCTTTGTTTTTCCTTTTCAACAGTTCCTTGGAGATTCGGGGCCTTTTCTGGTTCCATACAAATTTAAGGACTATTTGTTCCAGTTCTTTGAAAAATGTCCTCGGTATTTTGATCGGGATAGCATTGAAAGTGTAGATTGCTCTGGGTAGCATGGGCATTTTAACTATGTTAATTCTTCCGATCCATGAGCACGGAATATCTTTCCATCTTTTTATGTTTTCCTCAATGTCTTTCAAGAGGGATTTATAGTTTCTAGAATATAGGTTCTTTACGTCTCTGGTTAAGTTAATTCCAAGGTAACGTATGGTTTTTGGTGCTATTGTAAATGGGATGGATTCCCTAATTTCTCTTTCTTCGTTCTCGCTATTCGTGTACAGAAATGCAACTGATTTCTCAGCATTGATTTTGTATCCCGCCACGTTTCTGAATTACCTATAACTTCTAATGGTTTGGGAGCGGCTTCTTTGGGGTTTTCCACATAGAGTAACATGTCAGCTGTGAAGAGAGACATTTTGACTTCTTCTTTGCTGATTTGAATACCTTTGATCCCTTTTTGTCGTCTGATTGCTGTTGCAAGGACTTCTAGTACTATGTTGAATAATAGTGGTGAGAGTGGGCATCCTTGTCGAGTTCCTGATCTTAAAGGGAAGGCTTTCAGCTTTTCCCCATTGAGAATAATATTTGCAGTAGGCTTTTCATAGATGGCTTTTATGAGATTGAGAAATGTACCCTCTATTCCTACACTCTGAAGGGTTTTAATCAGGAAAGGATGCTGTATTTTGTCAAATGCTTTTTTGGCATCGATTGAGAGGATCATATGGTTCCTGAGTCTTTTCTTGTTGATATGATGTATCACGCTGATGGATTTGCGAATATTGAACAACGCTTGCATCCCAGGTATGAATCCCACTTGATCGGGATGGATAATCCTTTTAATGAACTGTTGGATTCTATTAGCAAGTATCTTGTTGAGGATTTTGGCGTCCATATTCATTAGGGAAATCGGTCTGTAATTCTCCTTTTTGAGGGGGTCTTTGCCTGGTTTGGGGATCAAGGTAATATTGGCCTCATAGAATGAGTTTGGTAGCTCTCCTTCTGTTTCTATTTTTTGAAATAGCTTTAGGAGAATAGGTATTATTTCTTCTTTGAATGTTTGGTAGAATTCCCCAGGAAAACCGTCCGGGCCTGGAGTTCTGTTATTTGGAAGGTTGTTTATCACTGACTCAATTTCTTCATCATTAATTGGCCTGTTTAAGAAATCAATTTCTTCCTGTTTCAATCTTGGTAGTTTATAGGTTTCCAGGAAGGATTCCATCTCTTCCGGATTGCTTAGTTTATTGGCATATAGCTGTTGATAAAAATTTCTAATAATCCTTCCAATTTCAATGGTGTTCGTCGTGACCTCTCCTTTTTCATTCATAATTTTAATAATCTGGGTCCTTTCTCTTTTGTTTTGGATAAGTCTTGCCGGTGGTCTGTCAATTTTATTGATTCTCTCAAAAAACCAGCTTCTAGTCCTGTTGATCTGCTCTACTGTACTTCTGGTTTCTGCTTGATTGATTTCAGCTCTAATTTTGGTCAACTGCTTCCTCGTGCGTGGATTAGGCCTGTCCCTCTGTTGCTGTTCCAGCTTCTTGAGGTGAGAATATAAAAACTGCATTTTAGATTTTTCTATTCTTTTGAGTGAGGCTTGGATGGCTATGTATTTCCCCATTAGGACTGCCTTTGCAGTATCCCATAGGTTTTGGACTGTTGTATTTTCATTCTCATTGGTCTCCATAAATTGTTTGATTTTTGATTTCCTGGTTTATCGAGTCATTCCTGAGCAGGATGGTTCTTAGTCTCCAAGTGTTTGAGTTTCTCCCAAATTTTTCCTTGTGGTTGAGTTCCAATTTCAGAGCGTTGTGGTCTGAGAATATGCAGGGGATAATTTCAATCTTTTGGTATCGGTTGAGGCCTGTTTTGTGTCCCAGAACATGGTCTATTCTTGAGAATGTTCCATGGGCATTAGAATAGAATGAGTATTCTTTGATTCTGGGGTGTAGTGTTCTCTATATATCTATGGGGTCCAACTCGTCGAGTATGGCATTCAAAGCCTTTGATTCTTTGCTTAGTTTTTGCCAGGGTGTTCTTTCTATTTCTGAGAGTGGAGTGTTGAGGTCCCCTACTATTAATGTATTTTATTTATATGTCTCTTTATTCTGGTTAAGAGTTGGCTTGTGTATCTTGCTGCTCCCCTGTTGGGGGCATATATATTTATAATTGTCATATCCACTTGTTGAATACTTCCTTTAAGAATAATATAGTGCCCTTCTGCGTCTCTAACTATAGTCTGTAGTTTAAAATCCAATTTATCTGATATGAGAATTGCTACCCCAGCTTTCTTTTGAGGTCCATTTGCGTGAAAGATGGTACTCCATCCCCTTACTCTCAGTCTGAATGCATCTTTGGGTTCGAAATGAGTCTCTTGTAGACAGCAAATGGATGGGTCATTTCTTTTTATCCAATCTGCAACCCTGTGGTGTTGTAAGGGAGAATTTAAGCCATTAACATTAAGACTGAGTACTGAGAGATATGATTTTAATGATGCCATGTTGCCAGTAAAGTCTTTGTTTGTATTGGCTGTGACTTTCTGTTCTGTATCACTCTTGGGGCCTTTTTACTTTTATAGAACCCCCCGTAATATCTCCTGTAGGGCTGGTTTCATGGTTACAAAATTGGTTAGTGATGGCGATTCTGAAATGTCTTTATTTCTCCATCAATTCTGAATGACAGCCTTGCTGGATAAAGGATCCTTGGCTGCATGTTTTTCTCTGAAAGAGTTTAAATATGCTCCCCCAACCCTTTCTCTCATTCCAGGTCTGTGTAGACAGGTCTGACATAATTTTGATGCCTTTGCCTTGGTACGTGAGAAATTTCTTTGCCCTGGCCGCTTTCAATACTGTATCCTTGGATCTAATATTTGCGAAATGCACTATGACGTGACGTGGCGTAGGTTTGTCGTGGTTGAGCTTGGGAGGGGTCCTCTCTGCCTCTTGGACACGAATGTTTGTTTCCCTCGCTAGATTAGGGAAGTTTTCAGCTACAATTTGTTCAAATATCTCTTCTAGACTTCTGTTTTTCTCCACCCCCTCGGGGATGCCGATGATTCTAACATTGGATCGTTTCATTGAGTCAGTAATCTCCCATAACCTACATTCGTGGGCTTAGATTTTTTTAAGAGAAGCTTCTATTTTGTTTTTTTCCTCTATTAACCCATCGTCCAATTCACTAACCCGTTCCTCTGCTTCTGTGACCCTGGCCGTCAGAGCGTCTAGTTTTGCCTGCATTTGGCTCATGGAATTTTTAATTTCTGCCAGATTTGCTCTCATTTCTGTCCTTAGGGATTCTATATTCTCAGTAACCTTTTTGTTAATAGTTTTTTCAATTCTACTCATCATTTTGACCATCCTTACTCTGAATTCCATTTCTGATAATTAGGTTATATCCATATCCATTATTTCTGTGGCAGAGGCCACAGACTCACTGTCTTTTCATTGCTGTGGGGGGCTTCTCCTTCTTGTCATTTTAATGAGGAGAGGTTGCGGGGTTGTCCAGAGCCCAAATTATTGACTGGGTCCCAGGCCGTGCCCCTTGTTTTATAGGGATCTTAGGGATGTGGGCTTCTTCTTTAAAGATTTTATTTATTTATTTATGTGGCAGCCAACCAGCAAGAGAGGGAACAGAAGCAGGGGAGTGGGAGAGGAAGAAGCAGGCTCCCAGCAGAGGAGCCCGATGAGAGACTCCTTTCCGGAACGCTGGGATCACGCCCTAAGCCAAAGACAGGCGCTGAATGATTGCGCCACCCAGGCGCCCGGGTTGTGGGCTTCTTGATTTTTCAGCCTGCCTTCTGTGGTCTGGGGGAGGGGCCTGCCGCACCGAGACTCAGGCAACCGTGTTTGGGTAGAGTCTCCGTGTCCTCTGCGAGGGGGGATGGGGATGGGCACTCTCTGAGCCGGTATTTCCAGGCTTTTGTTCTCTGGCGGCTTTCCCTGGCGGTTTGCTATGTCTCTTCTGAGAGTCAGAGCAGCTGGCCTAGTTTCAGCCTCTGTCACAGAACAGAGGGATTGCGGCCCGTTCTCTACTAATGTTCTGGCCACTTTAACTCTGTTACTGTTGGTGCTGCTCAACCCTGCAGAGTCCTGGGATGTGCGCCCCACACCCGGCGTCCCAGCCCTCATTTCCAGGGCCGGCGTGTCTCTGTCCTTTGTGTTTCTAACGTCGCAAGCCGCCAGCCGCCCCACGCGCGCTCCGGAAGCTCCTGGTCTCAGTCTGGTTCCAGCGAGCGCACGGGGATTCCGGTGTTCCGTGAGATGCCTGGTGGCGCGCGCACCCGGCTCACGGTCTCAGTCTACTGTTTTGCAGGTGCCGTCCGCCCGGCGCCCGAATACGGCGGCTCCCTCCCCCTTCCGTTTATCTTCCGATATCTGTGCACGGTTTCATGGCTCCCTGCTTCGTACCTCAATACTCAGGGCCAGAGATGTTCATTTGTAGAGATCCAGATGCATCTTCCTGTGTCTCAGGCTGGTTCCGTGGTTGTTTAGGCTGGTCTAGTACCTATCCAGCTCGACTCGGGGACCGGCTGAAAAAGGTGTCTCCTACTCCTTCGCCATCTTTGACCTCTCAGAACTTCTAAAACCTGAGTTTGGATGAGCTGTTCCCTTTTGTGTGCTCGGTCTTGCTAGGTATAAATTAGAACTGCAACTTTTGTTCTGCAATTCCTCAGAGTGGATGAGAATATAGGTTCAGATTTTTAATAAATCCTAGAAGCCTTCTTGGAGGTTCATTTCCTTCCAACTTAATGGTCCTTTGTTATTCGGTGTCTTTTCTTTTCCAATTTTCAAGCTATGCCCAGACTCGTCTGCTCTGGGATCTGGCACATCCGTGTGACCAAAACTAATCATCATCCCATTGATTAGTGGAGGTAGGCATGTGACCCAGGTGTTCCCAATGCCACGGGAGGTTTGCTGAGGAAGCAGGATGCTGACTCCGGATTCCTGGGATTGAATGCTGGTATTCTTCCATTAAATGGAAAGAGTAATGCTGTTATCAGTGAGAGTTTCCAGTGAGCTCATCTGGGTCAGATATGCAGAGCACCAATCAGGAAGGGGTCAAAGAACATTTCCAGTTTCCTTACGGGTCCCAGAAAGAGAAGGCCTCTTTTAAGTTTTTGATGGTTTCTTTTGCCGTGTGGAAGATTTCAGTTTGATGTTGTTCCACTTGTTTATTTTTGCTTTTGTTGCCTTTGCATTTGGTGTCCGATCTGAAGACTCTTTGCCAAAACCAATGTCGAGAGACTTAGTACCTGTGTCTTCTTGGAGGTTTATGGATTCGGGTCTTATGTTCAAATCATTCATCCATTAAAAATTTTGTGTGTGGTGTAAGAAAGTGACCCAGTTATATTCTTCTGCATTTAGTGTCCAGTTTGCCTGTTACCGCTCACTGAAGAGACAGTCCTTCCCTCATGGCATATCTTCTGCTGCTGTGTCGTAAGTTAGGGTCATCTACGTGTGGGTAAGTTTCTGAGCTTTCTGTTCTGTTCCACTGACCTGGTGTCTGTGTTTCTGCCAGTACCATCCTGTTTAGATGACAACAGCTTTGTAATCTAGCTTGAAATCCAGGAGTGTGTTGACTGCACCTTTCTTTCTCCAGGTTGCTTTGGGTATTTGGGGTCTTTTGTGATTCCATACAAGTTTGAGGACTGTTTTCTATTTCCTCGAATAATGCCACTGGAATTCAGATGGGGATTTCATCACATCTGTCGATTGCTTTGGGTACGATGGACATGTTCACATAATTAACTCTTCCAGTTAAGGAGCATGGCGTATGCTTCCATTTGTTTGTGTTGCCTTCCAAATCTTTGACCCATACATTCTGCCCCCCTCGACACACATGTTTTTCATTTCTTTTCTGCCATGTGTTGAGTGTACTATGTCTTTCTCATTGTTGGTTACTTTTATTCCTAGATTTTTTTTTTTTTGATGCAATTGTAAATGGCATTGCTTTTTTAATTTCTCTTTGCGAAAGTGTGTCATCAGTATACAGAAATGCAAGAAGTTGGGTCATCTGGGTGGCTCCATAGGTGAAGCGTCTGCCTTCTGCTCAGGTCAGAGTTCTGGGATCGAGCCCCGTGTTGGGCTCCCCGCTTAGCGAGGGTCTGCTTCTCCGTCTTTCTGACACTCCCCCGGCTCGTGCTTTTTCTCTTCCTGTCAAATAAATAAATAAAATCTGAAAAAAAATAAAGACAACAGGTCTCTGTATATTGACTTTATATCCTGCAGCTTTCTTGAATTTGTTTATTCTAACAGTTTGTTTTTTTTTTTTTGTGGAATCTTTTGGGATTTCATGTCATTTGCAAATAGTGACCGTTTTCCTGTATGGATTTCATATCTTTCTCTTTTTTTAAAATGATGTTAGTCACCCTACAGTACTTCATTTGTTTTTGATGTAGTGTTCCAGGATTCATTGTTTGCATATAACACCTAGTGCTCATTATGACACGTGCCCTCCTTAATACCCATCACCAGGATAACCCATTCCCCTACCCCTCCCTTTCTGCAACCTTCAGTTTGTTTCCCAGTGTCAATAGTCTCTCATGGTTCATCTCCCCCTCTCATTCCCCACCTTCACTTTTCCCTTCCTTCTCCTAATGTCCTCCATGCTATTCCTTCCATTCCACATAGGAGTGAAACCATATGATAATTGTCTTTCTCTGCTTGACTTAATTTCACTTAGCATAATCCCCTCCTGGTCCATCCACGTTGGTGCAAATGGTGGGTATTCATCCTTTCTGATGACTGAGTAATATTCCATTGTATAGATGAACCACATCTTCTTTGTCCATTCATCTGCTGAAGGACATCTTGGCTCCTTCCACAGTTTGGCTATTAGGGACATTGCTGCTATGAA
This sequence comes from Ursus americanus, assembly GCF_024610735.1. Taxonomy (NCBI): domain Eukaryota; kingdom Metazoa; phylum Chordata; class Mammalia; order Carnivora; family Ursidae; genus Ursus; species Ursus americanus. The sequence goes on from NC_142158.1 coordinate 36,335,792, forward strand.
CATTGGGATACAGGTGCCCCTTCTTTTCATTACTCTGTGTCTATGGGGTAAATACCCAGTAGTGCAATTGGTGGGTCGTAGGATAGCTCTGTGTTCAACGTCTTGAGGAATCTCCATATTGTTTTCAAAAGTGGCTGTACCAGCTTGAATTCTCACGAGTAGTGGTAGAGGGCTCCCCTTTCTCCACATCCTCTCTGACTTTTTTTTATTTCCTGTCTTGTTAATTTCTTCTCAAGATTTTATTTATTTATTCCACAGAGATAGAGACAGCCAGCGAGAGAGGGAACACAAGCAGGGGGAGTGGGAGAGGAAGAAGCAGGCTCATAGCGGAGGAGCCTGATGTGGGGCTCCATCCCATAATGCTGGGATCACGCCCTGAGCCGATGGCAGACGCTTAACCGCTGTGCCACCCAGGTGCCCCCGGCCTTGTTAATTTTAACCATTCTAACTGGTGTAAGGTGGTATCTCATTGTAGTTTTGATTTGTATTTGCCTGATGGCAAGTGATGTGGAGCATTTTTTCATGTGTCTGTTGGCCATTTGTATGTCTTCTCTGGACAAGTATCTCTTTGTGTCTTCTGCCCATTTTTTGGGTGTCGAGTTTGAGGAGTTCTTTATAGATCTTGGATACCAGCCCTTTATCTGTAATATCATTTGCAGATATCTTCTTCGATTCCATAGGTTGCCTTTTTGTTTTGTTGATCGTTTGCTTTGCCGTGCAGAAACTTTTTATCTTGATGAAGTGCCAAGAGTTCATTTTTGCTTTTATTTCCTTTGCCTTTAGAGACGTGGCTTGCAAGAAGTTGTTGTGTCCAAGGTTGAAGAGTTCTTTTGATTTTGATATGAGACAGGAATCCATTATCTTTCTTTCCTGATTGCATTCGAGTCCTCTGTCTTTCTTGGTGAGTCTAGCGAAGTTTGTCAGTTTTGTTTATCTTTCCAAAAAAGGCAGCTCTCATTTTCATTGTGTGGTTTTTTTTTTTTTTTTTTTTTGGTCTTTTTAGTCTCTGTTGGATTTATTTATGCATTCCTTTTTGTTATTTCCTTATTTCTACTAATTTGGGGCTTTGTTTGCTGTTTTTTTTTTTTCTACTTCTTTACCACAGAAATCAGGTTGTTTATTGGAGAGCATTCTCATGGATTGATGAAGACTTGAATTTCTATGAACGTCCCCCCCGTAGAGCTACTTTTGCTGCATCCCATAAGTTTTTGTAGGTTGTCTTTTTCATCAGTGTCAAGGTACTTCTAAATTTTTTTTGATTTCTTCTTTGACTGTTGGTTGTTCAGTAGCATGTTGTTAAATCTCCACATATTTTTTTAAGATTATTTAAGTATCTGGCAGAGAGTGAGACAGCGAGAGAGGGAATGCAAGCAGGGGGGTGGGAGAGGGAGAAGCGGGCTTCCCACTGAGCAAGGAGCCTGATTCGGGGCTAGATCCCAGGCTCCTGGGATCACGACCTGAGCTGAAGGCAGATCCTTAATGACTGAGCCACCCAGGCCCCCCAATCTCCACCTGTTTTTGACTGTCCCATTTTTTTCTTGAGACTGATTTCTAGTTTCATATCATTGTGGTTGGACAAGATTTGTAGCAGAAGGTGAAGAGAGCATTCAGATGAAAGGTTTGTTTCCTGGAGGGTTTTCTGAGGGCAGACCATGAGTTCCGTGGGGACGGAGGAAGGTTTTGTGAGACGGGGGGTGGGGTTAACCCTTGTTAGAATTACTGACTACTACCATGCAGGCTGTGTGCTACCGTTCACACCGTAGTCCTGATGGGCTTGTACTTCATTAGAAATATTTTCTAGGAGGTGTAGGCATAGGCTTCTCTAAAAGAAAGGTGCCATGTGGGTTCATGGCATGACCCCAGGTCAGCAACCAGGATGTATGGTATTGTGGGGGATCAGAACCAGGCTTTCTGTGGGAAGTGACGGAAATAGGGTATGGTGAGCTCCATGACCTCATAGGTGAGGTCCCGAGTGACCCACTGGGTGTTGGGTTCCGTGGATCTGTTTCATCAGGTGCTGTGGAATTCAGGGACACCCTCCTGTCTGTGGATTTGTGTGGAGACAGGTAGACATCAGTGTCTGGCCAGGCACGAGGGTCGCACTGGACCACCACCAGAGGTGCAGCATGCGGGGGAGCCACTGCTTGGTTTCCACGAAAGCCGACCAGGGTCTGTGACCGTGATTCCTAGCAGCTGCAAGGGGAGAGGAGGCCGGGGGTGGTGCACACTTCCTAGACTTGTGGTCAGGACTAGTCTGGAGCCCACTGAAGTCAGCCACACCTGGCACAGAAGGCCCCCAGTCAGTGTAGCTGTGGGCACTGCTCCCATGGCACTTTCGGGCCGGCTCCATGCTGCCACCTCCTGCTTTTCATCATCATCTTCAAGGTCGTGTGCCTCTGCTCTTGCCCCATGGCCTCCGGGGTATTGTCCGTCCTCCATCTGGCCCTCGTCCCTGGTGCCCTGTGCAGTCCGATGCCAGGGTAGCCTTCTCGAGACAAACATCTGGCCCTGATGGAACACTTCCATGGATCTCGTGTGATGCGAGGATGATGTCCTGCCCTGGAAGGGGGCTGCAGGTCCCCAATCAGGAGAGCCATGTCTCCCTTTTCAGCATGGCCTGCCCTCCCCTCAGTCTTCTTCAGGGAAGCTCTCCCCACTTCCTGAGATGACAGCTCTGAACTTAAAAGTGAATGTTATTTTACATATCTCTATGCCTTAGTTCATCCATGGCATGTCTTTCAACGCCGTTAGTGTTTTTTTTTGTTTTTTGTTTTTTTGTTTTTTTTTTTTTTTTAGCAGTTCCGAAGGGCTGTCTGCTCAAGGAGGGGATGACCTGGGTGGGGCAGCTTTCCCTCTCATCTCCCTCAGCCTGTCGCTGAGCCCTGGGGCCAGCTGTCCCACTGAGGATTGAGGGACCCGAGCCAGCCCATCCTGAGCCCAGGCTGTGTGTCAGCTGTGTAGACTGATGCGTGTCGGAGCGGTGGGCAGCTGGCATAGGCCAGGGGCAGGCAGTGTCTCCCCATTCCTTCCCTCCCTTCCTCCCAGAGGTAGCTCAGAGCAGCCTTCAACCCCTGCATCTCCAGATCCCTTGACCTATGCCTCCTGTGTTCAGCTGGTGACCTTGGAGTTTCGCATGGATTCTACCTCCCATACCCTCTCCTGTAGCAGTTCCTGGATCAGGGGAGGGGTCGGACCCTTGTCTGATTTTGGTCTTCTTCCTGTCCCGCACCAAGCCCACTCACCTTTGCATCTTCCATGTATGTGCTTGGAAGCAAGTCCATCCACAGGGAACCTATTAGCCAAATGGATCCAGGTAATGAACATTGAAGTAGAGATCCAGGATCCATAATAAACCTGCTCTGAAACCTGTCCCAAAGTCTGTGACTCTCTCACACTGAAACAGAAACAATAATAGCTTTCTGGACTGTGAAGTGACATGTGTCTCTACTTCCCATCTTGAAGGCATAGGTGCTGAGCCTGGACAGAAAAGGACCATGGCTCCCGTGGGCTGGGATCCACAGTAAGAACTCAGTGAAATCTGAATTCGAGGCATAGAATGAATAATTATTGTAGAGTGAATCCTCCCAAGTAGGGCTTATGCACATTGCAGAGGAAAAGCTTTTTCAAAGAGGTTCCTGAAAGAAAAATCTTTCTAAAAAATTTATTTTAATTCCAGTAGAGCTAACATACAGTGTTACATTCGTTTCAGGTGTACAAGAGAGTGATTCAGTAATTCTATATATTACTCAGTGGTCATCCAGAAAAGTGTCCTCTTAATCCGCTTCCTCTATTTCACTCATCCCTCTATGCACCTCCTCCTCTCTGGTAACCATCCGTTTGTTCTCTCTTGTTAAGAGTTTGTATTTTGCCAGGCCCATACTCAGGCAACCCTGTTTGGGTAGAGTTTCCGTGTCCCCTGCGAGGGGGGATGGGGGTGGGCACGCTGTGAGCCGGTATTTCCAGGCTTTTGTTCCCTGGCGGCTTTCTCTGGCGGTCTGCTGTGCCTCTTCTGAGAGTCAGAGCAGCAGAGGCTGAATTGTCACAGAACAGAGGGATTGCGGCCCATTCTCCACCGATGTTCTGGCCACTTTAACTCCGTTACTGTTGGTGCTGCTCAACCCTGTAGCGTCCCGGGATGTGCGCCCCACACCCGGCGTCCCTGCCCTCCCTTCCAGGGCAGGCGCGTCTCTGTCCTTTGTGTTTCTAATGCCGCCAGCCGCCAGCCGCCCCCGCGCGCTCCCGGATCTCCCGGTCTCAGTCTGGATCCCGTGAGCACACCAGGATCCCGGAGTTCCGTGAGAAGCCTGGTGGCGCGCGCACCCGGTTCAGGGTCTCGGTCTGCTGTTTCGTGGGTGCCGACCGCGAGTCCGCCCGCTCCCCCGTGCAGGTGGCCCGCCAACCGCCAGCCGCCCTGCGCGCGCTCCAGAAGCTCCTGGTCTCAGTCTGGATCCCGTGAGCACACCGGGATTCAGGAATTCCGTGAGAAGCCTGGTGGCGCGCGCACCCGGTTCAGGGTCTCAGTCTGCTGTTTCGCGGGTGCCGACCGTGAGTCCGCCCGCTCCCCCGTGCAGGTGGCCTGCCAGCTGCCAGCTGCCCCGCATGCGCTCCGGGAGCTCCCGGTCTCAGTCTGGATCCCGTGAGCACACGGGATTCCCGGGTTCCGCGAGATGCCTGGTGGCGCGCGCTCCCGGCTCACCGGTCTCAGTCCGCTCTCTCGCGGGTGCCCTCTGTGAGTGCGCCCGCTCCCCCCGTGCAGGTGGCTGCCGCTTCCCGGCGCCCGAACGCGGCGGCTCCCTCCCCCTTCCGTTTATCTTCCGATATCTGTGCCCGGTTTCACGGCTCCCCGCTTCGTACCTCAATACTCAGCGCTGGAGATGTTCATTTGTAGAGATCCAGATGTATCTTCCTGCGTCTCAGGCTGATTCCGTGGTTGTTTAGGCTGGTCTGGTACCTATCCAGCTCGACTCAGGGGACCTGTGAAAAAGGGGTCCCCTACTCCTCCGCCATCTTAACTCGTCTCTTGTACCTGAAATAGTATTTAAAAACACTCAGCTCAGCCTCTTCTACAAAGTGAGCCAATGCTTATAAACAAGGCTAAAATATTCCCTTACCGGCGATGACTTCCCAGCCATCGTAGTGTTTAACTGGTATGACTGTGACTTACATTAGTCAACATTTGCAGAGAAAGAACTTAGTGCATCCAGGGGGCACTTCATGTTGAAATTAGTTTGTGACAATGAGCTACTGTGTTTTATACTGTAGTCCAAGGGAATGGTGCCAGACATCTCTAAGGTGTCTAGCAGTTCTACAATTCTGATTTTAAGTGGTCTGTGTGCTTCAGAGATTTGGGCAGGAGAAGGGCAGGAGTCCAGAGACTGTGAACACTTCTGTTACCTGTGCTGACCATGGAGCAGGTAGCCTTCTGTGGGCATCATTTTGATTTCTTGGTACTCTTGTGAAAGGTGCTTTTGTCTCAAATTCCTCCATTTAGGAGCAATTATAATGATAAAAGTAATGTTTATCTTATATCATCTGTGGGCCCTGATCCTGGGCTCCCAGGGAAGCTATCCTTTAACATTTTACCCGGCTCAAAATGACTGGGCAAAACCTCAAAGCATGGGCCCTATTTCTGCCCCAAGCACATGTTGTACATCTGTTTCGAGAAGAAAACAATAACCAAAAATGCCAACATGAAGATAAGAAAAAATCAAGAACCTCTTTGGCTCCCATAAGATTAAAGTCATACTGACATGTACATACTGAAAATGCATGAAATCATTGCATGTCCTAAAGCCCAAGCCTTGGAGGGTCTGAGAGCCACTGACCTTGCCCAGAACCAGGCACACCCCAGCAGGGAGGGCTGGTGCAGAAAGGGAAGGGGCAGGACGCTGAGGGTGGTCTGCAGCTAGAGGGGTCCCTGGAAGGGGCCAGGTGTGTGGGGGGAGCCCGGCCCACGACCCCACCCATGCCTGTGCTGGGTGTTGAGTAGAGGAGGCGCCTCTTGGACCCCCTGCACTTTCAGGGTTCCAGGGGCTTGAGGGCGGGTTGCCCGGCATCCAAGGGGCTAGGGCACCACCCTCCCCGACCAATCACCGCTTGGGGGTGGAGCTACGTCTCTGTGGGCGGTCCCAGAGTTGCAGCGGGTTGCAGACCTGGGGCAGAAGAAGGGGCACTGGGAGAGAGAGAGTTGCCCTGCGGAGGTCCGGGCTGGTGAGTGAGCAGCATGCCCCGGGGTGGGGGTCGGGGGGTAGGGTGCGCCCCAGGTGGGAGGCAGGGTTCTGGAAGGGCACGTGGAGAGGGTTCATTGTGGGGACTCAGGTGAGTTTTCTTTTTCCCTTTAAAGTCTCTTCCGCCCCATGTCCTCAACTGGCCTTATTCCCCATACCCGTGAACTCCAGGGCGCCCACTCACCTGAGCTTTTGTGGGATGGGTTGCAGAATTTCAGGGTTTCCCCTGTTCCCCGGGAAGAGTGCGGGCAAGGACCTCACAGAATCCCCACCTTCAGTGGGGTGTCCCCCGGTTCTCTGACACAGTGCAGGTGATGCATCTTGAGCAGTACCCCGAGTTCAGCAGGGTGTGCCCTGGTCCCCCAGGCACAGGTGTGGCAGTAGCAAGCCCCAGAGCCATCCCCCAACTTCAGCATTATGCCCCGTGTGCCCCCGAGTTAGTGGTAATTGGCTGTTAGAATCATGCAGGAAAATCCTCCAGGTGGGGGCCTGGAGGCGGGCGTAAACCAGACCCCACTCTAGTTGCATTGGGAATAGACGAATTGAGGGTTTCTTTAGAAGAGTAAGTCTGCTTTCCAGAAAAGGCAAGGTCATTGGTCTATTGAGAATGAAGATAATTAGTGCTAAACAACAAGTATGTGTTGCCCCTTCGTCCAGAAACCGAAGCAGGTGTGCAGGCTTTAGGTCAGAGGTGCCTTCTTCTCCCCAGCTGACAGCACTTCTCTGCTCTGGCTCCATGAGACTCGAGGTTTTGAACGTCAGCATCTGAGTCAGGGAGGCAGCTTGTCACAGGACGCCAGCGTTCAGAGAAAACACAGCTATTTTGGCATAATGTCCTATCTATGTCAGGACTGGAGGTAAAACCTCTCATTATCCCAAAACCTCCTGGGCTTTTCTCTTTTCTCTAGTTGAGCCACAAAGTAAAATTGAAGTAGCTGTCAGCATTCTGGGTTTGGTGCAAGAATTACTTAGTTTCCCTGCAGGTAGAACTTTGCAGGGGATCACAATTTCTCTGTCCATTTATTGCTTACAAATGTATTTTGACTATCTGTTTCCTAGGAACCCTCTTTTATTAGAAAGGGAAGGTGAGATTCACTCTGTGCCTGTTTGTAACATCTAATTTGTTCCTTCGTCTAACAATGTTTATTCAATTGGGCCTAAGATATGGTTGAGTGGCCAGCATCTAGAGTTAGGTGGCTTTTTTTTCATCTGATACAGACTTGGATGATGTCATTTGACAAAGGTGATGTTTCATCATTGATTAGTTTATTCACCAGAAGAGTTAAAATTAGGGTGGAGGGAAAATTCAAAATTATCCAAATGGGCCTGTTCCTGTTTAAAAGTTGAGCTTGACTTTCTAGTTTTACTATTATCTCGATATTTTGAGGTGCCATATTCTGTCTGTAGTTTCTTTGGTGGTGGAGTCAGAAGGAGAGTCTGGGAATTCTTTTGGATAGTGGCATGCTGGTGGCTTCAAGGGGCTTGGCGTCAGGAGCCTTGGGGTGAATTCTGCAACTGCTTGCCTGACCCTGGGTGCATCTCGCAGAGGTTTTGTTTCCTCTTATGAAATTGCCAGCAGATAATGTTCTGCTTAAAGGGGAACCCTCCCATCCTGTTGGTGGGAATGCAGAGTGGTGCAGACAGTCTGGGAAACAGTGTGGGGGTTCCTCAAAAAGTTAAACATTGAACAACCACATGATCCAGCAATTGCTCTCCTAGGTGCTTACCCAAAAGATACAAAAATGCACATTCGAAGGGGGTACATGCACCATGATGTTTATAGCAACAATGTCCACAGTAGCCAAACTATGGAGAGAATCCCAAAGTCCATGCACTGATGAATGGATAAAGCAGATGTGGGATACGTATATATATGTATATATGTATATGTGTGTGTATATATATATATATATGGGAATATGACCCAGCTTCAAAAAGAATGAAATCTTACCATTTGCAAGGATGTGGATGGATCTAGAGTGTATTAAGCTAAGCAAAATTAGTGAGGAAAGACAAATATCCTATGCTCTCACGCTTGTGGAATTTCAGAAAGAAAACAGATGAACAGAGTTGAGGGGTGATGAGAAAGGCAAACAAGGAAATAGACTCAACCTTGGAGAACAAACTGAGTGTTGCTGCAGGACAGGGGCGTGGGGGGAAGAGTTAAGTGGGTGAGGGGTATTAAGGAGGGCGCTTGTGATGAGCACTGGGTACTGTATGCAGGTGAGGAATCACTAAATCCTACCCCTGAAGCGAATATTCCATGGCATGTGAACTAACTGGAATTTAAGTAAAAGAAGAAAGGAAAAAGTGTTCTGCTTCATGAAGAGTGAGGTAAAATTGTAGTGATTTGGGCTGTACTGTTCTATAGATGATAGTTGTAAAACACCCTGTCGTAAGATACACTAGTTTCTTATCACATAAGGAGTCCTCAGAAAGCTGCAATGAAAGATTCAGATCTCAGAGCATGTTCATGTTCCACTGATATGTTACAGTTTGCACAGGTAGGACAGAAGGAGAGAAAGGCAACAGAAGGGGAAAGTAGGTGTGAACCTTTCATTAGTTAGCATTATAGCTTTCTCATGAAAGCCTTGCGCCAGTGTGATTTTGCAAGAAGAGGGGGAATCCGGGAGCTTTGCAGGAGACGGGGGAGTTCCAGGTCTGGGTAAAGCTGACAGGGGTCCCAGAGGAGAGCTGAATGCATTCTGCAGCAGGGTGTGGGCAGGGTGGGCTCCAGGGGTGGCTGTGGGTCTCCTGTGTGAGAGTTGTGACAGGTGAGGGCTGTGTGCAAGTTCCTGGCTGAGGACAAGTGAGGCACAGGTGGAGAGCTGGCAGAAAACCTTTTTCTGGGCCTCCAGCCTCACCCAACACACACAGCCTCACCTTCTGTCCCTGTCACTCCAATTCAGACTTCTCAGAAGGCGAGTGAGAACACATCAAGAGCATTCTAAACAGAAGGGAAAGCATGTGCAAAGGCTCTGGGGCAGGAGAATTCCAGATATGTCCAGGAGCAGCAAGAAGGCCCTGTGGCCACAGGGGACAGCTTAGGACATGACCTCAGGGAGGTGACAGAGGGCGACAGAAAGCCATTCCAGGGCTATAACCCCATGAGACCCTGTTTCACTAGGCCATCGTGGCTACAGCGTTGAGAACAGATGACAGAGGGTTGAAGATGGCAAGGCAGGTCAATGACGAAGCTTTTCCAGGAACTCAGGCACTGTGGACCAGACAGGTGGCCTTGGATGGAGTGGTTAGACCTATTCTGGGTCCATTTTGAAGATGGAGCTCACAGGATTTGCTGATGAGTTAGCTATTAGGAGCAGGAGAACGGAGGAATTGGGGTAACTCCCAGCTGTTGTGGGTTGTCCTGATCGAGGGGAAGGAGAGGGTTTCTGGGGTAAGGAGGTAGTCCGTGTTCCGCATGCTGAGGAAGGTGCCTTTCCCGGTGGATCTGCTGAGGTTTGTGTCTGGGAGAACCTTTCACATCTCCTCCCTCAGCAATGCTCAAGTACAAGTATCCCCCAGCTTTTAAACGTTCACAGTAAGACACTTGGCTTTCTTGAAAGAACTACGTTATTACCCAGCTTCAGTGAGAGGAAGAGACCTAAAGAGGATTTCCCTCTTATGAAAAAAGGTGAACAGTGAGAATCGCGTTCAGCATCTGTTTTGGGGAGAAGCACGACAGAGGCGGCGTGCACCCCAACCAGCTCCTTCCGCTGGGAACCGCTCTCCGCATCCAGCCACCAGCACTTTGAATTGTGTCTGTGAGCCTCTGCTGTGCTTTATCTTCATTTATGCTGGGCCTCCGTTAGAAACTTGTGTCCTGAGGCCTAAGAAAAGCCAAAGAGAAGGAATCTTGGAGTCTGAGCACACTGTCCAATTTTTTCCGTGTAAATGAACGGTCATCCCTTCTTTACACCATTTCTGCTGTGCAAGGTTTCTCAGAAGCCCTGTACTTTCAAAGAGCAGGGAAACCTATACCCCATGCTGCGGGGTTAGTTTTAGTCTCCATGCTGGACAGAACATTTCATGACTGTCGGATTTTCTCACTCAAACATTGAGACTTGGACCACCTTCACCCGTTTCTACCACCCCATCCCCGAATCTGGCACCTACCAATCTGCTCTCAGTATCTATGTGTTCAGTATTTGTTTATTCCACGTGGAATGTACATGAGAGCATCTGGTATTTGTCTTTCTGTGTCTGAGTTACTTGGCATAAGGCCCCCAAGGTCTGTGTTTCCATGTCTGGTTATTGTGAATAATGCTGCAGTGAACGTGGGAGTGCATCTGTCTTTTTGAGGCAGTATTTTTGTGTTCTCCAAATCAATACTCAGTAGAGCCATTACTGGGTCATGTGGTAGTTGTATTTATTTTTTCAGGAACCTCCATACCGTTTGTCACAGTGGCTGCACCAATTTCCATTCCCACCAACAGCGCACAGTGTCTCCTCGTCTGCACGCCCTTGACCCCACCTGGTGTCTGTCTCTGGGACAATTGCTGTTCCAACAGTTGTGAGGGGATAGCCGATTGTGGGTTTGACTGATGTTTCCCTGACGATGCTCAGTGATGTCGAACAACTTTTTCTGTCTGTTGGCACCTGTGTGCCATCTTTGGACAGTATCTATTCACATATTCACCCCATTTTTTATACAGTTTTTTTTTTGTTTTGATTTGTATGAGTGTTGTGTGCATTTTGGATATTAGCCTCTTCTCACACATAGGATTCGCAGATATTTTTTTCTTATTGGGTCAGTGGCCTTTTAAGTTTTTGATGGTTTCTTTTGCCGTGTGGAAGATTTCAGTTTGATGTTGTTCCACTTGTTTATTTTTGCTTTTGTTGCCTTTGCATTTGGTGTCCGATCTGAAGACTCTTTGCCAAAACCAATGTCGAGAGACTTAGTACCTGTGTCTTCTTGGAGGTTTATGGATTCGGGTCTTATGTTCAAATCATTCATCCATTAAAAATTTTGTGTGTGGTGTAAGAAAGTGACCCAGTTATATTCTTCTGCATTTAGTGTCCAGTTTGCCTGTTACCGCTCACTGAAGAGACAGTCCTTCCCTCATGGCATATCTTCTGCTGCTGTGTCGTAAGTTAGGGTCATCTACGTGTGGGTAAGTTTCTGAGCTTTCTGTTCTGTTCCACTGACCTGGTGTCTGTGTTTCTGCCAGTACCACCATCCTGTTTTGATGACAACAGCTTTGTAATCTAGCTTGAAATCCAGGAGTGTGTTGACTGCACCTTTCTTTCTCCAGGTTGCTTTGGGTATTTGGGGTCTTTTGTGATTCCATACAAGTTTGAGGACTGTTTTCTATTTCCTCGAATAATGCCACTGGAATTCAGATGGGGATTTCATCACATCTGTCGATTGCTTTGGGTACGATGGACATGTTCACATAATTAACTCTTCCAGTTAAGGAGCATGGCGTATGCTTCCATTTGTTTGTGTTGCCTTCCAAATCTTTGACCCATACATTCTGCCCCCCTCGACACACATGTTTTTCATTTCTTTTCTGCCATGTGTTGAGTGTACTATGTCTTTCTCATTGTTGGTTACTTTTATTCCTAGATTTTTTTTTTTTGATGCAATTGTAAATGGCATTGCTTTTTTAATTTCTCTTTGCGAAAGTGTGTCATCAGTATACAGAAATGCAAGAAGTTGGGTCATCTGGGTGGCTCCATAGGTGAAGCGTCTGCCTTCTGCTCAGGTCAGAGTTCTGGGATCGAGCCCCGTGTTGGGCTCCCCGCTTAGCGAGGGTCTGCTTCTCCGTCTTTCTGACACTCCCCCGGCTCGTGCTTTTTCTCTTCCTGTCAAATAAATAAATAAAATCTGAAAAAAAATAAAGACAACAGGTCTCTGTATATTGACTTTATATCCTGCAGCTTTCTTGAATTTGTTTATTCTAACAGTTTTTTTTTTTTTTTTTTTTTTTTTTTTTTTGTGGAATCTTTTGGGATTTCATGTCATTTGCAAATAGTGACCGTTTTCCTGTATGGATTTCATATCTTTCTCTTTTTTTAAAATGATGTTAGTCACCCTACAGTACTTCATTTGTTTTTGATGTAGTGTTCCAGGATTCATTGTTTGCATATAACACCTAGTGCTCATTATGACACGTGCCCTCCTTAATACCCATCACCAGGATAACCCATTCCCCTACCCCTCCCTTTCTGCAACCTTCAGTTTGTTTCCCAGTGTCAATAGTCTCTCATGGTTCATCTCCCCCTCTCATTCCCCACCTTCACTTTTCCCTTCCTTCTCCTAATGTCCTCCATGCTATTCCTTCCATTCCACATAGGAGTGAAACCATATGATAATTGTCTTTCTCTGCTTGACTTAATTTCACTTAGCATAATCCCCTCCTGGTCCATCCACGTTGGTGCAAATGGTGGGTATTCATCCTTTCTGATGACTGAGTAATATTCCATTGTATAGATGAACCACATCTTCTTTGTCCATTCATCTGCTGAAGGACATCTTGGCTCCTTCCACAGTTTGGCTATTAGGGACACTGCTGCTATGAACATTGGGATACAGGTGCCCCTTCTTTTCATTACTCTGTGTCTATGGGGTAAATACCCAGTAGTGCAATTGGTGGGTCGTAGGATAGCTCTGTGTTCAACGTCTTGAGGAATCTCCATATTGTTTTCAAAAGTGGCTGTACCAGCTTGAATTCTCACGAGTAGTGGTAGAGGGCTCCCCTTTCTCCACATCCTCTCTGACTTTTTTTTATTTCCTGTCTTGTTAATTTCTTCTCAAGATTTTATTTATTTATTCCACAGAGATAGAGACAGCCAGCGAGAGAGGGAACACAAGCAGGGGGAGTGGGAGAGGAAGAAGCAGGCTCATAGCGGAGGAGCCTGATGTGGGGCTCCATCCCATAATGCTGGGATCACGCCCTGAGCCGATGGCAGACGCTTAACCGCTGTGCCACCCAGGTGCCCCCGGCCTTGTTAATTTTAACCATTCTAACTGGTGTAAGGTGGTATCTCATTGTAGTTTTGATTTGTATTTGCCTGATGGCAAGTGATGTGGAGCATTTTTTCATGTGTCTGTTGGCCATTTGTATGTCTTCTCTGGACAAGTATCTCTTTGTGTCTTCTGCCCATTTTTTGGGTGTCGAGTTTGAGGAGTTCTTTATAGATCTTGGATACCAGCCCTTTATCTGTAATATCATTTGCAGATATCTTCTTCGATTCCATAGGTTGCCTTTTTGTTTTGTTGATCGTTTGCTTTGCCGTGCAGAAACTTTTTATCTTGATGAAGTGCCAAGAGTTCATTTTTGCTTTTATTTCCTTTGCCTTTAGAGACGTGGCTTGCAAGAAGTTGTTGTGTCCAAGGTTGAAGAGTTCTTTTGATTTTGATATGAGACAGGAATCCATTATCTTTCTTTCCTGATTGCATTCGAGTCCTCTGTCTTTCTTGGTGAGTCTAGCGAAGTTTGTCAGTTTTGTTTATCTTTCCAAAAAAGGCAGCTCTCATTTTCATTGTGTGGTTTTTTTTTTTTTTTTTTTTTTGGTCTTTTTAGTCTCTGTTGGATTTATTTATGCATTCCTTTTTGTTATTTCCTTATTTCTACTAATTTGGGGCTTTGTTTGCTGTTTTTTTTTTTTCTACTTCTTTACCACAGAAATCAGGTTGTTTATTGGAGAGCATTCTCATGGATTGATGAAGACTTGAATTTCTATGAACGTCCCCCCCGTAGAGCTACTTTTGCTGCATCCCATAAGTTTTTGTAGGTTGTCTTTTTCATCAGTGTCAAGGTACTTCTAAATTTTTTTTGATTTCTTCTTTGACTGTTGGTTGTTCAGTAGCATGTTGTTAAATCTCCACATATTTTTTTAAGATTATTTAAGTATCTGGCAGAGAGTGAGACAGCGAGAGAGGGAATGCAAGCAGGGGGGTGGGAGAGGGAGAAGCGGGCTTCCCACTGAGCAAGGAGCCTGATTCGGGGCTAGATCCCAGGCTCCTGGGATCACGACCTGAGCTGAAGGCAGATCCTTAATGACTGAGCCACCCAGGCCCCCCAATCTCCACCTGTTTTTGACTGTCCCATTTTTTTCTTGAGACTGATTTCTAGTTTCATATCATTGTGGTTGGACAAGATTTGTAGCAGAAGGTGAAGAGAGCATTCAGATGAAAGGTTTGTTTCCTGGAGGGTTTTCTGAGGGCAGACCATGAGTTCCGTGGGGACGGAGGAAGGTTTTGTGAGACGGGGGGTGGGGTTAACCCTTGTTAGAATTACTGACTACTACCATGCAGGCTGTGTGCTACCGTTCACACCGTAGTCCTGATGGGCTTGTACTTCATTAGAAATATTTTCTAGGAGGTGTAGGCATAGGCTTCTCTAAAAGAAAGGTGCCATGTGGGTTCATGGCATGACCCCAGGTCAGCAACCAGGATGTATGGTATTGTGGGGGATCAGAACCAGGCTTTCTGTGGGAAGTGACGGAAATAGGGTATGGTGAGCTCCATGACCTCATAGGTGAGGTCCCGAGTGACCCACTGGGTGTTGGGTTCCGTGGATCTGTTTCATCAGGTGCTGTGGAATTCAGGGACACCCTCCTGTCTGTGGATTTGTGTGGAGACAGGTAGACATCAGTGTCTGGCCAGGCACGAGGGTCGCACTGGACCACCACCAGAGGTGCAGCATGCGGGGGAGCCACTGCTTGGTTTCCACGAAAGCCGACCAGGGTCTGTGACCGTGATTCCTAGCAGCTGCAAGGGGAGAGGAGGCCGGGGGTGGTGCACACTTCCTAGACTTGTGGTCAGGACTAGTCTGGAGCCCACTGAAGTCAGCCACACCTGGCACAGAAGGCCCCCAGTCAGTGTAGCTGTGGGCACTGCTCCCATGGCACTTTCGGGCCGGCTCCATGCTGCCACCTCCTGCTTTTCATCATCATCTTCAAGGTCGTGTGCCTCTGCTCTTGCCCCATGGCCTCCGGGGTATTGTCCGTCCTCCATCTGGCCCTCGTCCCTGGTGCCCTGTGCAGTCCGATGCCAGGGTAGCCTTCTCGAGACAAACATCTGGCCCTGATGGAACACTTCCATGGATCTCGTGTGATGCGAGGATGATGTCCTGCCCTGGAAGGGGGCTGCAGGTCCCCAATCAGGAGAGCCATGTCTCCCTTTTCAGCATGGCCTGCCCTCCCCTCAGTCTTCTTCAGGGAAGCTCTCCCCACTTCCTGAGATGACAGCTCTGAACTTAAAAGTGAATGTTATTTTACATATCTCTATGCCTTAGTTCATCCATGGCATGTCTTTCAACGCCGTTAGTGTTTTTTTTTGTTTTTTGTTTTTTTGTTTTTTTTTTTTTTTTAGCAGTTCCGAAGGGCTGTCTGCTCAAGGAGGGGATGACCTGGGTGGGGCAGCTTTCCCTCTCATCTCCCTCAGCCTGTCGCTGAGCCCTGGGGCCAGCTGTCCCACTGAGGATTGAGGGACCCGAGCCAGCCCATCCTGAGCCCAGGCTGTGTGTCAGCTGTGTAGACTGATGCGTGTCGGAGCGGTGGGCAGCTGGCATAGGCCAGGGGCAGGCAGTGTCTCCCCATTCCTTCCCTCCCTTCCTCCCAGAGGTAGCTCAGAGCAGCCTTCAACCCCTGCATCTCCAGATCCCTTGACCTATGCCTCCTGTGTTCAGCTGGTGACCTTGGAGTTTCGCATGGATTCTACCTCCCATACCCTCTCCTGTAGCAGTTCCTGGATCAGGGGAGGGGTCGGACCCTTGTCTGATTTTGGTCTTCTTCCTGTCCCGCACCAAGCCCACTCACCTTTGCATCTTCCATGTATGTGCTTGGAAGCAAGTCCATCCACAGGGAACCTATTAGCCAAATGGATCCAGGTAATGAACATTGAAGTAGAGATCCAGGATCCATAATAAACCTGCTCTGAAACCTGTCCCAAAGTCTGTGACTCTCTCACACTGAAACAGAAACAATAATAGCTTTCTGGACTGTGAAGTGACATGTGTCTCTACTTCCCATCTTGAAGGCATAGGTGCTGAGCCTGGACAGAAAAGGACCATGGCTCCCGTGGGCTGGGATCCACAGTAAGAACTCAGTGAAATCTGAATTCGAGGCATAGAATGAATAATTATTGTAGAGTGAATCCTCCCAAGTAGGGCTTATGCACATTGCAGAGGAAAAGCTTTTTCAAAGAGGTTCCTGAAAGAAAAATCTTTCTAAAAAATTTATTTTAATTCCAGTAGAGCTAACATACAGTGTTACATTCGTTTCAGGTGTACAAGAGAGTGATTCAGTAATTCTATATATTACTCAGTGGTCATCCAGAAAAGTGTCCTCTTAATCCGCTTCCTCTATTTCACTCATCCCTCTATGCACCTCCTCCTCTCTGGTAACCATCCGTTTGTTCTCTCTTGTTAAGAGTTTGTATTTTGCCAGGCCCATACTCAGGCAACCCTGTTTGGGTAGAGTTTCCGTGTCCCCTGCGAGGGGGGATGGGGGTGGGCACGCTGTGAGCCGGTA
Source organism: Ursus americanus (assembly GCF_024610735.1). Classification (NCBI taxonomy): domain Eukaryota; kingdom Metazoa; phylum Chordata; class Mammalia; order Carnivora; family Ursidae; genus Ursus; species Ursus americanus. Next base: position 36,352,501 of record NC_142158.1, read on the forward strand.
TTTCCAGGCTTTTGTTCCCTGGCGGCTTTCTCTGGCGGTCTGCTGTGCCTCTTCTGAGAGTCAGAGCAGCAGAGGCTGAATTGTCACAGAACAGAGGGATTGCGGCCCATTCTCCACCGATGTTCTGGCCACTTTAACTCCGTTACTGTTGGTGCTGCTCAACCCTGTAGCGTCCCGGGATGTGCGCCCCACACCCGGCGTCCCTGCCCTCCCTTCCAGGGCAGGCGCGTCTCTGTCCTTTGTGTTTCTAATGCCGCCAGCCGCCAGCCGCCCCCGCGCGCTCCCGGATCTCCCGGTCTCAGTCTGGATCCCGTGAGCACACCAGGATCCCGGAGTTCCGTGAGAAGCCTGGTGGCGCGCGCACCCGGTTCAGGGTCTCGGTCTGCTGTTTCGTGGGTGCCGACCGCGAGTCCGCCCGCTCCCCCGTGCAGGTGGCCCGCCAACCGCCAGCCGCCCTGCGCGCGCTCCAGAAGCTCCTGGTCTCAGTCTGGATCCCGTGAGCACACCGGGATTCAGGAATTCCGTGAGAAGCCTGGTGGCGCGCGCACCCGGTTCAGGGTCTCAGTCTGCTGTTTCGCGGGTGCCGACCGTGAGTCCGCCCGCTCCCCCGTGCAGGTGGCCTGCCAGCTGCCAGCTGCCCCGCATGCGCTCCGGGAGCTCCCGGTCTCAGTCTGGATCCCGTGAGCACACGGGATTCCCGGGTTCCGCGAGATGCCTGGTGGCGCGCGCTCCCGGCTCACCGGTCTCAGTCCGCTCTCTCGCGGGTGCCCTCTGTGAGTGCGCCCGCTCCCCCCGTGCAGGTGGCTGCCGCTTCCCGGCGCCCGAACGCGGCGGCTCCCTCCCCCTTCCGTTTATCTTCCGATATCTGTGCCCGGTTTCACGGCTCCCCGCTTCGTACCTCAATACTCAGCGCTGGAGATGTTCATTTGTAGAGATCCAGATGTATCTTCCTGCGTCTCAGGCTGATTCCGTGGTTGTTTAGGCTGGTCTGGTACCTATCCAGCTCGACTCAGGGGACCTGTGAAAAAGGGGTCCCCTACTCCTCCGCCATCTTAACTCGTCTCTTGTACCTGAAATAGTATTTAAAAACACTCAGCTCAGCCTCTTCTACAAAGTGAGCCAATGCTTATAAACAAGGCTAAAATATTCCCTTACCGGCGATGACTTCCCAGCCATCGTAGTGTTTAACTGGTATGACTGTGACTTACATTAGTCAACATTTGCAGAGAAAGAACTTAGTGCATCCAGGGGGCACTTCATGTTGAAATTAGTTTGTGACAATGAGCTACTGTGTTTTATACTGTAGTCCAAGGGAATGGTGCCAGACATCTCTAAGGTGTCTAGCAGTTCTACAATTCTGATTTTAAGTGGTCTGTGTGCTTCAGAGATTTGGGCAGGAGAAGGGCAGGAGTCCAGAGACTGTGAACACTTCTGTTACCTGTGCTGACCATGGAGCAGGTAGCCTTCTGTGGGCATCATTTTGATTTCTTGGTACTCTTGTGAAAGGTGCTTTTGTCTCAAATTCCTCCATTTAGGAGCAATTATAATGATAAAAGTAATGTTTATCTTATATCATCTGTGGGCCCTGATCCTGGGCTCCCAGGGAAGCTATCCTTTAACATTTTACCCGGCTCAAAATGACTGGGCAAAACCTCAAAGCATGGGCCCTATTTCTGCCCCAAGCACATGTTGTACATCTGTTTCGAGAAGAAAACAATAACCAAAAATGCCAACATGAAGATAAGAAAAAATCAAGAACCTCTTTGGCTCCCATAAGATTAAAGTCATACTGACATGTACATACTGAAAATGCATGAAATCATTGCATGTCCTAAAGCCCAAGCCTTGGAGGGTCTGAGAGCCACTGACCTTGCCCAGAACCAGGCACACCCCAGCAGGGAGGGCTGGTGCAGAAAGGGAAGGGGCAGGACGCTGAGGGTGGTCTGCAGCTAGAGGGGTCCCTGGAAGGGGCCAGGTGTGTGGGGGGAGCCCGGCCCACGACCCCACCCATGCCTGTGCTGGGTGTTGAGTAGAGGAGGCGCCTCTTGGACCCCCTGCACTTTCAGGGTTCCAGGGGCTTGAGGGCGGGTTGCCCGGCATCCAAGGGGCTAGGGCACCACCCTCCCCGACCAATCACCGCTTGGGGGTGGAGCTACGTCTCTGTGGGCGGTCCCAGAGTTGCAGCGGGTTGCAGACCTGGGGCAGAAGAAGGGGCACTGGGAGAGAGAGAGTTGCCCTGCGGAGGTCCGGGCTGGTGAGTGAGCAGCATGCCCCGGGGTGGGGGTCGGGGGGGTAGGGTGCGCCCCAGGTGGGAGGCAGGGTTCTGGAAGGGCACGTGGAGAGGGTTCATTGTGGGGACTCAGGTGAGTTTTCTTTTTCCCTTTAAAGTCTCTTCCGCCCCATGTCCTCAACTGGCCTTATTCCCCATTCCCGTGAACTCCAGGGCGCCCACTCACCTGAGCTTTTGTGGGATGGGTTGCAGAATTTCAGGGTTTCCCCTGTTCCCCGGGAAGAGTGCGGGCAAGGACCTCACAGAATCCCCACCTTCAGTGGGGTGTCCCCCGGTTCTCTGACACAGTGCAGGTGATGCATCTTGAGCAGTACCCCGAGTTCAGCAGGGTGTGCCCTGGTCCCCCAGGCACAGGTGTGGCAGTAGCAAGCCCCAGAGCCATCCCCCAACTTCAGCATTATGCCCCGTGTGCCCCCGAGTTAGTGGTAATTGGCTGTTAGAATCATGCAGGAAAATCCTCCAGGTGGGGGCCTGGAGGCGGGCGTAAACCAGACCCCACTCTAGTTGCATTGGGAATAGACGAATTGAGGGTTTCTTTAGAAGAGTAAGTCTGCTTTCCAGAAAAGGCAAGGTCATTGGTCTATTGAGAATGAAGATAATTAGTGCTAAACAACAAGTATGTGTTGCCCCTTCGTCCAGAAACCGAAGCAGGTGTGCAGGCTTTAGGTCAGAGGTGCCTTCTTCTCCCCAGCTGACAGCACTTCTCTGCTCTGGCTCCATGAGACTCGAGGTTTTGAACGTCAGCATCTGAGTCAGGGAGGCAGCTTGTCACAGGACGCCAGCGTTCAGAGAAAACACAGCTATTTTGGCATAATGTCCTATCTATGTCAGGACTGGAGGTAAAACCTCTCATTATCCCAAAACCTCCTGGGCTTTTCTCTTTTCTCTAGTTGAGCCACAAAGTAAAATTGAAGTAGCTGTCAGCATTCTGGGTTTGGTGCAAGAATTACTTAGTTTCCCTGCAGGTAGAACTTTGCAGGGGATCACAATTTCTCTGTCCATTTATTGCTTACAAATGTATTTTGACTATCTGTTTCCTAGGAACCCTCTTTTATTAGAAAGGGAAGGTGAGATTCACTCTGTGCCTGTTTGTAACATCTAATTTGTTCCTTCGTCTAACAATGTTTATTCAATTGGGCCTAAGATATGGTTGAGTGGCCAGCATCTAGAGTTAGGTGGCTTTTTTTCATCTGATACAGACTTGGATGATGTCATTTGACAAAGGTGATGTTTCATCATTGATTAGTTTATTCACCAGAAGAGTTAAAATTAGGGTGGAGGGAAAATTCAAAATTATCCAAATGGGCCTGTTCCTGTTTAAAAGTTGAGCTTGACTTTCTAGTTTTACTATTATCTCGATATTTTGAGGTGCCATATTCTGTCTGTAGTTTCTTTGGTGGTGGAGTCAGAAGGAGAGTCTGGGAATTCTTTTGGATAGTGGCATGCTGGTGGCTTCAAGGGGCTTGGCGTCAGGAGCCTTGGGGTGAATTCTGCAACTGCTTGCCTGACCCTGGGTGCATCTCGCAGAGGTTTTGTTTCCTCTTATGAAATTGCCAGCAGATAATGTTCTGCTTAAAGGGGAACCCTCCCATCCTGTTGGTGGGAATGCAGAGTGGTGCAGACAGTCTGGGAAACAGTGTGGGGGTTCCTCAAAAAGTTAAACATTGAACAACCACATGATCCAGCAATTGCTCTCCTAGGTGCTTACCCAAAAGATACAAAAATGCACATTCGAAGGGGGTACATGCACCATGATGTTTATAGCAACAATGTCCACAGTAGCCAAACTATGGAGAGAATCCCAAAGTCCATGCACTGATGAATGGATAAAGCAGATGTGGGATACGTATATATATGTATATATGTATATGTGTGTGTATATATATATATATATATATATATGGGAATATGACCCAGCTTCAAAAAGAATGAAATCTTACCATTTGCAAGGATGTGGATGGATCTAGAGTGTATTAAGCTAAGCAAAATTAGTGAGGAAAGACAAATATCCTATGCTCTCACGCTTGTGGAATTTCAGAAAGAAAACAGATGAACAGAGTTGAGGGGTGATGAGAAAGGCAAACAAGGAAATAGACTCAACCTTGGAGAACAAACTGAGTGTTGCTGCAGGACAGGGGCGTGGGGGGAAGAGTTAAGTGGGTGAGGGGTATTAAGGAGGGCGCTTGTGATGAGCACTGGGTACTGTATGCAGGTGAGGAATCACTAAATCCTACCCCTGAAGCGAATATTCCATGGCATGTGAACTAACTGGAATTTAAGTAAAAGAAGAAAGGAAAAAGTGTTCTGCTTCATGAAGAGTGAGGTAAAATTGTAGTGATTTGGGCTGTACTGTTCTATAGATGATAGTTGTAAAACACCCTGTCGTAAGATACACTAGTTTCTTATCACATAAGGAGTCCTCAGAAAGCTGCAATGAAAGATTCAGATCTCAGAGCATGTTCATGTTCCACTGATATGTTACAGTTTGCACAGGTAGGACAGAAGGAGAGAAAGGCAACAGAAGGGGAAAGTAGGTGTGAACCTTTCATTAGTTAGCATTATAGCTTTCTCATGAAAGCCTTGCGCCAGTGTGATTTTGCAAGAAGAGGGGGAATCCGGGAGCTTTGCAGGAGACGGGGGAGTTCCAGGTCTGGGTAAAGCTGACAGGGGTCCCAGAGGAGAGCTGAATGCATTCTGCAGCAGGGTGTGGGCAGGGTGGGCTCCAGGGGTGGCTGTGGGTCTCCTGTGTGAGAGTTGTGACAGGTGAGGGCTGTGTGCAAGTTCCTGGCTGAGGACAAGTGAGGCACAGGTGGAGAGCTGGCAGAAAACCTTTTTCTGGGCCTCCAGCCTCACCCAACACACACAGCCTCACCTTCTGTCCCTGTCACTCCAATTCAGACTTCTCAGAAGGCGAGTGAGAACACATCAAGAGCATTCTAAACAGAAGGGAAAGCATGTGCAAAGGCTCTGGGGCAGGAGAATTCCAGATATGTCCAGGAGCAGCAAGAAGGCCCTGTGGCCACAGGGGACAGCTTAGGACATGACCTCAGGGAGGTGACAGAGGGCGACAGAAAGCCATTCCAGGGCTATAACCCCATGAGACCCTGTTTCACTAGGCCATCGTGGCTACAGCGTTGAGAACAGATGACAGAGGGTTGAAGATGGCAAGGCAGGTCAATGACGAAGCTTTTCCAGGAACTCAGGCACTGTGGACCAGACAGGTGGCCTTGGATGGAGTGGTTAGACCTATTCTGGGTCCATTTTGAAGATGGAGCTCACAGGATTTGCTGATGAGTTAGCTATTAGGAGCAGGAGAACGGAGGAATTGGGGTAACTCCCAGCTGTTGTGGGTTGTCCTGATCGAGGGGAAGGAGAGGGTTTCTGGGGTAAGGAGGTAGTCCGTGTTCCGCATGCTGAGGAAGGTGCCTTTCCCGGTGGATCTGCTGAGGTTTGTGTCTGGGAGAACCTTTCACATCTCCTCCCTCAGCAATGCTCAAGTACAAGTATCCCCCAGCTTTTAAACGTTCACAGTAAGACACTTGGCTTTCTTGAAAGAACTACGTTATTACCCAGCTTCAGTGAGAGGAAGAGACCTAAAGAGGATTTCCCTCTTATGAAAAAAGGTGAACAGTGAGAATCGCGTTCAGCATCTGTTTTGGGGAGAAGCACGACAGAGGCGGCGTGCACCCCAACCAGCTCCTTCCGCTGGGAACCGCTCTCCGCATCCAGCCACCAGCACTTTGAATTGTGTCTGTGAGCCTCTGCTGTGCTTTATCTTCATTTATGCTGGGCCTCCGTTAGAAACTTGTGTCCTGAGGCCTAAGAAAAGCCAAAGAGAAGGAATCTTGGAGTCTGAGCACACTGTCCAATTTTTTCCGTGTAAATGAACGGTCATCCCTTCTTTACACCATTTCTGCTGTGCAAGGTTTCTCAGAAGCCCTGTACTTTCAAAGAGCAGGGAAACCTATACCCCATGCTGCGGGGTTAGTTTTAGTCTCCATGCTGGACAGAACATTTCATGACTGTCGGATTTTCTCACTCAAACATTGAGACTTGGACCACCTTCACCCGTTTCTACCACCCCATCCCCGAATCTGGCACCTACCAATCTGCTCTCAGTATCTATGTGTTCAGTATTTGTTTATTCCACGTGGAATGTACATGAGAGCATCTGGTATTTGTCTTTCTGTGTCTGAGTTACTTGGCATAAGGCCCCCAAGGTCTGTGTTTCCATGTCTGGTTATTGTGAATAATGCTGCAGTGAACGTGGGAGTGCATCTGTCTTTTTGAGGCAGTATTTTTGTGTTCTCCAAATCAATACTCAGTAGAGCCATTACTGGGTCATGTGGTAGTTGTATTTATTTTTTCAGGAACCTCCATACCGTTTGTCACAGTGGCTGCACCAATTTCCATTCCCACCAACAGCGCACAGTGTCTCCTCGTCTGCACGCCCTTGACCCCACCTGGTGTCTGTCTCTGGGACAATTGCTGTTCCAACAGTTGTGAGGGGATAGCCGATTGTGGGTTTGACTGATGTTTCCCTGACGATGCTCAGTGATGTCGAACAACTTTTTCTGTCTGTTGGCACCTGTGTGCCATCTTTGGACAGTATCTATTCACATATTCACCCCATTTTTTATACAGTTTTTTTTTTGTTTTGATTTGTATGAGTGTTGTGTGCATTTTGGATATTAGCCTCTTCTCACACATAGGATTCGCAGATATTTTTTTCTTATTGGGTCAGTGGCCTTTTAAGTTTTTGATGGTTTCTTTTGCCGTGTGGAAGATTTCAGTTTGATGTTGTTCCACTTGTTTATTTTTGCTTTTGTTGCCTTTGCATTTGGTGTCCGATCTGAAGACTCTTTGCCAAAACCAATGTCGAGAGACTTAGTACCTGTGTCTTCTTGGAGGTTTATGGATTCGGGTCTTATGTTCAAATCATTCATCCATTAAAAATTTTGTGTGTGGTGTAAGAAAGTGACCCAGTTATATTCTTCTGCATTTAGTGTCCAGTTTGCCTGTTACCGCTCACTGAAGAGACAGTCCTTCCCTCATGGCATATCTTCTGCTGCTGTGTCGTAAGTTAGGGTCATCTACGTGTGGGTAAGTTTCTGAGCTTTCTGTTCTGTTCCACTGACCTGGTGTCTGTGTTTCTGCCAGTACCACCATCCTGTTTTGATGACAACAGCTTTGTAATCTAGCTTGAAATCCAGGAGTGTGTTGACTGCACCTTTCTTTCTCCAGGTTGCTTTGGGTATTTGGGGTCTTTTGTGATTCCATACAAGTTTGAGGACTGTTTTCTATTTCCTCGAATAATGCCACTGGAATTCAGATGGGGATTTCATCACATCTGTCGATTGCTTTGGGTACGATGGACATGTTCACATAATTAACTCTTCCAGTTAAGGAGCATGGCGTATGCTTCCATTTGTTTGTGTTGCCTTCCAAATCTTTGACCCATACATTCTGCCCCCCTCGACACACATGTTTTTCATTTCTTTTCTGCCATGTGTTGAGTGTACTATGTCTTTCTCATTGTTGGTTACTTTTATTCCTAGATTTTTTTTTTTTGATGCAATTGTAAATGGCATTGCTTTTTTAATTTCTCTTTGCGAAAGTGTGTCATCAGTATACAGAAATGCAAGAAGTTGGGTCATCTGGGTGGCTCCATAGGTGAAGCGTCTGCCTTCTGCTCAGGTCAGAGTTCTGGGATCGAGCCCCGTGTTGGGCTCCCCGCTTAGCGAGGGTCTGCTTCTCCGTCTTTCTGACACTCCCCCGGCTCGTGCTTTTTCTCTTCCTGTCAAATAAATAAATAAAATCTGAAAAAAAATAAAGAAAACAGGTCTCTGTATATTGACTTTATATCCTGCAGCTTTCTTGAATTTGTTTATTCTAACAGTTTTTTTTTTTTTTTTTTTTTTGTGGAATCTTTTGGGATTTCATGTCATTTGCAAATAGTGACCGTTTTCCTGTATGGATTTCATATCTTTCTCTTTTTTTAAAATGATGTTAGTCACCCTACAGTACTTCATTTGTTTTTGATGTAGTGTTCCAGGATTCATTGTTTGCATATAACACCTAGTGCTCATTATGACACGTGCCCTCCTTAATACCCATCACCAGGATAACCCATTCCCCTACCCCTCCCTTTCTGCAACCTTCAGTTTGTTTCCCAGTGTCAATAGTCTCTCATGGTTCATCTCCCCCTCTCATTCCCCACCTTCACTTTTCCCTTCCTTCTCCTAATGTCCTCCATGCTATTCCTTCCATTCCACATAGGAGTGAAACCATATGATAATTGTCTTTCTCTGCTTGACTTAATTTCACTTAGCATAATCCCCTCCTGGTCCATCCACGTTGGTGCAAATGGTGGGTATTCATCCTTTCTGATGACTGAGTAATATTCCATTGTATAGATGAACCACATCTTCTTTGTCCATTCATCTGCTGAAGGACATCTTGGCTCCTTCCACAGTTTGGCTATTAGGGACATTGCTGCTATGAACATTGGGATACAGGTGCCCCTTCTTTTCATTACTCTGTGTCTATGGGGTAAATACCCAGTAGTGCAATTGGTGGGTCGTAGGATAGCTCTGTGTTCAACGTCTTGAGGAATCTCCATATTGTTTTCAAAAGTGGCTGTACCAGCTTGAATTCTCACGAGTAGTGGTAGAGGGCTCCCCTTTCTCCACATCCTCTCTGACTTTTTTTTATTTCCTGTCTTGTTAATTTCTTCTCAAGATTTTATTTATTTATTCCACAGAGATAGAGACAGCCAGCGAGAGAGGGAACACAAGCAGGGGGAGTGGGAGAGGAAGAAGCAGGCTCATAGCGGAGGAGCCTGATGTGGGGCTCCATCCCATAATGCTGGGATCACGCCCTGAGCCGATGGCAGACGCTTAACCGCTGTGCCACCCAGGTGCCCCCGGCCTTGTTAATTTTAACCATTCTAACTGGTGTAAGGTGGTATCTCATTGTAGTTTTGATTTGTATTTGCCTGATGGCAAGTGATGTGGAGCATTTTTTCATGTGTCTGTTGGCCATTTGTATGTCTTCTCTGGACAAGTATCTCTTTGTGTCTTCTGCCCATTTTTTGGGTGTCGAGTTTGAGGAGTTCTTTATAGATCTTGGATACCAGCCCTTTATCTGTAATATCATTTGCAGATATCTTCTTCGATTCCATAGGTTGCCTTTTTGTTTTGTTGATCGTTTGCTTTGCCGTGCAGAAACTTTTTATCTTGATGAAGTGCCAAGAGTTCATTTTTGCTTTTATTTCCTTTGCCTTTAGAGACGTGGCTTGCAAGAAGTTGTTGTGTCCAAGGTTGAAGAGTTCTTTTGATTTTGATATGAGACAGGAATCCATTATCTTTCTTTCCTGATTGCATTCGAGTCCTCTGTCTTTCTTGGTGAGTCTAGCGAAGTTTGTCAGTTTTGTTTATCTTTCCAAAAAAGGCAGCTCTCATTTTCATTGTGTGGTTTTTTTTTTTTTTTTTTTTTTGGTCTTTTTAGTCTCTGTTGGATTTATTTATGCATTCCTTTTTGTTATTTCCTTATTTCTACTAATTTGGGGCTTTGTTTGCTGTTTTTTTTTTTTCTACTTCTTTACCACAGAAATCAGGTTGTTTATTGGAGAGCATTCTCATGGATTGATGAAGACTTGAATTTCTATGAACGTCCCCCCCGTAGAGCTACTTTTGCTGCATCCCATAAGTTTTTGTAGGTTGTCTTTTTCATCAGTGTCAAGGTACTTCTAAATTTTTTTTGATTTCTTCTTTGACTGTTGGTTGTTCAGTAGCATGTTGTTAAATCTCCACATATTTTTTTAAGATTATTTAAGTATCTGGCAGAGAGTGAGACAGCGAGAGAGGGAACGCAAGCAGGGGGGTGGGAGAGGGAGAAGCGGGCTTCCCACTGAGCAAGGAGCCTGATTCGGGGCTAGATCCCAGGCTCCTGGGATCACGACCTGAGCTGAAGGCAGATCCTTAATGACTGAGCCACCCAGGCCCCCCAATCTCCACCTGTTTTTGACTGTCCCATTTTTTTCTTGAGACTGATTTCTAGTTTCATATCATTGTGGTTGGACAAGATTTGTAGCAGAAGGTGAAGAGAGCATTCAGATGAAAGGTTTGTTTCCTGGAGGGTTTTCTGAGGGCAGACCATGAGTTCCGTGGGGACGGAGGAAGGTTTTGTGAGACGGGGGGTGGGGTTAACCCTTGTTAGAATTACTGACTACTACCATGCAGGCTGTGTGCTACCGTTCACACCGTAGTCCTGATGGGCTTGTACTTCATTAGAAATATTTTCTAGGAGGTGTAGGCATAGGCTTCTCTAAAAGAAAGGTGCCATGTGGGTTCATGGCATGACCCCAGGTCAGCAACCAGGATGTATGGTATTGTGGGGGATCAGAACCAGGCTTTCTGTGGGAAGTGACGGAAATAGGGTATGGTGAGCTCCATGACCTCATAGGTGAGGTCCCGAGTGACCCACTGGGTGTTGGGTTCCGTGGATCTGTTTCATCAGGTGCTGTGGAATTCAGGGACACCCTCCTGTCTGTGGATTTGTGTGGAGACAGGTAGACATCAGTGTCTGGCCAGGCACGAGGGTCGCACTGGACCACCACCAGAGGTGCAGCATGCGGGGGAGCCACTGCTTGGTTTCCACGAAAGCCGACCAGGGTCTGTGACCGTGATTCCTAGCAGCTGCAAGGGGAGAGGAGGCCGGGGGTGGTGCACACTTCCTAGACTTGTGGTCAGGACTAGTCTGGAGCCCACTGAAGTCAGCCACACCTGGCACAGAAGGCCCCCAGTCAGTGTAGCTGTGGGCACTGCTCCCATGGCACTTTCGGGCCGGCTCCATGCTGCCACCTCCTGCTTTTCATCATCATCTTCAAGGTCGTGTGCCTCTGCTCTTGCCCCATGGCCTCCGGGGTATTGTCCGTCCTCCATCTGGCCCTCGTCCCTGGTGCCCTGTGCAGTCCGATGCCAGGGTAGCCTTCTCGAGACAAACATCTGGCCCTGATGGAACACTTCCATGGATCTCGTGTGATGCGAGGATGATGTCCTGCCCTGGAAGGGGGCTGCAGGTCCCCAATCAGGAGAGCCATGTCTCCCTTTTCAGCATGGCCTGCCCTCCCCTCAGTCTTCTTCAGGGAAGCTCTCCCCACTTCCTGAGATGACAGCTCTGAACTTAAAAGTGAATGTTATTTTACATATCTCTATGCCTTAGTTCATCCATGGCATGTCTTTCAACGCCGTTAGTGTTTTTTTTTGTTTTTTGTTTTTTTGTTTTTTTTTTTTTTTTTAGCAGTTCCGAAGGGCTGTCTGCTCAAGGAGGGGATGACCTGGGTGGGGCAGCTTTCCCTCTCATCTCCCTCAGCCTGTCGCTGAGCCCTGGGGCCAGCTGTCCCACTGAGGATTGAGGGACCCGAGCCAGCCCATCCTGAGCCCAGGCTGTGTGTCAGCTGTGTAGACTGATGCGTGTCGGAGCGGTGGGCAGCTGGCATAGGCCAGGGGCAGGCAGTGTCTCCCCATTCCTTCCCTCCCTTCCTCCCAGAGGTAGCTCAGAGCAGCCTTCAACCCCTGCATCTCCAGATCCCTTGACCTATGCCTCCTGTGTTCAGCTGGTGACCTTGGAGTTTCGCATGGATTCTACCTCCCATACCCTCTCCTGTAGCAGTTCCTGGATCAGGGGAGGGGTCGGACCCTTGTCTGATTTTGGTCTTCTTCCTGTCCCGCACCAAGCCCACTCACCTTTGCATCTTCCATGTATGTGCTTGGAAGCAAGTCCATCCACAGGGAACCTATTAGCCAAATGGATCCAGGTAATGAACATTGAAGTAGAGATCCAGGATCCATAATAAACCTGCTCTGAAACCTGTCCCAAAGTCTGTGACTCTCTCACACTGAAACAGAAACAATAATAGCTTTCTGGACTGTGAAGTGACATGTGTCTCTACTTCCCATCTTGAAGGCATAGGTGCTGAGCCTGGACAGAAAAGGACCATGGCTCCCGTGGGCTGGGATCCACAGTAAGAACTCAGTGAAATCTGAATTCGAGGCATAGAATGAATAATTATTGTAGAGTGAATCCTCCCAAGTAGGGCTTATGCACATTGCAGAGGAAAAGCTTTTTCAAAGAGGTTCCTGAAAGAAAAATCTTTTTAAAAAATTTATTTTAATTCCAGTAGTGCTAACATACAGTGTTACATTCGTTTCAGGTGTACAAGAGAGTGATTCAGTAATTCTATATATTACTCAGTGGTCATCCAGAAAAGTGTCCTCTTAATCCGCTTCATCTATTTCACTCATCCCTCTATGCACCTCCTCCTCTCTGGTAACCATCCGTTTGTTTTCTCTTGTTAAGAGTTTGTATTTTGGTGTGTCTCCTTTTTCTCTTTTATTTATTTAGTTTTGTTTGTTTTTTAAGTTCCGTATAAGAGTGACATCATATGGGATTTGTCTTTCTCTGACTGACTGATTTCAGTTAGGATAATACTCTCTAGCTCCATCCATGTGGCTGCAAATGGCAAGGTTTCATTCAAGCCTAGTAATACTCCATTGTGTGTGTGTGTGTGTGTGTGTGTGTGTGTGTGTGTGTGTGTGAATACACACATCTTTTTTTTTTTTAATAATGATTTTTTATTATATTATGTTAGTCACCATACAGTACATCCCCGGTTTTCGATGTAAGGCTCGATGATTCATTAGTTGTGTATAACACCCAGTGCACCATGCAATACGTGCCCTCCTTACTACCCATCACCAGTCTATCCCATTCCCCCACCCCCCTCCCCTCTGTAGCCCTCAGTTTGTTTCTCATAGTCCATAGTCTCTCATGTTTCATTCCCCCTTCTGATTACCCCCCTTTTCTTTATCCCTTTCTTCCCCTACTGATCATTCTAGTTCTTATGTTCCATAGATGAGAGAAATCATATGATAGTTGTCTTTCTCTGTTTGACTTATTTCACTAAGTATTATCTCCTCCAGTGCCGTCCATGTTGTAGCAAATGTTGAGAACTCATTCTTTCTGATTGCTGAGTAATATTCCATTGTATATATGGACCACAACTTCTTAATCCAGTCATCTGTTGAAGGGCATCTCGGCTCCTTCCACGATTTAGCTATTGTGGACGTTGCTGCTATGAACATTGGGGTGCATATGGCCCTTCTCTTCACTACGTCTGTATCTTTGGGGTAAACGCCCAGTAGTGCAATGGCTGGATCATAGGGTAGCTCAATTTTTAACTTTTTAAGGGACCTCAACACGGTTTACCAGAGTGGCTGTACCAACTTGCATTCCCACCAACAATGTAGGAGGGATCCCCTTTCTCCACATCCTCTCCAACATTTGTTGTTTCTTGCCTTGTCTATTTTTGCCATTCTAACTGGCGTAAGGTGGTATCTCAGTGTGGTTTTGATTTGAATTTCCTTGATGGCTAATGATTTTGAACATTTTTTCATGTGTCTGTTAGCCATTTGTATGTCTTCATTGGAAAAGTGTCTGTTCATATCTTCTGCCCATTTTTTGATTTGTTTATTTGTTTCTCGTGTATTGAGTTTGAGAAGTTCTTTGTAGATCTTGGATACCAGTCCTTTATCTGTAGTGTCATTTGCAAATATCTTCTCCCATTCCGTGGGCTGCCTCTTAGTTTTTCTGACTGTTTCCTTGGCTGTGCAGAAACTTTTAATCTTGATGAAGTCCCATAAATTCATTGTATCTTTTGTTTCTCTTGCCTTTGGGAATGTATCATGAAAAAGGTTGCTTTGGCCGATGTCGTAGAGGTTGCTGCCTATGTTCTCCTCTAGAGTTTTGATGGATTCGAGGTCTTCATCCATCGAGGTCTTTCATCCATTTGGAGTTTATTTTTGTGTATGGTGTGAGATAGTGGTCAAGTTTCATTCTTTTGCATGTAGCTGTCCAATTTTCCCAGCACCATTTATTGAAGAGACTGTCTTTTTCCCACCGGATGTTTTTTCCTCCTTTATCAAATATTAGTTGCCCAAAGAGCTGAGGGTCCATTTCTGGGCTCTCTATTCTGATCCATTGGTCTATGTGTCTGTTTTTGTGCCAGTACCATGCTGTCTTTGTGATCACAGCTTTGTAGTACAGCTCGAAATCCGGCATTGTGATGCCCCCAGCTTTGTTTTTCCTTTTCAACAGTTCCTTGGTGATTCGGGGTCTTTTCTGGTTCCATACAAATTTAAGGACTATTTGTTCCAGTTCTTTGAAAAACGTTCTCGATATTTTGATCGGGATAGCATTGAAAGTGTAGATTGCTCTGGGTAGCGTGGACATTTTAACTATGTTAATTCTTCCAATCCATGAGCATGGAATATCTTTCCATCTTTTTATGTCTTCCTCAATGTCTTTTGAGAGTGATTTATAGTTTCTAGAATAAAGGTCCTTTACGTCTCTGGTTAAGTTAATTCCAAGGTAACGTATGGTTTTTGGTGCTATTGTAAATGGGATGGATTCCCTGATTTCTCTTTCTTCGTTCTCGTTATCGTGTACAGAAATGCAACTGATTTCTGAGCATTGATTTTGTATCCCACCACGTTACTGAATTGCTCTATAACTTCTAATAGTTTGGGAGTGGCTTCTTTTGGGTTTTCCATATAGAGTATCATGTCATCTGCGAAGAGAGACATTTTGACTTCTTCTTTTCTGATTTGAATACCTTTGATCCCTTTTTGTCGTCTGATTGCTGTTGCAAGGACTTCTAGTACTATGTTGAATAATAGTGGCGAGAGTGGGCATCCTTGTCGTGTTCCTGATCTTAAGGGAAAGGCTTCCAGCTTTTCCCCATTGAGAATAATATTTGCAGTAGGCTTTTCATAGATGGCTTTTATGAGATTGAGAAATGTATCTTCTATTCCTACACTCTGAAGGGTTTTAATCAGGAAAGATGCTGTATTTTGTCAAATGCTTTTTTGGCATCGATTGAGAGGATCATATGGTTCTTGAGTCTTTTCTTGTTGATATGATGTATCACGCTGATTGATTTGCGAATATTGAAACACGCTTGCATCCCAGGTATGAATCCCACTTGATCGTGGTGGATAATCCTTTTAATGAACTGTTGGATTCTATTAGCAAGTATCTTGTTGAGGATTTTGGCATCCATATTCATTAGGGAAATCGGTCTGTCATTCTCCTTTTTGAGGGGGTCTTTGCCTGGTTTGGGGATCAAGGTAATATTGGCCTCATAGAATGAGTTTGGTAGCTTTCCTTCTGTTTCTATTTTTTGAAATAGCTTTAGGAGAATAGGTATTATTTCTTCTTTGAATGTTTGGTAGAATTCCCCAGGAAAACCATCCGGGCCTGGAGTTTTGTTATTTGGAAGGTTGTTTATCACTGACTCAATTTCTTCATCATTAATTGGCCTGTTTAAGAAATCAATTTCTTCCTTTTTCAATCTTGGTAGTTTATAGGTTTCCAGGAAGGATTCCATCTCTTCCAGATTGCTTAGTTTATTGGCATATAGCTGTTGATACAAATTTCTAATAATCCTTCCAATTTCAATGATGTTCGTCGTGACCTCTCCTTTTTCATTCATAATTTTAATAATCTGGGTCCTTTCTTTTTTCTTTTGGATAAGTCTTGCCAGTGGTCTGTCAATTTTATTGATTCTCTCCAAGAACCAGCTTCTAGTCCTGTTGATCTGCTCTACTGTACTTCTGGTTTCTGCTTGATTGATTTCAGCTTTAATTTTGGTCAACTGCTTCCTCGTGCGTGGATTAGGCCTGTCCCTCTGTTGCTGTTCCAGCTTCTTGAGGTGAGATAATAAAAACTGCATTTTAGATTTTTCTATTCTTTTGAGTGAGGCTTGGATGGCTATGTATTTCCTCCTTAGGACTGCCTTTGCAGTATCCCATAGGTTTTGGACTATTGTATTTTCATTCTCATTGGTCTCCATAAATTGTTTAATTTGATTTTTGATTTCCTGGTTTATCGAGTCATTCCTGAGCAGGATGGTTCTTAGTCTCCAAGTGTTTGAGTTTCTTCCAAATTTTTCCTTGTGGTTGAGTTCCAATTTCAGAGCGTTGTGGTCTGAGAATATGCAGGGGATAATTTCAATCTTTTGGTATCGGCTGAGACCTGTTTTGTGTCCCAGAACATGGTCTATTCTTGAGAATGTTCCATGGGCATTAGAATAGAATGAGTATTCTTTGGTTCTGGGGTGTAGTGTTCTATATATATCTAAGAGGTCCAACTCGTCGAGTATGGAATTCAAAGCCTTTGATTCTTTGCTTAGTTTTTGCCAGGGTGTTCTGTCTATTTCTGAGAGCGGAGTGTTGAAGTCCCCTACTATTAATGTATTTTTATCTATATGTCTCTTTATTCTGGTTAAGAGTTGGCTTGTGTATCTTGCTGCTCCCCTGTTGGGGGCATATATATTTATAATTGTCATATCCACTTGTTGAATACTTCCTTTAAGAATAATATAGTGCCCTTCTGCGTCTCTAACTATAGTCTGTAGTTTAAAATCCAATTTATCTGATATGAGAATTGCTACCCCAGCTTTCTTTTGAGGTCCATTTGCGTGAAAGATGGTACTCCATCCCCTTACTCTCAGTCTGAATGCATCTTTGGGTTCGAAATGAGTCTCTTGTAGACAGCAAATGGATGGGTCATTTCTTTTTATCCAATCTGCAACCCTGTGGCGTTAAAGCAAGAATTTAAACCATTAATGTTAAGGCTGAGTACTGAGAGGTATGCTTTTAATTCTGCCATGTTGTCAGTAAAGTCTGTTTGTATTGGCTGTGACTTTCTGTTTTGTATCACTCTTGGGGCCTTTTTACTTTTATAGAACCCCCCGTAATATCTCCCGTAGGGCTGGTTTCGTGGTTACGAAATTGGCTAGTGACTGTCGATTCTGAAATGTCTTTATTTCTCCATCAATTCTGAATGACAGCCTTGCTGGATAAAGGATCCTTGGCTGCATGTTTTTCTCTGAAAGACCTTTAAAAATGCTCCCCCAACCCTTTCTCTCATTCCAGGTCTGTGTAGACAGGTCAGACGTAATTCTGATGCCTTTGCCTTGGTACGTGAGAAATTTCTTTGCCCTGGCCGCTTTCAATACTGTATCCTTGGATCTCATATTTGCGAAATGCACTATGACGTGACGTGGTGTAGGTCTGTCATGGTTGAGCTTGGGAGGGGTCATCTCTGCCTCTTGGACACGAATTTTTGTTTCCCTTGTTAGATTAGGGAAGTTTTCAGCTACAATTTGTTCAAATATCTCTTCTAGACCTCTGTTTTTCTCCACCCCCTCGGGGATGCTGATGATTCTAACATTGGATCGTTTCGTTGAGTCAGTAATCTCCCGTAGCCAACATTCGTGGGCGTGGATTTTTTTAAGACCATCTTCTATTTTTATTTTTTCCTCTATTAACCCATCCTCCAATTCACTAACCCTTTCCTCCGCTTTGGTGACCCTGGCCGTCAGAGCCTCTAGTTTTGCCTGCATTTGGCTCATAGAATTTTTAATTTCTGTCAAATTCGCTCTCATTTCCGCCCTTAGGGATTCTATATTCTCAGTAATATTTTCCTGAATACTTTTTTCAAGTCTACTCATTATCTTGACCATTGTTACTCTGAATTCCATTTCTGATAATTTGGTTACATCCATATCCGTTACTTCTGTGGCAGAGGCCACTGACTCACTGTCTTTTCTTTGCTGGGGGGGGCTTCTCCTTCTTGTCATTTTAATGAGGGGAGGTTGCGGGGTTGTCCAGAGCCCAAAATTATTGACTGGGTCCCAGGCCGTGCCCCTTGTTTTATAGGGATCTTAGAGATGTGGGCTTCTTCTTTAAAGATTTTATTTATTTACTTATCTGAGAGAGGGAGACAGACAGTCAGCAAGAATGGAACAGAAGCAGGGGAGTGAGAGAGGAAGACGCAGGCTCCCAGCGGAGGAGCCCGATGAGGGACTCCTTTCCGGAACGCTGGGATCACGCCCTAAGCCGGAGACAGGCGCTCAATGACTGCACCACCCAGGCGCCTCCGGTTGTGGGCTTCTTGATTTTTCAGCCTGCCTTCTGTGGTCTGGGGGAGGGGCCTGCCGTGCCAATACTCAGGCAACCCTGTTTGGTTAGAGTCTCCGTGTCCCCCACGAGGGGGGATGGGGATGGGCATGCTGTGAGCCGGTATTTCCAGGCTTTTGTTCTCTGGCGGCTTTCCCTGGCGGTCGGCTCTGCCTCTTCTGAGAGTCAGAGCAGCAGAGGCTGCATTGTCACAGAACAGAGGGATTGCGGCCCGTTCTCCACTGATGTTCTGGCCACTTTAACTCTATTACTGTTGGTGCTGCTCAACCCTGCAGCGACCCGGGATGTGCGCACCAACTCGGCGACCCTGCCCTCACTTCCAGGGCCCGCGCATCTCTGTCCTTTGTGTTTCTAATGCCGCCAGCCACTGGCCGCCCAGTCTCTGTCCTTTGTGTTTCTAATGCCGCCAGCCACCGGCCGCCCCTGGCGCTCCCAGGTCTCCTGGTCTCAGTCTATGCCCGGTGAGCACACCAGGATTCCGGAGTTTCGTGAGAAGCCTGGTGGCGCGCGCACCCGGTTCAGGGTCTCAGTCTGCTGTTTTGCGGGTGCCGACCGCGAGTCCGCCCGCTCCCCCGTGCAGGTGGCCCGCCAGCCGCCAGCCGCCCCACGCGCGCTCCGGGAGTTCCCGGTCTCAGTCCGGATCCCGTGAGCACACCGGGATTCCGGTGTTCCGGGAGATGCCTGGTGGAGCGCGTTCACGGTTCACTGGTCTCAGTCCACTCTCGCGGGTGCCCTCCATGAGTCCGCCCGCTCCCCCGTGCAGGTGGCTGCCGCTTTTCGGCGCCCAAACGCGGCGGCTCCCTCCCCTTCCGTTTATCTTCCGATATCTGTGCACGGTTTACAGCTCCCCTCTTGGTACCTCAATACTCAGCGCTGGAGATGTTCATTTGTAGAGATCCAGATGTATCTTCCTGCGTCTCAGGCTGATTCTGTGGTTATTTAGGCTGGTCTGTTACCTATCCAGCTCGACTCAGGGGACCGGCTGAAAAAGGGGTCCCCTACTCCTCCGCCATCTTAACCCCTCCTGCCTGGACCACAACTTCTTAATCCAGTCATCTGTTGAAGGGCATCTTGGCTCCTTCCACGATATAGCTATTGTGAACAGCCCTGCTATGAACATTGGGGTTCATATGGCCCTTCTCCTCACTACGTCTGTATCTTTGGTTTAAATACCCAGTAGTGCAATGGCTGGACACAGGTTAGCTCTATTTTTAATCTTTTAAGGGACCTCCAAACTTTTTCCAAAGTGGCTGTACCAACTTGCATTCCCACCAACAATGTAGGAGGGATCCCCTTTCTCCACATCCTCTCTAACAATTGTTTCTTGCCTTGTCAATTTTTGCCATTCTAACTGGCTTAAGTTTGTATCTCCGTGTGATTTTGATATGAATTTCCCTGATGGCTAATGATTTTGAACATTTTTTAAAGTGTCTGTTAGCCATTTCTATGTCTTCACTGGAAAAGTGTCAGTTCATATCTTCTGCCCATTTTATGATGTTTATTTGTTTCTCACGTATTGAGTTTGAGATCTTCTTTAATAGATCTTGGATACCTGTCTTTTCTCTGTAGTATCATTTGCAAATGTATTCTCCCATTCCGTGGGCTGCCTCTTTGTTTTTCTGTTTCCTTGGCTGTGCAACAGTTTTTATATTGATGAAATCCCACAAGTTCATTTTATCTTTTGTCTCTCTTGCCTTTGGAGATGTGTCATAAAAAAGGTTGCTATGGCTGATGTCATAGAGGTTGTTGCCTATGCTCTTCTCTCGGATTTTGATGGATTTCTGTCTCACATTGAGGTCTTTCATCCATTTAGAGTTTATCTTTGTGTATGGTGTTAGGGAGTGGTCACGTTTCATTCTTTTGCATGTAGCTGTCCAATTTCCCCAGCACCATGTATTGAAGAGACTGTCTTTTTTCCACTGGATGTTGTTTCCTGCTTTGTCAAAAATCAGTTGCCCAGAGTCGAGGGCCCATTTCTGGGTTCTCTATTCTGTTCCATTGGTCTATGTGTCTGCTTTTGTGCCAGTACCATGCTGTCTTTGTGATCACAGCTTTGTAGTACAGCTCGAAATCTGGCATTGTGATGCCCCCAGCTTTGTTTTTCCTTTTCAACAATTCCTTGGCGATTCGGGGCCTTTTCTGGTTCCATACAAATTTAAGGGCTGTTTTTTCGAGTTCTTTGTAAAATCTCATCGGTATTTTGATCGGGATAGCATTGAAAGTGTAGATTGCTCTGGGTAGCATGGACATTTTAACTATGTTAATTCTTCCGATCCATGAGCATGGAGTATTTTTCCATCTCTTTGTGTCTTCCTCTATGTCTTTCAAAAGTGATTTATAGTTTCTAGAATATAGGTCCTTTACATCTCTGGTTAATTCCTAGGTAACATATGGTTTTTGGTGCTATTGTAAATGGGCTGGATTCCCTAATTTCTCTTTCTTCAGTCTCATTATTCGTGTATAGAAATGCAACTGATTTCTGAGCATTGATTTTCTATCCCACCCCATTACTGAATTGCTCTATAACTTCTCATATTTTGCGCGTGTATTCTATTGGGTTTTCCATATAGAGTATCATGTCATCTGCAAAGAGAGACATTTTGACTTCTTTGCTGATTTGGATACCTTTTATCCCTTTTTGTTGTCTGCTGTTGCAAGGACTTCTAGTACTATGTTGAATAATAGTGGCGAGAGTGGGTATCCTTGTTGAGTTCCTGATCTTAAGGGAAAGGCTTCCAGCTTTTCCCCATTGAGAATATTTTCTGTAGCCTTTCCATAGATGGCTTTTATGAGATTGAGAAATGAACCCTCTATTCCTACACTCTGAAGGGTTTTAATCAGGAAAGGATGCTGTATTTTGTCAAATGTTTTTTCTGGATCAGTTGAGGGGATCATATGGTTCCTGAGTCTTTTCTTGTTGATATAATGTATCACGCTGATCGATTTGCGAATATTGAACCACGCTTTCATCCCAGGGATGAATCCCACTTGTTCATGATGGATAATCGTTTTAATGTACTGTTGGATTCTATTAGCCAGAATCTGGTTGAGGATTTTGGCATCTATATTCATTAGGGAAATTGGTCTGTAATTCTTCTTTTTGAGGGGGTCTTTGCCTGGTTTGGGGATCAAGGTAATATTGGCCTCATAGAATGAGTTTGGTAGCTTTCCTTCTGTTGCTATTTTTTGAAATAGCTTTAGGAGAATAGGTATTATTTCTTCTTTGAATGATTGGTAGAATTCCCCAGGAAAACCGTCCGGGCCTGGAGTTTTGTTATTTGGAAGGTTGTTTATCACTGGCTCAATCTATTCATAATTAATTGGCCTGTTTAAAAAGTCAATTTCTTCCTGTTTCAGTCTTGGTAGTATATAGGTTTCTAGGAAGGCCTCCATCTCTTCCAGATTGCTTAATTTATTGGCATATAGCTGTTTGTAAAAGTTTCTAATAATCATTCCAATTTCATTGGTGTTGGTCATGACCTCTCCTTTTTCATTCATAATTTTATTAATTTAGGTCCTTTCTCTATTCATTTGTATAAGTCTTGCCAGTGTTTTGTAAATATTATTGATTCTCTCAAAGAACCAGCTTCTAGTCCTGTTGATCTGCTCTACTGTACTTCTGGTTTCTAGTTCATTGATTTCTGCTCTAGTTTTGGTCAACTGCTTTCTCGTGAGTGGATTAGGCATGTCCCTCTGTTGCTGTTCCAGCTTCTTGAGGTGAGAATATAAAAACTGCATTTTAGATTTTTCTATTCTTTTGAGTGAGACTTGGATGGCTATGTATTTCCCCCTTAGGACTGCCTTTGCAGTATCCCATAGGTTTTGGACCATTGTGTTTTCATTCCCGTTGGTCTCCATAAATTGTTTAAATATATTTTTGATTTCCTGGTTCATTGGGTCATTCCTGAGCAGGATGGTTCTTAGTTTCCAAGTGTTTGAGTTTTTTTTCCAAAATCTTCCTTGTTTTTGAGTTCCAATTTCAGAGTGTTGTGCTCTGAGAATATGAGGGGATAATTTCAGTTTTTCGTATCAGTTGAGACCTGATTTGTGTCCCAGAACATGGTCTAATCTTGAGAATGTTCCATGGGCATTAGAATAGAATGAGTATTCTTTGGTTCTGGGGTACAGTGTTCTATATATATCTATGAGGTCTAACTCGTCTAGCATGGCATTCAAAGCTCTTGTTTCTATGTTGGTTTTCTGCTCCGGTGCTCTGTCTGTTGCTGATAGTGGAGTGTTGAGGTTCCTACTTTTAATGTATTTTTATCTATATATCTCTTTATTCCGGTTAAGAGTTGGCTTGTGTATCTTGCTGCTCCCCTGTTGGGGGCATATATATTTATAATTATCATATCCACTTGTTGGATACATCCTTTAAGAATAATATAGTGCCCTTATGTGTCTCTAACTATAGTCTTTAGTTTCAAATCCAATCTGTCTGACATGAGAATTGCTACCCCAGCTTTCTTTTCAGGTCCATTGGCGTGAAAGATGGTATTCCATCCTTTTAGTCTGAATGTATCTTAAGGTTCAAAATGAGTGTTTGTAGACAGCAAATGGATGGGTCATGTCTTTTTATCCAATCAGCAACCCTGTGGTGTTTTATGGGAGCATTTAGGCCATTTACATTGAGACGGATTATTGAGAGATGTGATTTTAATGATGCCATATTGCCAGTAAAGTCTTTGTTTCCATAGATTGTGACTTTATGCTCTGTATCACTCTTGGGGCCTTTTTACTTTTATAGAACCCCCCCCCCTTAATATCTCCTGTAGGGCTGGTTTTGTGGTTAAAAAAATTGGTCAATGACCACGATTCTGGAAGGTCTTTATTTCTCCATCAATTCTGAATGACAGCCTTGCTTGATAAAGGATCCTTGGCTGCATGTTTTTCTCTGAAAGAGATTTAAAAATGCCTCCCAACCCTTTGTCTCATTCCAGGTCTGTGGAGAGAGGTCAGACGTAATTCTGATATCTTTGCCTTGGTACGTGAGAAATTTCTTTGCCCTGGCCGCTTTCAATACTGTATCCTTGCATCTAATATTTGCGAAATGCACTATGACGTGACATGGCGTGGGTTTGTCGTGGTTGAGCTTGGAAGGGGTCCTCTCTGCCTCTTGGACACGAATTTTTGTTTCCCTTGCTAGATTAGGGAAGTTTTCAGCTACAATTTGTTCAAATATCTCTTCTAGACCTCTGTTTTTCTCTACGTCCTCAGGAATGCCGATGATTCTGACACTGGAACGTTTTATTGAGTCAGTCATTTCCCGTAACCCACATTCCTGTGTGTGGATTTTTTTGAGTCCAGATTCTTTTAGCTTTTTCCTCTACTAACCCATCTTCCAATTCGCTGATACGTCCTTCTGCCTCATTCACCCTGGCCAACAGAGCCTCTAGTTTTGACTGCATTTGGCTCCTAGAATTTTTAATTTCTGCCAGATTCGCTCATATTTCTGCCCTTAGAGATTCTATGTTCTCATTAACAATTTTGTCAATATTTTTTTCAAGTCTACAAATCATCTTGACCATTGTTACTCTGAATTCCATTTCTGATAATTTGGTTATATCCATATCCATAAGTTCTGTGGCAGAGGCCACAAACTCATTGTCTTTTCTTTGCTGGGGGGGGGGACATCTCCTCATATTCAGATGAGGAGAGGTTGTGGTGTTGTACAGAGCCCAAATTATTGACCACGACCCAGGCCGTGCGCCCTTGTTTTATAGGGATCTTAGGTATGGGGGCTTCTTGATTTTTCAGCCTGCCTTCTGAGGTAGGGGCCTGCCGTGCCGATACTTGGGCAACCCTGTTTGGGTAGAGTCTCTGTGTACCCTGCGAAGGGGGATGGGGGTGGGCACACTGTGAGCCGGTCTTTCCAGGCTTCTTTTCTCTGGCGGCTTTCCCTGGTGGTTTGCTGTGCTTCTTCTGAGAGTCAGAGCAGCAGTGGCCGAATCTCAGCCTCTGTCTCAGAACAGATGGATTGCGGACCATTCTCCACTGATGTTCTGGCCACTTTAACTCTGTTTCTGTTGGTGCTGCTCAACCCTGCACTGTCCAGGATGTGAGCCCCACACCTGGCTTCCCAGCTCTCACCTACAGGGCCAGTGTCTCTCTGTCTGTGTTTCTAACACCGCCAGCCGCCCCTGCATGCTCCAGGAGCTTTATGTGTCTCTTTCTTACACACATTTGCACAAGCTTCCGTTTTCATGACAGAGGAGTGTGAGATGCCAGATGGTTTCTCTACGGTGTTCCTTTGTAGATTCAGTACATGGCACTTTCCTTATGTTTTCTTAGGCACTTGTACAAACGGTTTCATCTTCAAGGCTGAAGACATGACTTCAAAGATGGCTTCGGTACAATGTTCTTTCCTAAAGTTGGTTCACCTCCCTTTCCTTATGCTTTTATTCCCAATCAGACACATGCTTCCATCATCATGACAGATTATGGGACTTGGAAAACCCTTTCCATACCCTCTTCTTCCTGAGATTACGGCTATGGCTGTTTCCTTAAGGTTCAACACACGTATTGGTAAACCCTGCTGTTTTCACTGATCAACGTTGCCTTGTCTCTACAAAAACATGGTTCGCTGAATTGACTGATGGCACTTTCCTTTCGTTTTCACACAACTTTTGAAGGGCTTTCCTCGTCATGACTGATGTGAGTTGAGAGATGCTTTCCTTGTAGTGTTCTTACATGGTTCAACAAAAGGCATTATCTTGATGCTTGCAGGCACAGTTTTGTACAACGCTCCCAATTCATGACACCAGATGTGAGGTGCAAGACGCTTTTATATAGAGTGTTCTCTCCTTGAGTAAAGTAGGTGTCCCTTTCCCTATGCATTTGTAGACACTTTCGAAAATCTTGACATCTTCCTAACAGAAGATGTGACTTGGATGAGGGTGTCCATTCGGTGTTCTGACTGAGATTTGGGTATATTGTTCTTTCCTTAAGGTTCAACGCACGTATTGGACAACGCATATATATTCCTGGGTCACCATGTTACTTCGATGTTGCCTATCAACACTGACCTGGTACTCACAACTACTTAGGACCTCTCCTTATGCTTTCACTCACACTTCTGCATGTACTTCCATCTTCATTACAGAAGATGTGAGTTGGGAGATCTTTTCCAAGGGTGTTCTTACCTGAGCATACAGCATGTTCCTTAGGTTTTCATACAGTTTTGGAACATACATCCATCTTCATGAAGGTAGTTGTGATTTGGAAGGTTGTCTCTAGATGGTGCTCTTTCTTAGTGTTAAGCATGTGGCACTTCTCTTACGATTCAACAGAGATATTTGAAAATCTCTCTTCATACATCAGGATGTTTGAAATCTCTTCCTCTATACAGAACATTGGTGCTCAGAGTCGAGTAAATGGCATTTCTTTACACATTCCCTCACCCTTTAGCCAATGCTTCCAGGGTCATGTGAAAAGGTGTTTCAGAGGGTATTCTATGGAGTTCTCTTGTAAAGTTAAGCATACGATAATTCCCTTAAGCTGAGAAACACTCTCTTGTATATGCTTCCAGCTTCATGAAAGAACACGTGCCTTTAAAGATGGATTAGGTACTGTCCTTTTTTGGAGCCATGTCTCTGCCACTTTCCTTATGTTTTCACCACAACGTTGCAAACATTTTCGTCTTCATGACAGAAGCCGTGGTTTGTAAGATGCTATCTACCCAGTGCTCTCACCTACTAAGTTTATGGCACTTTCCTTAAGTTTCAACACATAGGGAAGAAAACCCTGGTTGATCCATTTGTCAGGAGGTGGGTTCGATATCGTTTTCTATCTAGACAGATTTGGTTCTCAGAATTAAGTAGACAGCCCTTTCTCTACGTGCTTGCACACACTCTTGCCAAGGCTTCCATCTTCACAACAGAAGTTGTGAGTTGAGACATGATGTCTATACAGTGTTCTTCTATAGAGTGAGGCAACGCGCTTTATGCATCTCTTTTTGTACACACTTTTTCACATGCTTCCTTTTTCATGCCAGAAAACAGTGAGATGCAGGGCGCCTGGGTGGAAGAGCAGTTAAGCGTCTGCCTTCAGCCAGGGCGTGATCCCGGCATTGTGGGATCGAGCCCCACATCAGGCTCCTCTGCTGTGAGCCTGCTTCTTCCTCTCCTACTCCCCCTGCTTGTGTTCCCTCTCTCACTGGCTGTTTTGCTGTCAAATTAATAAATGAAATCTTAAAACAAAAGAAAAAGAAGGGTTGCAGATTGGATAAAAAGAAATGACCCATCCATTTGCTGTCTACAAGAGACTCATTTCGAACCCAAAGATGCATTCAGACTGAGAGTAAGGGGATGGAGTACCATCTTTCACGCAAATGGACTTCAAAAGCAAGCTGGGGTAGCAATTCTCATATCAGATAAATTGGATTTTAAACTACAGACTATTGTTAGAGATGCAGAAGGGCACTATATTATTCTTAAAGGAAGTATTCAACAAGTGGATATGACAATTATATATGCCCCCAACAGGGGAGCAGCAAGATACACAAGCCAACTCTTAACCAGAATAAAGAGACATATAAATAAAAATACATTAATAGTAGGGGACCTCAACACTCCACTATCAGAAATAGACAGAACACCCTGGCAAAAACTAAGCAAAGAATCAAAGGCTTTGAATGCCATACTTGACAAGTTGGACCTCATAGATATATATAGAACACTACACCCCAGAACCAAAGAATACTCATTCTATTCTAATGCCCATGGAACATTCTCAAGAATAGACCATGTTCTGGGACACAAAACAGGTCTCAGCCGATACCAAAAGATTGAAATTATCCCCTGCATATTCTCAGACCACAACGCTCTGAAATCAAAACTCAACCACAAGGAAAAATTTGGAAGAAGCTCAGACACCTGGAGACTAAGAACCATCCTGCTCAGGAATGACTCGATAAACCAGGAAATCAAAAATCAAATTAAACAATTTATGGAGACCAATGGGAATGAAAATACAACAGTCCAAAAATCTATGGGATACTGCAAAGGCAGTCCTAAGGGGGAAATACATAGCCATCCAAGCCTCACTCAAAAGAATAGAAAAATCTAAAATGCAGTTTTTACATTCTCACCTCAAGAAGGTGGAACAGCAACAGAGGGACAGGCCTAATCCACACACGAGGAAGCAGTTGACCAAAATTAGAGCTGAAATCAATCAAGCAGAAACCAGAAGTACAGTAGAGCAGATCAACAGGACTAGAAGCTGGTTCTTGGAGAGAATCAATAAAATTGACAGACCACTGGCAACGCTCATTCAAAAGAAAAGAGAAAGGACCCGAATATTAATATTATGAATGAAAAAGGAGAGGTCACGACGAACACCATTGAAATTGGAAGGATTATTAGAAATTTTTATCAACAGCTATATGCCAATAAACTAAGCAATCTGGAAGAGATGGAATCCTTCCTGGAAACCTATAAACTACCAAGATTGAAAGAGGAAGAAATTGATTTCTTAAACAGGCCAATTAATGATGAAGAAATTGAGTCAGTGATAAACAACCTTCCAAATAACAAAACTCCAGGCCCGGACGGTTTTCCTGGGGAATTCTACCAAACATTCAAAGAAGAAATAATACCTACTCTCCTAAAGCTATTTCAAAAAATAGAAACAGAAGGAAAGCTACCAAACTCATTCTATGAGGCCAATATTACCTTGATCCCCAAACCAGGCAAAGACCCCCTCAAAAAGGAGAATTACAGACCGATTTCCCTAATGAATATGGACGCCAAAATCCTCAACAAGATACTTGCTAATAAAATCCAACAGTACATTAAAAGAATTACCCATCACGATCAAGTGGGATTCATACCTGGGATGCAAGCGTGGTTCAATATTCGCAAATCCATCAGCGTGATATATCATATCAACAAGAAAAGACTCAGGAACCATATGATCCTCTCAATTGATGCCGAAAAAGCATTTGACAAAATACAGCATCCTTTCCTGATTAAAACCCTTCAGAGTGTAGGAATAGAAGGTACATTTCTCAATCTCATAAAAGCCATCTGTGAAAAGCCTACTGCAAATATTATTCTCAATGGGGAAAAGCTGGAAGCCTTTCCCTTAAGATCAGGAACTCGACAAGGATGCCCACTCTCGCCACTATTATTCAACATCGTACTGGAAGTCTTTGCAACAGCAATCAGACGACAAAAAGGGATCAAAGGTATTCAAATCGGCAAAGAAGAAGTCAAAATGTCTCTCTTCGCAGATGACATGATACTCTATATGGAAAACCCAAAAGAAGCCACTCCCAAACTATTAGAAGTTATAGAGCAATTCAGTAATGTGGTGGGATACAAAATTAATGCTCAGAAATCAGTTGCATTTCTGTACACGAATAACGAGACCGAAGAAAGAGAAATTAGGGAATCCATCCCATTTACAATAGCACCAAAAACCGTACGTTACCTTAGAATTAACCAGAGACGTAAAGGACCTATATTCTAGAAACTATAAATCACTCTTGAAAGACATTAAGGAAGACATAAAAAGATGGAAAGGTATTCCATGCTCAAGGATCAGAAGAATTAACATAGTTAAAATGTCCATACTACCCTGAGCCATCTACACTTTCAATGCTATCCCGATCAAAATACTGAGGACATTTTTCAAAGAACTGGAACAAATAGTCCTTAAATTTGCATGGAAACAGAAAAGACCCCGAATCTCCAAGGAACTGTTGAAAAGGAAAAATAAAGCTGGGGGCATCACAATGCCAGATTTCGAGCTGTACTACAAAGCTGTGATCACAAAGACAGCATGGTACTGGCACAAAAGCAGACACATAGACCAATGGAACAGAATAGAGAACAGAGAAATGGACCCTCGGCTCTTTGTGCAGCTAATATTTGAGCAAGGAGGAAAAAACATTCGGTGGGAAAAAAGTCTCTTCAATAAATGGTGCTGGGAAAATTGGACAGCTACATGCAAAAGAATGAAACTTGACCACTATCTCACACCATACACAAAAATAAACTCCAAATGGATGAAAGACCTCGATGGGAATCCATCAAAATTCTAGAGGAGAACATAGGCAGCAACCTCCACGACATCGGCCAAAGCAACCTTTTTCATGATACATCCCCAAAGGCAAGAGAAACAAAAGATACAATGAATTTATGGGACTTCATCAAGATTAAAAGTTTCAGCACAGTCAAGGAAACAGTCAGAAAAACTAAGAGGCAGCCCACGGAATGGGAGAAGATATTTGCAAATGACACTACAGATAAAGGACTGGTATCCAAGATCTACAAAGAACTTCTCAAACTCAATACACGAGAAACAAATAAACAAATCAAAAAATGGGCAGAAGATATGAACAGACACTTTTCCAATGAAGACATACAAATGGCTAACAGACACATGAAAAAATGTTCAAAATCATTAGCCATCAAGGAAATTCAAATCAAAACCACACTGAGATACCACCTTACGCCAGTTAGAATGGCAAAAATAGACAAGGCAAGAAACAACAAATGTTGGAGAGGATGTGGAGAAAGGGGATCCCTCCTACATTGTTGGTGGGAATGCAAGTTGGTACAGCCACTCTGGTAAACCGTGTTGAGGTCCCTTAAAAAGTTAAAAATTGAGCTACCCTATGATCCAGCCATTGCACTACTGGGTGTTTACCCCAAAGATACAGACGTAGTGAAGAGAAGGGCCATATGCACCCCAATGTTCACAGCAGCAATGTCCACAATAGCTAAATCGTGGAAGGAGCCGAGATGCCCTTCACAGATGACTGGATTAAGAAGTTGTGGTCCATATATACAATGGAATATTACTCAGCTATCAGAAAGAACGAGTTCTCAACATTTGCTACAACATGGATGGCACTGAAGGAGCTAATGCTAAGTGAAATAAGTCAAGCAGAGAAAGACAAGTATCATATGATTTCTCTCATCTATGGAACAAAAGAACTAGGAAGATCGGTAGGAGAAGAAAGGGATAAAGAAAGGGGGGGTAATCAGAAGGGGGAATGAAACATGAGAGACTATGGACTATGAGAAACAAACTGAGGGCCTCAGAAGGGAGGGGGGTGGGGGAATGGGATAGACCGGTGATGGGTGGTAAGGAGGGCACGTATTGCATGGTGCACTAGGTGTTATACGCAACTAATGAATCATCGAGCCTTACATCGGAAACCGGGGATGCACTGTATGTTGACAAACATAATAAAACATTAAAAAAAGAAAAAAAAAAAGAAAAACTGTGAGATGCAAGATGCTTTCTCTATGGTGTTCTTTCAGAGACTTCAGTATATGGCACTTTCCTTATGTTTTCTTAGACGCCTGTTGAAATGCTTTCATCTTCATGATAGAATACGTGAGGTGAAAGATGGCTTCGATACAATATTCTGTCTTAAATATTCGTTATTGGCCCTTTCCCTATGCTTTTATTCCCACTCTGAAACATTCTTCCATCATCATGACAGACGACGGGAGTTGGAAGACTGTTTCCATGCACTCCTATTACTGAGAGTTACATCTGGGGCTGTTTCCTTAAGTGAACCTTAAGGAAACATAGGGAAGCCCTAGTGTCTTCACTGATCAGAGTTGCCGTCTCTCTACACAAACTCTTTAGCTAATTGACTGATTGCACTTTCTTTTTGTTTTCACACAACCTTTTCGAATGGCTTTCATCCTCATGAAAGAAGTGAGTTGAGTGATGCTTTCTGTGTAGTATTATTACAGTTTTAAATGAAGTGCATTATCTTGATGCTCGCAGGCACTGTTTTGCACAATGCTCCCACTTCATGAGAAAAGATGTGAGATGCAAGATGCTTTTAGATAGAGTATTCTCTCCTAGTGTAAAGTAGGTGACACCTTCCTTATGCATTCGTAGACACTTGAAAAACTTGCGATCATCCTCACAGAAGCTGTGACTTGGAAGATGGTGTCCATTTGGTGTTCTGACTGAGATTTGTATATAGTGCCCTCTTCCTTAAGGTTCAAGGCACGTGCTGGACAACGGGTGTATATTCATGGGTCACCATGTTACTTCGATGTTGCCTTCTATCAACACGGAGTTGTTTCTCACAACTACTTAGATAGGACCTCTCCTTATGCTTTCACTTGCACTTCTGCAAGTACTCCCATCTTCATTACAGAAGATGTGAGTTGAAAGATTTTTTCCAAGGGTGTTCTTACCTGAGCATACAGAATGTTCCTTAGGTTTCATGCAGATTTTGGAACATACATCCACCCTCATGAACTTGATTTGGAAAGTTGTCTCCAGATGGTGCTCTTTAATAGTGCTAAGCGTATGGCACTTCTTTTACCGTTCAACACAGATATTTGAAAAAGCTTCTCTCTTCATCAGGATGTTTGAAGTTTCATTCTCTATACAGAACCTTGGTGCTCAGAGTGGAGTAAACGTCATTTCTTTACAAGTTCCTTTACCCTTGAGCCAATGCTTTCAGCCTCATGAGAAAAGATCTGAGTTTCAGACAGTGTCCTACGGATTTCCCTCATAAAGTTAAGCGTATGATAATTCCCTTATGCTGAGAAACACTTCTGAGAATGCTTCCAACTTCATAAAAGAAGATGTGCCTTGAAGGATGGATTCGGTACGGTCGTTTTTTGAAGCTAAGTCTCTGCCACTTTCCTTATGCTTTCAGGGCAATGATGCAAACGTTTCCATCTTCATGACAGAATTTGTTGGTTGAAAGATGCTATCTACCCAGTGCTCTCACCTACTATTAAGTTTATGGCACTTTCGTTAAGGTTCAACACACAGGAAAGAAACCCCGGTTGATCCATTTGTCAGGAGGTTGGTTTGATATTGTTTTCTATCTACACAGATTTGGTTCTTAGAATTAAGTAGACGGCACTTCTTTATGAGCTCGCACACATTCTTACTACACTTCACTACAGAAGTTGTGAGGTGAGACATGGTGTCAATACAGTGTTCCTGTATAGAGTGAAACAACGCGCTTTATGCGTCTGTTTTCACAGACAGTTTTGCACATACTTCCGTTTTTATGACAGAAGACTGTGAGATGCAAGATGCTTTCTCTATGGTGTTCTTTCGTGGACTTCAGTATATGGCACTTTCCCTACGTTTTCTTAGACACCTGTGCCAATAGTTTCATCTTCACGACCGAAGATGTCAGGTGAATGTTGGCTTTGATACAATGTTCTTCCTTGAAGATTGGTTAGTGGCCCTTATGCTTTCATTCCCACTCTGCAACATGCTTCCATCATCATGACAGAGGATGGGAGTTGGAAGACCCTTACCATGCTCTTCTTACTGAGAGTTACGTCTATGGCAGTTTCCTTAAGGTTCAACACACATATTGGAAAACCCTGGTGTCTTCAGTGATCAACGTTACCGTCTCTCTGCACAAACCTGATTCACTGAATGGAGTGATGGCACTTTCTTTTCCTTTTCACACAACATTTTTGATCGGCATCCTCTTTTTTTGGAAATTTTGTTTGGAAATTTTAATATGCCTTTCTCAATATCTGATGGAAAAAGCAGACAAAACATTGGTAACAAATGTGACCTAATTGACGTCTATGTAATATTGCATAATACGTGCAGAATATATTATTTCCAGTGGTCATAGACTATTTACCCAAACAGATGATATGTTGTTCCATGAATCATGTCTACATTTTAACATCCTGAAACTAACTAGATTCTATTCGTAGGCCACCAAGGAATAGAGCCCGAGTCCTCATGAAAAGAAGACCAGGAAATCCCTCCATGTTTAAAAATTCAATGTAACTTTGCTGCATATCCTAAGGGTCAGAGAGGGAATCACAATGGACATTTTCCACCTTTTCTACATCAGGGCTCACACACAATGGCCCTTTGTCTCTGAAGAGCACTGACTATCCTAACATAGACAGGACTTAAGCCTCCTATCAGAGTTCTGCATGTCCCAGGCACACCTGGCAGCCTTGGCCTGTGCCCACACACACCTCCCTCCAGCTTTCCTTTCTGGTGGCATTGTGTTAAGGTAGTCAACATAGCCATATGGAGATGAGAAGCTCCCCACTCCTAGTGATGATGTTGCTATTGTCCCCACCAAGCTAATAACATGATTTCTGAGAGAATTACAACAAAATAGCAGTTTCTTGACCTTCATGAAAGTGTGAAAATCATCTTGTGAGTCATCTTTTCGAAACACGGTTTCACCATGTGTTCTTTTCTCTGGAAAAGATATAGACCCAATGGTAATTATGGCTCCTGAGCACCTGCTCTTGGGAGAATCCATACTGGCTCTGAGTAGCATTCTCCCTCGTAAACTTCTCAACTGGGGTGTAGATAGAATGAGTCCCATTTTTAGATGGATAGACAAAGGCTCAGAAATGATATGAATTACAGAGGATTTTAGTGTCAGAAACCTAAGTGTGATCTCCAAACTGACTCCAAATCCCTTGTTCTTCCATACAAGGTACCATTTCGCTCTACCCCAGGTCTTCTCAATCTGGAAACCTAGGAAGTATTAGGATTTTCTTGTTGTGTGGCCAAATGGAATGAATTCGGCTGCCTTTTCACCTCTGCCCATCATGATCATGAAGATAATTCTCTCAGTGGAGGACCTTTGAGTCGGAGACTTAAAGATCCCTAGGAATAGAGATACTATACTATTTTTCTGATATTAAAGTGACTGAAAGAACTATGCTTTTTTAATTGATGGAGGCTCTGGTCTGTAGAGTGTCCTGTAAGGTCGGAAATAGTATTTAAAGCAGTTAGCCTCTTCTATAGAGTGAGACAATGCTTCTAAAGATTTCCTAAATATTCCCTTACCTGTGATTATTTATTCCCAACCATCGTAGTGTTTCTATGTTACGATTATGATTTCATTAAGGCCAACGTTGCGGAGAAAGAACTTAGTGTATCCAGGGGCACTTTCGTGTTGTGACAGTGAGCTATTCTGTTGTATTCTGTAGTCCAAGGGAATGGTGCCAGACATCTCTAAGATGTGTAAAATTCTGACTGTAAATGATCTCTATGCTTCAGAGATTTGGGCAGGACAAGGGGAGGAGTCCAGAGACCATGAACGCCTCTGTTACCTGTGTTGACCATGGAGCAGGTAACCTTCTGTAGGGGTCCTTTGATGTCTCTTTACTATTGGAAAGGTGCTTTCATCTCACGTTCCACCATTTGGTAGTGATGATAAGGATAAGAGTAATTTTTATGTCATACCATCTGTGAGGCCTGATCTTGGCCTCCCAGGAAAGCTCTCCTTTAACATTTTACCCAGCTCAAAATGACTGGGCAAACCCTCAAAGCATGGGCCCTATTTCTGCCCCCAGCACTTATTGTCCATATGCATCAAAAAGAAAAAGAGAACCAAAAAATGCCTTTGCCAACATCAAGGTGAGAACACAAAAGAACCTTTCTTGCTCCCATAAGATTAAAGTCATACTGATTTGTACATACTGAAAACATAAGAAAAAGTCTGTCACTTTCTGGAACCTTCTTCCTCATCGTGATGTATAACTGTACGTAGCACAACTCAGAACAAATATATGACCCTGCCCTAAATGTTCCTTCCCTGGAGCACTCCCTTCTTTGTGAATATTGTGTCTCCCAGGCAGCTGTCCTTGACTTGGGTTTGAATAAAACTCTCTTCCTTCCTCTCTAAAATGTTTTAAAAGGTTCCTTCATTTAGTGTCGACAATAACACTCTGTTTTCAAGTGAAAAATAAATGTTCCTGGTTCACAACCGCGACAGAACAGAAGGCCGGCTTTTCCTTCCTTCCCTGTAGAACTAAGCATGTGTATATAGATTGCAGCACATATGGGCTCACCCTAGAAGGATGTTTTGAAGGTCTGAGAAGCACTATCCACTCCATGGGTGAGACAAGAAGGCAAAGCTATTCCCGCTTGGAGCATTCCTTTTGGCGCTTAAAATTGCCTTGGATATGCATAAAAGCATTGCATTTCCTAAAGCCCAAGGCTGGAACAGTCTGAGAGCAGCTGACCTTGCCAGGAACCAGGCACACCCTTGCAGGAAGGGTTGGTGCAGAAGGGAAGGGGCAGGGCTCTGAGGGTGGTCTGCAGCTAGAGGGGTCCGCGAAAGGGGCCGTGTGTGTGTGTGTGTGTGTGTGTGTGTGTGTGTGTGTGTGTGTGTGTGATTGCAGCCCTGCCCATGATCCCCGTCATGCCTGCTCAGGGCGTTTAGCCAAGGAGGTGCCTCCTGGACCTCTGCACTCCCAGAGTTGTGAGTCATGGGGCCGGTTGCCTGGCATTCAAGGAGTTGGAAGCATCATACTCCCCAAGCAATCACCCCATGGGGGTGGAGCTACGTCTCTGTGTGCAGATCCGGAGCAGCCCAAGGACGCAGACCAGGAGCCAAGGAAGTGGAGTTTTGAGAGAGTGGACCTGTGGAGTTCCTGGCTGGGTGAATGCATGCTGTGTGGCCATAGGTGGGCTTTCTGGGAGTAGGGGCACCCCGGGTAAGAGGCAGGGTTCTGGAAGGGCATGTTGAGAGAGTTCATCATTGAGACTCAGTTTTCTTTCCTTTTTCCCTTGAAAGTCTCTTCTGCCTAGTCTCCGTCAACTGGCCATACACTCCAGACCCAGGAACTCCAGGGCACCCGCTCAGCAAAGCTTTTGTGGGATGGTTCGCAGACATTCCAGGGTTTCCCGTGTTCCCCCAAGAAGAGCGAGAGAAAGGACCGCACAGTCCCCAACTTCAGTGCGGTGCCCCTGTCCCCCGACACAGTGCAGGTAATGGACCTTGAGCAGTTCCCCGAGTTCAGCAGGGTATTCCCTGTTCCCTCAGGCACAGGTGGGGCGCTAGGAAGGCCCAGAGCCCTTACCCAACTTCAGCATTGTGCTAGCTGTTTCCTGGGAATGGTGGCAATGGGCTGGGAGATAATTACTACTAAAAGACAAGTCTATGTTTCCCCTTCTCCCAGAAACCACAGCAGGTGTGCAGGCTTTAGGTCCGAGGAGCTGCTTCTCCCCATCTGACAACACTTCTCTGCTCTGGCTCCGCGACACCCTACGTTCTGAACGTCTGCATCTGAGTCAGTGAGGCAGCTTGACACGGGATCCAGCATTCAGAGAAAGCGGCAGGTCCATTTGGAGAAATGTCATATCCACATCAGGACTGGAAGTAAAACCTCTCATGAACCCACCATCTCCTGGGTTTTTCTCTTTTCTCTAGTTGAGCCATGAAGTAAAACTTAAGTAATAGTTGTCAGCGTTCTGAATTTGGTGAAGGAGGTACTTAGTTTCTGAGCTTGGAGCACTTTGCAGGGGATCCCATTTTCTCTGTTCATTGACTGCTTATGAATGTATTTTGAACAGCTGTTTCCTAGAAACACTCTTTCATTAGAAAGGGAAGGTGAGGTTTACTCTTTGTCTATTTTTAAGATATACGTTTGACAGTGTTTATACAGTTGGGCCTAAGATATGGGTGAGTGGCCACCATTTAGTGTTAGATGGCCTTTTGTCGTCACATACAAATATGGATGATGTCTTTCCAATTGTCAAAGGTGATGTTTCATCACTGATTAGTCTTTTCATCCCAAGAGTTACAATGGGGGTCGAGGGAAAATTCAAAATTATTCAGAGCAGCATTTTGCTGTTTAAAATATATGCTGGTGTTGGGTAGTAAGGAGGGCACATATTGCATGGTGCACTGGGTGTTATATGCAACTAATGTATCATCGAAATTTACTATACTGTATGGAGACTATAACATTATGTAATAAAAAACAATAAAAAAATAAAGGTAAACCTTGTGTATCTAACTATACCAGATGTATCATCTCGATATTTTGAAGTGCCATATTCAATCTGCTGTTTCTTTGGTAGTGGAGTCAGAGGAGAGTCTTTGGGAATTCCTTTCGATAGAGGCATGGTGGTGGCTACAATTGGGTAGGCGACAGGGGCCCTGGGCTGAGTTCTGGAACTGCTTTCCTGATGCTGGGTGAGTCAGGTTATGCCAAAGAGTTTCTGTTTCTTCCCTATGAGATTGACAAAAACCGGCTTCCAACGGAAAAATCTTTCGTAACGTGCAAACATGCTCACAAGTGCCTGTGCCAAGGTGAAGTAAATGCCATACACTGATCTGTAAGAGACCACAGTTTGCTAGCAGGAGATAAACCCGAACGAACACAGCATGGGAAACTTGGGGCAGAAACGGCTTCCGAAGAAAAAAAAGTTCTTGATGTGGAAAACCTATCCAAAGTGGT
This sequence comes from Ursus americanus, assembly GCF_024610735.1. Classification (NCBI taxonomy): domain Eukaryota; kingdom Metazoa; phylum Chordata; class Mammalia; order Carnivora; family Ursidae; genus Ursus; species Ursus americanus. The sequence goes on from NC_142158.1 coordinate 36,390,024, forward strand.
TGTAGCAAAGTAAACAGAATGCCACACACTTATGTGCAAGAAACAACATTCCCCAGGCATGGTCTAAGCCCAGACATCGTCACTGTGCTTTTGGTAGCATGAGGGAAACCCGAGCCCCACAGCCCTGACCCATTAGGTAAAAAGCCGGCTTCCAAAGGAAACAGTTTTCCTAAGGTGCAGACCCTCTCACAAGTGGTTGTGGCAAGGTAAAGCAAATGCCATCCACTTCTCTGGAAGAAACCACAGTGCCCAGCCATGTTCTAAGCCCTAACATCATCACTGGGCTTCTGGAAGCATGAGTGAAAACAGAGGAGCACAACACGGAGACCCATTTGAGAAAAACCGGCTTCCAACGGAAAAATCTTTCATAACGTGCAAACATGCTCACAACTGCCTGTGGCAAGGTGAAGGAAATGCCGTACACTGATTTGTAAGAGACCACAGGGCCCAGGCACCGACTGAGCCCTTCCCTCGTCCCGGCGGGTTTCCTAGCAGGAGTTCAACCCCAACGAACACAGCCCGGAGACCCCTGGGGCAAAGACGGCTTCCGACGAACAATAGGTGCTTGCTGTGGAAAACCTATCCCAAGTGGGGGTAGCCAGGTCAACAAAATGCCTCACACCCAGGTGTAAGAAACAACATTGCCCAGGCATGGTCTAAGCCCCTCACCTCGTCCCTGTGCATTGGGGAGCCGGAGGGACAGCCGAGGCCCACGGCCCTGAGACCCCTTTGCAAAAAGCCGGCTTCCCACGGATACAGTTTTCCTGAGGTGCAGACCCTATCCCAAGTGGTTGTGGCAAGCTAAAGCAAATGCCCTCCACTTCTCCGGAAGAAACCACAGTGCCCAGCCATGTTCTAAGCCCTCCCATCCTCCCTGGGCTTCTGGCAGCAGGAGTGAAAAGAGAGGAGCAGAGCACTGGGACCCGTTTGCCAAAACCGGCTTCCCACGGGAAAGTCTTTCTCCACGTGCAGACATGCTCCCAGGTGCCTGTGGCAAGGGGAAGGAAATGCCATACACTGACCTGGAAGAGACCACAGGGCCCAGGCACAGTCTGAACCCTTCCCTCAACCCGGCGGTTTTGCTAGCAGGAGTTCAAGCCCAACGAACACAGCCCGGAGACCCCTGGGGCAAAAACGGCTTCCGACGAACAATAGGTGCTTGCTGTGGAACACCTATCCCAAGTGGGGGTAGCCAGCTCAACAAAATGCCACACACCCAGGTGTAAGAAACAACATTGCCCAGGCATGGTCTAAGCCCCTCACCTCGTCCCTGTGCTTTGGGGAGCCGGAGGGACACCCGAGGCCCACGGCCCTGAGACCCCTTTGCAAAAAGCCGGCTTCCCACGGAAACAGTTTTCCTGAGGTGCAGACCCTCTCACAAGTGGTTGTGGCAAGGTAAAGCCAATGCCCTCCACTTCTCTGGAAGAAACCCCAGTGCCCAGCCATGTTCTAAGCCCTCCCATCCTCCCTGGGCTTCTGGCAGCAGGAGTGAAAAGAGAGGAGCAGAGCACTGGGACCCGTTTGACAAAAACCGGCTTCCCACGGGAAAGTCTTTCTCCACGTGCAGACATGCTCCCAGGTGCCTGTGGCAAGGGGAAGGAAATGCCATACACTGACCTGGAAGAGACCACAGGGCCCAGGCACAGTCTGAACCCTTCCCTCAACCCGGCGGTTTTGCTAGCAGGAGTTCAACCCCAACGAACACAGCCCGGAGACCCCTGGGGCAAAAACGGCTTCCGACGAACAATAGGTGCTTGCTGTGGAACACCTATCCCAAGTGGGGGTAGCCAGTTCAACAAAATACCACACACCCAGGTGTAAGAAACAACATTGCCCAGCCATGGTCTAAGCCCCTCACCTCGTCCCTGTGCTTTGGTGAGCCAGAGGGACACCCGAGGCCCACGGCCCTGAGACCCCTTTGCAAAAAGCCGGCTTCCCACGGAAACAGTTTTCCTGAGGTGCAGACCCTCTCACAAGTGGTTGTGGCAAGGTAAAGCCAATGCCCTCCACTTCTCTGGAAGAAACCACAGTGCCCAGCCATGTTCTAAGCCCTCCCATCCTCCCTGGGCTTCTGGCAGCAGGAGTGAAAAGAGAGGAGCAGAGCACTGGGACCCGTTTGACAAAACTGGCTACCCACGGGAAAGTCTTTCTCCACATGCAGACATGCTCCCAGGTGCCTGTGGCAAGGGGAAGGAAATGCCATACACTGACCTGGAAGAGACCACAGGGCCCAGGCACAGTCTGAACCCTTCCCTCAACCCGGCGGTTTTGCTAGCAGGAGTTCAAGCCCAAAGAACACAGCCCGGAGACCCCTGGGACAAAAACGGCTTCCGACGAACAATAGGTGCTTGCTATGGAACACCTATCCCAAGTGGGGATAGCCAGCTCAACAAAATGCCACACACCCAGGTGTAAGAAACAACATTGCCCAGCTACGGTCTAAGCCCCTCACCTCCTCTCTGTGCTTTGGGGAGCCGGAGGGACACCCGAGGCCCACGGCCCTGAGACCCCTTTGCAAAAAGCCGGCTTCCCACGGAAACAGTTTTCCTGAGGTGCAGACCCTATCCCAAGTGGTTGTGGCAAGGTAAAGCCAATGCCCTCCACTTCTCTGGAAGAAACCACAGTGCCCAGTTATGTTCTAAGCCCTCCCATCCTCCCTGGGCTTCTGGCAGCAGGAGTGAAAAGAGAGGAGCAGAGCACTGGGACCCGTTTGACAAAAACCGGCTTCCCACGGGAAAGTCTTTCTCCACGTGCAGACATGCTCCCAGGTGCCTGTGGCAAGGGGAAGGAAATGCCATACACTGACCTGGAAGAGACCACAGGGCCCAGGCACAGTCTGAACCCTTCCCTCAACCCGGCGGTTTTGCTAGCAGGAGTTCAAGCCCAACGAACACAGCCTGGAGACCCCTGGGGCAAAAACGGCTTCCGACGAGCAATAGGTGCTTGCTGTGGAACACCTATCCCAAGTGGGGGTAGCCAGTTCAACAAAATGCCACACACTCAGGTGTAAGAAACAACATTGCCCAGCCATGGTCTAAGCCCCTCACCTCGTCCCTGTGCTTTGGGGAGCCGGAGGGACACCCGAGGCCCACGGCCCTGAGACCCCTTTGCAAAAAGCTGGCTTCCCACGGAAACAGTTTTCCTGAGGTGCAGACCCTATCCCAAGTGGTTGTGGCAAGATAAAGCCAATGCCCTCCACTTCTCTGGAAGAAACCACAGTGCCCAGGCATGTTCTAAGCCCTCCCATCCTCCCTGGGCTTCTGGCAGCAGGAGTGAAAAGAGAGGAGCAGAGCACTGGGACCCGTTTGACAAAAACCGGCTTCCCACGGGAAAGTGTTTCTCCACGTGCAGACATGCTCCCAGGTGCCTGTGGCAAGGGGAAGGAAATGCCATACACTGACCTGGAAGAGACCACAGGGCCCAGGCACAGTCTGAACCCTTCCCTCAACCCGGCGGTTTTGCTAGCAGGAGTTCAACCCCAACGAACACAGCCCGGAGACCCCTGGGGCAAAAACGGCTTCCGAAGAACAATAGGTGCTTGCTGTGGAACACCTATCCCAAGTGGGGGTAGCCAGTTCAACAAAATACCACACACCCAGGTGTAAGAAACAACATTGCCCAGCCATGGTCTAAGCCCCTCACCTCGTCCCTGTGCTTTGGTGAGCCAGAGGGACACCCGAGGCCCACGGCCCTGAGACCCCTTTGCAAAAAGCCGGCTTCCCACGGAAACAGTTTTCCTGAGGTGCAGACCCTCTCACAAGTGGTTGTGGCAAGGTAAAGACAATGCCCTCCACTTCTCTAGAAGAAACCACAGTGCCCAGCCATGTTCTAAGCCCTCCCATCCTCCCTGGGCTTCTGGCAGCAGGAGTGAAAAGAGAGGAGCAGAGCACTGGGACCCGTTTGACAAAAACCGGCTTCCCAAGGGAAAGTCTTTCTCCAAGTGCAGACATGCACCCAGGTGCCTGTGGCAAGGGGAAGGAAATGCCATACACTGACCTGGAAGAGACCACAGGGCCCAGGCACCGTCTGAACCCTTCCCTCAACCCGGCGGTTTTGCTAGCAGGAGTTCAAGCCCAACGAACACAGCCCGGAGACCCCTGGGGCAAAAACGGCTTCGAACGAACAATAGGTGCTTGCGGTGGAAAACCTATCCCAACTGGGGGTAGCCAGCTCAACAAAATGCCACACACCCAGGTGTAAGAAAGAACATTGTCCAGCCATGGTCTAAGCCCCTCACCTCGTCCCTGTGCTTTGGGGAGCCGGAGGGACACCCGAGGCCCACGGCCCTGAGACAACATTGCAAAAAGCCAGCTTCGCACGGAAACAGTTTTCCTGAGGTGCAGACCCTCTCACAAGTGGTTGTGACAAGGTAAAGGAAATGCCCTCCACTTCTCTGGAAGAAACCACAGTGCCCAGCCATGTTCTAAGCCCTCCCATCCTCCCTGGGCTTCTGGCAGCAGGAATGAAAAGAGAGGAGCAGAGCACTGGGACCAGTTTGACAAAAACCGGCTTCCCACGGGAATTCTTTCTCCACGTGCAGACATGCTCCCAGGTGCCTGTGGCAAGGGGAAGGAAATGCCATACACTGACCTGGAAGAGACCACAGGGCCCAGGCACAGTCTGAACCCTTCCCTCAACCCGGCGGTTTTGCTAGCAGGAGTTCAAGCCCGACGAATACAGCCCGGAGACCCCTGGGGCAAAAACGGCTTCCGACGAACAATAGGTGCTTGCTGTGGAACACCTATCCCAAGTGGGGGTAGCCAGTTCAACAAAATGCCACACACTCAGGTGTAAGAAACAACATTGCCCAGCCATGGTCTAAGCCCCTCACCTCGTTCCTGTGCTTTGGGGAGCCGGAGGGACACCCGAGGCCCACGGCCCTGAGACCCCTTTGCAAAAAGCTGGCTTCCCACGGAAACAGTTTTCCTGAGGTGCAGACCCTATCCCAAGTGGTTGTGGCAAGGTAAAGCCAATGCCCTCCACTTCTCTGGAAGAAACCACAGTGCCCAGGCATGTTCTAAGCCCTCCCATCCTCCCTGGGCTTCTGGCAGCAGGAGTGAAAAGAGGGGAGCAGAGCACTGGGACCCGTTTGACAAAAACCGGCTTCCCACGGGAAAGTCTTTCTCCACGTGCAGACATGCTCCCAGGTGCCTGTGGCAAGGGGAAGGAAATGCCATACACTGACCTGGAAGAGACCACAGGGCCCAGGCACAGTCTGAACCCTTCCCTCAACCCGGCGGTTTTGCTAGCAGGAGTTCAACCCCAACGAACACAGCCCGGAGACCCCTGGGGCAAAAACGGCTTCCGACGAACAATAGGTGCTTGCGGTGGAAAACCTATCCCAACTGGGGGTAGCCAGCTCAACAAATGCCACACACCCAGGTGTAAGAAAGAACATTGTCCAGCCATGGTCTAAGCCCCTCACCTCGTCCCTGTGCTTTGGGGAGCCGGAGGGACACCCGAGGCCCACTGCCCTGAGACCCCTTTGCAAAAAGCCGGCTTCCCACGGAAACAGTTTTCCTGAGGTGCAGACGCTCTCACAAGTGGTTGTGGCAAGGTAAAGCCAATGCCCTCCATTTCTCTGGAAGAAACCCCAGGGCCCAGCCATGTTCTAAGCCCTTCCATCCTCCCTGGGCTTCTGGCAGCAGGAGTGAAAAGAGAGGAGCAGAGCACTGGGACCCGTTTGACAAAAACCGGTTTCCCACGGGAAAGTCTTTCTCCACGTGCAGAGATGCTCCCAGGTGCCTGTGGCAAGGGGAAGGAAATGCCATACACTGACCTGGAAGAGACCACAGGGCCCAGGCACTGTCTGAACCCTTCCCTCAACCCGGCGGTTTTGCTAGCAGGAGTTCAAGCCCAACGAACACAGCCCGGAGACCCCTGGGGCAAAAACGGCTTCCGAAGAACAATAGGTGCTTGCTGTGGAACACCTATCCCAAGTGGGGGTAGCCAGCTCAACAAAATGCCACACACCCAGGTGTAAGAAACAACATTGCCCAGGCATGGTCTAAGCCCCTCACCTCGTCCCTGTGCTTTGGGGAGCCGGAGGGACAGCCGAGCCCCACGGCCCTGAGACCCCTTTGCAAAAAGCCGGCTTCCCACGGAGACAGTTTTCCTGAGGTGTAGACCCTCTCCCAAGTGGTTGTGGCAAGGTAAAGCCAATGCCCTCCACTTCTCTGGAAGAAACCACAGTGCCCAGGCATTTTCTAAGCCCTCCCATCCTCCCTGGGCTTCTGGCAGCAGGAGTGAAAAGAGAGGAGCAGAGCACTGGGACCCGTTTGACAAAAACCGGCTTCCCACGGGAAAGTCTTTCTCCACGTGCAGACATGCTCCCAGGTGCCTGTGGCAAGGGGAAGGAAATGCCATACACTGACCTGGAAGAGAACACAGGGCCCAGGCACAGTCTGAACCCTTCCCTCAACCCGGCGGTTTTGCTAGCAGGAGTTCAAGCCCAACGAACACAGCCCGGAGACCCCTGGGGCAAAAACTGCTTCCGAAGAGCAATAGGTGCTTGCTGTGGAACACCTATCCCAAGTGGGGGTAGCCAACTCAACAAAATGCCACACACCCAGGTGTAAGAAACAACATTGCCCAGGCATGGTCAAAGCCCTTCACCTCGTCCCTGTGCTTTGGGGAGCCGGAGGGACACCCGAGGCTCACGGCCCTGAGGCCCCTTTGCAAAAAGCCGGCTTCCCACGGAAACAGTTTTCCTGAGATGCAGACCCTCTCACAAGTGGTTTCGGAAAGGTAAAGCCAATGCCCTCCACTTCTCTGGAAGAAACCCCAGTGCCCAGCCATGTTCTAAGCCCTCCCATCCTCCCTGGGCTTCTGGCAGCAGGAGTGAAAAGAGAGGAGCAGAGCACCGGGACCCGTTTGCCAAAAACCGGCTTCCCACGGGAAAGTCTTTCTCCACGTGCAGACATGCTCCCAGGTGCCTGTGGCAAGGGGAAGGAAATGCCATACACTGACCTGGAAGAGACCACAGGGCCCAGGCACAGTCTGAACCCTTCCCTCAACCCGGCGGTATTGGTAGCAGGAGTTCAACCCCAACGAACACAGCCCGGAGACCCCTGGGGCAATAACGGCTTCCGAAGAACAATAGGTGCTTGCTGTGGAACACCTATCCCAAGTGGTGGTAGCCAGCTCAACAAAATGCCACACACCCAGGTGTAAGAAACAACATTGTCCAGCCATGGTGTAAGCCCCTCACCTCGTTCCTGTGCTATGGGGAGCCGGAGGGACACCCGAGGCCCACGGCCCTGAGACAACTTTTCAAAAAGCCGGCTTCGCACGGAAACAGTTTTCCTGAGGTGCAGACCCTCTCACAAGTGGTTGTGGCAAGGTAAAGCCAATGCCCTCCACTTCTCTGGAAGAAACCACAGTGCCCAGGTATGTTCTAAGCCCTCCCATCCTCCCTGGGCTTCTGGCAGCAGGAGTGAAAAGAGAGGAGCAGAGCACTGGAACCCGTTTGACAAAAACCGGCTTCCCACGGGAAAGTCTTTCTCCACGTGCAGACATGCTCCCAGGTGCCTGTGGCAAGGGGAAGGAAATGCCATACACTGACCTGGAAGAGACCACAGGGCCCAGGCACAGTCTGAACCCTTCCCTCAACCCGGCGGTTTTGCTAGCAGGAGTTCAAGCCCAACGAACACAGCCCGGATACCCCTGGGGCAAAAACGGCTTCCGACGAACAATAGGTGCTTGCTGTGGAACACCTATCCCAAGTGGGGGTAGCCAGCTCAACAAAATGCCACACACCCAGGTGTAAGAAACAACATTGCCCAGGCATGGTCTAAGCCCCTCACCTCGTCCCTGTGCTTTGGGGAGCCGGAGGGACACCCGAGGCCCACGGCCCTGAGACCCCTTTGCAAAAAGCCGGCTTACCACGGAAACAGTTTTCCTGAGGTGCAGACCCTCTCACAAGTGGTTGTGGCAAGGTAAAGCAAATGCCCTCCACTTCTCTGGAAGAAACCACAGTGCCCAGGCATTTTCTAAGCCCTCCCATCCTCCCTGGGCTTCTGGCAGCAGGAGTGAAAAGAGAGGAGCAGAGCACTGGGACCCGTTTGACAAAAACCAGCTTCCCACGGGAAAGTCTTTCTCCACGTGCAGACATGCTCCCAGGTGCCTGTGGCAAGGGGAAGGAAATGCCATACACTGACCTGGAAGAGACCACAGGGCCCAGGCACAGTCTGAACCCTTCCCTCAACCCGGCGGTTTTGCTAGCAGGAGTTCAAGCCCAACGAACACAGCCCGGAGACCCCTGGGGCAAAAACGGCTTCCGACGAACAATAGGTGCTTGCTGTGGAACACCTATCCCAAGTGGGGGTAGCCAGCTCAACAAAATGCCACACACCCAGGTGTAAGAAACAACATTGCCCAGGCATGGTCTAAGCCCCTCACCTCGTCCCTGTGCTTTGGGGAGCCGGAGGGACAGCCGAGCCCCACGGCCCTGAGACCCCTTTGCAAAAAGCCGGCTTCCCACGGAAACAGTTTTCCTGAGGTGCAGACCCTCTCCCAAGTGGTTGTGGCAAGGTAAAGCCAATGCCCTCCACTTCTCTGGAAGAAACCACAGTGCCCAGGCATTTTCTAAGCCCTCCCATCCTCCCTGGGCTTCTGGCAGCAGGAGTGAAAAGAGAGGAGCAGAGCACTGGGACCCGTTTGACAAAAACCGGCTTCCCACGGGAAAGTCTTTCTCCACGTGCAGACATGCTCCCAGGTGCCTGTGGCAAGGGGAAGGAAATGCCATACACTGACCTGGAAGAGACCACAGGGCCCAGGCACAGTCTGAACCCTTCCCTCAACCCGGCGGTTTTGGTAGCAGGAGTTCAACCCCAACGAACACTGCCCGGAGACCCCTGGGGCAATAACGGCTTCCGAAGAACAATAGGTGCTTGCTGTGGAACACCTATCCCAAGTGGGGGTAGCCAGCTCAACAAAATGCCACACACCCAGGTGTAAGAAACAACATTGCCCAGCCATGGTCTAAGCCCCTCACCTCGTTCCTGTGCTTTGGGGAGCCGGAGGGACACCCGAGGCCCACGGCCCTGCGACAACATTGCAAAAAGCCAGCTTCCCACGTAAACAGTTTTCCTGAGGTGCAGACCCTCTCACAAGTGGTTGTGGCAAGGTAAAGGAAATGCCCTCCACTTCTCTGGAAGAAACCACAGTGCCCAGCCATGTTCTAAGCCCTCCCATCCTCCCTGGGCTTCTGGCAGCAGGAGTGAAAAGAGAGGAGCAGAGCACTGGGACCCGTTTGACAAAAACCGGCTTCCCACGGGAAAGTCTTTCTCCACGTGCAGACATGCTCCCAGGTGCCTGTGGCAAGGGGAAGGAAATGCCATACACTGACCTGGAAGAGACCACAGGGCCCAGGCACAGTCTGAACCCTTCCCTCAACCCGGCGGTTTTGCTAGCAGGAGTTCAAGCCCAACGAACACAGCCTGGAGACCCCTGGGGCAAAAACGGCTTCCGACGAACAATAGGTGCTTGCTGTGGAACACCTATCCCAAGTGGGGGTAGCCAGTTCAACAAAATGCCACACACTCAGGTGTAAGAAACAACATTGCCCACCCATGGTCTAAGCCCCTCACCTCGTCCCTGTGCTTTGGGGAGCCAGAGGGACACCCGAGGCCCACGGCCCTGAGACCCCTTTGCAAAAAGCCGGCTTCCCACGGAAACAGTTTTCCTGAGGTGCAGACCCTCTCACAAGTGGTTGTGGCAAGGTAAAGACAATGCCCTCCACTTCTCTAGAAGAAACCACAGTGCCCAGCCATGTTCTAAGCCCTCCCATCCTCCCTGGGCTTCTGGCAGCAGGAGTGAAAAGAGAGGAGCAGAGCACTGGGACCCGTTTGACAAAAACCGGCTTCCCACGGGAAAGTCTTTCTCCACGTGCAGATATGCACCCAGGTGCCTGTGGCAAGGGGAAGGAAATGCCATACACTGACCTGGAAGAGACCACAGGGCCCAGGCACCGTCTGAACCCTTCCCTCAACCCGGCGGTTTTGCTAGCAGGAGTTCAAGCCCAACGAACACAGCCCGGAGACCCCTGGGGCAAAAACGGCTTCGAAGGAACAATAGGTGCTTGCGGTGGAAAACCTATCCCAACTGGGGGTAGCCAGCTCAACAAAATGCCACACACCCAGGTGTAAGAAAGAACATTGTCCAGCCATGGTCTAAGTCCCTCACCTCGTCCCAGTGCTTTGGGGAGCCGGAGGGACACCCGAGGCCCACTGCCCTGAGACCCCTTTGCAAAAAGCCGGCTTCCCACGGAAACAGTTTTCCTGAGGTGCAGACCCTCTCACAAGTGGTTGTGGCAAAGTAAAGCCAATGCCCTCCATTTCTCTGGAAGAAACCCTAGGGCCCAGCCATGTTCTAAGCCCTTCCATCCTCCCTGGGCTTCTGGCAGCAGGAGTGAAAAGAGAGGAGCAGAACACTGGGACCCGTTTGACAAAAACCGGTATCCCACGGGAAAGTCTTTCTCCACGTACAGAGATGCTCCCAGGTGCCTGTGGCAAGGGGAAGGAAATGCCATACACTGACCTGGAAGAGACCACAGGGCCCAGGCACTGTCTGAACCCTTCCCTCAACCCGGCGGTTTTGCTAGCAGGAGTTCAAGCCCAACGAACACAGCCCGGAGACCCCTGGGGCAAACACGGCTTCCGACGAGCAATAGGTGCTTGCTGTGGAACACCTATCCCAAGTGGGGGTAGCCAGCTAAACAAAATGCCACACACCCAGGTGTAAGAAACAACATTGCCCAGGCATGGTCTAAGCCCCTCACCTCGTCCCTGTGCTTTGGGGAGCCGGAGGGACACCCGAGGCCCACGGCCCTGAGACCCCTTTGCAAAAAGCCGGCTTACCACGGAAACAGTTTTCCTGAGGTGCAGACCCTCTCACAAGTGGTTGTGGCAAGGTAAAGCAAATGCCCTCCACTTCTCTGGAAGAAACCACAGTGCCCAGGCATTTTCTAAGCCCTCCCATCCTCCCTGGGCTTCTGGCAGCAGGAGTGAAAAGAGAGGAGCAGAGCACTGGGACCCGTTTGACAAAAACCAGCTTCCCACGGGAAAGTCTTTCTCCACGTGCAGACATGCTCCCAGGTGCCTGTGGCAAGGGGAAGGAAATGCCATACACTGACCTGGAAGAGACCACAGGGCCCAGGCACAGTCTGAACCCTTCCCTCAACCCGGCGGTTTTGCTAGCAGGAGTTCAAGCCCAACGAACACAGCCCGGAGACCCCTGGGGCAAAAACGGCTTCCGAAGAACAATAGGTGCTTGCTGTGGAACACCTATCCCAAGTGGGGGTAGCCAGCTCAACAAAATGCCACACACCCAGGTGTAAGAAACAACATTGCCCAGGCATGGTCTAAGCCCCTCACCTCGTCCCTGTGCTTTGGGGAGCCGGAGGGACAGCCGAGCCCCACGGCCCTGAGACCCCTTTGCAAAAAGCCGGCTTCCCACGGAGACAGTTTTCCTGAGGTGTAGACCCTCTCCCAAGTGGTTGTGGCAAGGTAAAGCCAATGCCCTCCACTTCTCTGGAAGAAACCACAGTGCCCAGGCATTTTCTAAGCCCTCCCATCCTCCCTGGGCTTCTGGCAGAAGGAGTGAAAAGAGAGGAGCAGAGCACTGGGACCCGTCTGACAAAAACCGGCTTCCCACGGGAAAGTCTTTCTCCACGTGCAGACATGCTCCCAGGTGCCTGTGGCAAGGGGAAGGAAATGCCATACACTGACCTGGAGGAGACCACAGGGCCCAGGCACAGTCTGAACCCTTCCCTCAACCCGGCGGTTTTGTTAGCAGGAGTTGAAGCCCAACGAACACAGCCCGGAGACCCCTGGGGCAAAAACGGCTTCCGACGAACAATAGGTGCTTGCTGTAGAACACCCATCCCAAGTGGGGGTAGCCAGTTCAACAAAATGCCACACACTCAGGTGTAAGAAACAACATTGCCCAGCCATGGTCTAAGCCCCTCACCTCGTCCCTGTGCTTTGGGGAGCCGGAGGGACACCCGAGGCCCACGGCCCTGAGACCCCTTTGCAAAAAGCTGGCTTCCCACGGAAACAGTTTTCCTGAGGTGCAGACCCTATCCCAAGTGGTTGTGGCAAGGTAAAGCCAATGCCCTCCACTTCTCTGGCAGAAACCACAGTGCCCAGGCATGTTCTAAGCCCTCCCATCCTCCCTGGGCTTCTGGCAGCAGGAGTGAAAAGAGAGGAGCAGAGCACTGGGACCCGTTTGACAAAAACCGGCTTCCCACGGGAAAGTCTTTCTCCACGTGCAGACATGCTCCCAGGTGCCTGTGGCAAGGGGAAGGAAATGCCATACACTGACCTGGAAGAGACCACAGGGCCCAGGCACAGTCTGAACCCTTCCCTCAACCCGGCGGTTTTGCTAGCAGGAGTTCAACCCCAACGAACACAGCCCGGAGACCCCTGGGGCAAAAACGGCTTCCGAAGAACAATAGGTGCTTGCTGTGGAACACCTATCCCAAGTGGGGGTAGCCAGTTCAACAAAATGCCACACACCCAGGTGTAAGAAACAACATTGCCCAGCCATGGTCTAAGCCCCTCACCTCGTCCCTGTGCTTTGGGGAGGCAGAGGGACACCCGAGGCCCACGGCCCTGAGACCCCTTTGCAAAAAGCAGGCTTCCCACGGAAACAGTTTTCCTGAGGTGCAGACCCTCTCACAAGTGGTTGTGGCAAGGTAAAGCCAATGCCCTCCACTTCTCTAGAAGAAACCACAGTGCCCAGCCATGTTCTAAGCCCTCCCATCCTCCCTGGGCTTCTGGCAGCAGGAGTGAAAAGAGAGGAGCAGAGCACTGGGACCCGTTTGACAAAAACCGGCTTCCCACGGGAAAGTCTTTCTCCACGTGCAGACATGCACCCAGGTGCCTGTGGCAAGGGGAAGGAAATGCCATACACTGACCTGGAAGAGACCACAGGGCCCAGGCACAGTCTGAACCCTTCCCTCAACCTGGCGGTTTTGCTAGCAGGAGTTCAAGCCCAACGAACACAGCCCGGAGACCCCTGGGGCAAAAACGGCTTCCGACGAACAATAGGTGCTTGCGGTGGAACACCTATCCCAAGTGGGGGTAGCCAGCTCAACAAAATGCCACACACCCAGGTGGAAGAAAGAACATTGTCCAGCCATGGTCTAAGCCCCTCACCTCGTCCCTGTGCTTTGGGGAGCCGGAGGGACACCCGAGGCCCACTGCCCTGAGACTCCTTTGCAAAAAGCCGGCTTCCCACGGAAACAGTTTTCCTGAGGTGCAGACCCTCTCACAAGTGGTTGTGGCAAGGTAAAGCCAATGCCCTCCATTTCTCTGGAAGAAACCCCAGGGCCCAGCCATGTTCTAAGCCCTTCCATCCTCCCTGGCCTTCTGGCAGCAGGAGTGAAAAGAGAGGAGCAGAGCACTGGGACCCGTTTGACAAAAACCGGTTTCCCACGGGAAAGTCTTTCTCCACGTGCAGAGATGCTCCCAGGTGCCTGTGGCAAGGGGAAGGAAATGCCATACACTGACCTGGAAGAGACCACAGGGCCCAGGCACTGTCTGAACCCTTCCCTCAACCCGGCGGTTTTGCTAGCAGGAGTTCAAGCCCAACGAACACAGCCCGGAGACCCCTGGGGCAATAACGGCTTCCGACGAGCAATAGGTGCTTGCTGTGGAACACCTATCCCAAGTGGGGGTAGCCAGCTCAACAAAATGCCACACACCCAGGTGTAAGAAACAACATTGTCCAGCCATGGTGTAAGCCCCTCACCTCGTTCCTGTGCTTTGGGGAGCCGTAGGGACACCCGAGGCCCACGGCCCTGAGACAACTTTGCAAAAAGCCGGCTTCGCACGGAAACAGTTTTCCTGAGGTGCAGACCCTCTCACAAGTGGTTGTGGCAAGGTAAAGGAAATGCCCTCCACTTCTCTGGAAGAAACCACAGTGCCCAGCCATGTTCTAAGCCCTCCCATCCTCCCTGGGCTTCTGGCAGCAGGAATGAAAAGAGAGGAGCAGAGCACTGGGACCCGTTTGACAAAACTGGCTTCCCACGGGAAAGTCTTTCTCCACGTGCAGACATGCTCCCAGGTGCCTGTGACAAGGGGAAGGAAATGCCATACACTGACCTGGAAGAGACCACAGGGCCCAGGCACAGTCTGAACCCTTCCCTCAACCCGGCGGTTTTGCTAGCAGGAGTTCAAGCCCAACGAACACAGCCCGGAGACCCCTGGGACAAACACGGCTTCCGACGAACAATAGGTGCTTGCTGTGGAACACCTATCCCAAGTGGGGGTAGCCAGCTCAACAAAATGCCACACACCCAGGTGTAAGAAACAACATTGCCCAGCCATGGTCTAAGCCCCTCACCTCCTCCCTGTGCTTTGGGGAGCCGGAGGGACACCCGAGGCCCACGGCCCTGAGACCCCTTTGCAAAAAGCCGGCTTCCCACGGAAACAGTTTTCCTGAGGTGCAGACCCTATCCCAAGTGGTTGTGGCAAGGTAAAGCCAATGCCCTCCACTTCTCTGGAAGAAACCACAGTGCCCAGGCATGTTCTAAGCCCTCCCATCCTCCCTGGGCTTCTGGCAGCAGGAGTGAAAAGAGAGGAGCAGAGCACTGGGACCCGTTTGACAAAAACCGGCTTCCCACGGGAAAGTCTTTCTCCACGTGCAGACATGCTCCCAGGTGCCTGTGGCAAGGGGAAGGAAATGCCATACACTGACCTGGAAGAGACCACAGGGCCCAGGCACAGTCTGAACCCTTCCCTCAACCCGGCGGTTTTGCTAGCAGGAGTTCAACCCCAACGAACACAGCCCGGAGACCCCTGGGGCAAAAACGGCTTCCGAAGAACAATAGGTGCTTGCTGTGGAACACCTATCCCAAGTGGGGGTAGCCAGTTCAACAAAATGCCACACACCCAGGTGTAAGAAACAACATTGCCCAGCCATGGTCTAAGCCCCTCACCTCGTCCCTGTGCTTTGGGGAGCCAGAGGGACACCCGAGGCCCACGGCCCTGAGACCCCTTTGCAAAAAGCAGGCTTCCCACGGAAACAGTTTTCCTGAGGTGCAGACCCTCTCACAAGTGGTTGTGGCAAGGTAAAGCCAATGCCCTCCACTTCTCTAGAAGAAACCACAGTGCCCAGCCATGTTCTAAGCCCTCCCATCCTCCCTGGGCTTCTGGCAGCAGGAGTGAAAAGAGAGGAGCAGAGCACTGGGACCCGTTTGACAAAAACCGGCTTCCCACGGGAAAGTCTTTCTCCACGTGCAGACATGCTCCCAGGTGCCTGTGGCAAGGGGAAGGAAATGCCATACACTGACCTGGAAGAGACCACAGGGCCCAGGCACAGTCTGAACCCTTCCCTCAACCCGGCGGTTTTGCTAGCAGGAGTTCAAGCCCAAAGAACACAGCCCGGAGACCCCTGGGGCAAAAACGGCTTCTGAAGAACAATAGGTGCTTGCTGTGGAACACCTATCCCAAGTGGGGGTAGCCAGTTCAACAAAATGCCACACACCCAGGTGTAAGAAACAACATTGCCCAGCCATGGTCTAAGCCCCTCACCTCGTCCCTGTGCTTTGGGGAGGCAGAGGGACACCCGAGGCCCACGGCCCTGAGACCCCTTTGCAAAAAGCAGGCTTCCCACGGAAACAGTTTTCCTGAGGTGCAGACCCTCTCACAAGTGGTTGTGGCAAGGTAAAGCCAATGCCCTCCACTTCTCTGGAAGAAACCACAGTGCCCAGCCATGTTCTAAGCCCTCCCATCCTCCCTGGGATTCTGGCAGCAGGAGTGAAAAGAGAGGAGCAGAGCACTGGGACCCGTTTGACAAAAACCGGCTTCCCACGGGAAAGTCTTTCTCCACGTGCAGACATGCACCCAGGTGCCTGTGGCAAGGGGAAGGAAATGCCATACACTGACCTGGAAGAGACCACAGGGCCCAGGCACAGTCTGAACCCTTCCCTCAACCCGGCGGTTTTGATTGCAGGAGTTCAAGCCCAACGAACACAGCCCGGAGACCCCTGGGGCAAAAACGGCTTCCGACGAACAATAGGTGCTTGCGGTGGAAAACCTCTCCCAACTGGGGGTAGCCAGCTCAACAAAATGCCACACACCCAGGTGTAAGAAACAACATTGCCCAGCCATGGTCTAAGCCCCTCACCTCGTCCCTGTGCTTTGGGGAGCCGGAGGGACACCCGAGGCCCACGGCCCTGAGACCCCTTTGCAAAAAGCCGGCTTCCCACGGAGACAGTTTTCCTGAGGTGTAGACCCTCTCCCAAGTGGTTGTGGCAAGGTAAAGCCAATGCCCTCCACTTCTCTGGAAGAAACCACAGTGCCCAGGCATGTTCTAAGCCCTCCCATCCTCCCTGGGCTTCTGGCAGCAGGAGTGAAAAGAGAGGAGCAGAGCACTGGGACCCGTTTGACAAAAACCGGCTTCCCACGGGAAAGTGTTTCTCCACGTGCAGACATGCTCCCAGGTGCCTGTGGCAAGGGGAAGGAAATGCCATACACTGACCTGGAAGAGACCACAGGGCCCAGGCACAGTCTGAACCCTTCCCTCAACCCGGCGGTTTTGCTAGCAGGAGTTCAACCCCAACGAACACAGCCTGGAGACCCCTGGGGCAAAAACGGCTTCCGACGAACAATAGGTGCTTGCTGTGGAACACCTATCCCAAGTGGGGGTAGCCACTTCAACAAAATGCCACACACTCAGGTGTAAGAAACAACATTGCCCAGCCATGGTCTAAGCCCCTCAACTGGTCCCTGTGCTTTGGGGAGCCGGAGGGACACCCGAGGCCCACGGCCCTGAGACCCCTTTGCAAAAAGCTGGCTTCCCACGGAATCAGTTTTCCTGAGGTGCAGACCCTATCCCAAGTGGTTGTGGCAAGGTAAAGCCAATGCCCTCCACTTCTCTGGAAGAAACCACAGTGCCCAGGCATGTTCTAAGCCCTCCCATCCTCCCTGGGCTTCTGGCAGCAGGAGTGAAAAGAGAGGAGCAGAGCACTGGGACCCGTTTGACAAAAACCGGCTTCCCACGGGAAAGTCTTTCTCCACGTGCAGACATGCTCCCAGGTGCCTGTGGCAAGGGGAAGGAAATGCCATACACTGACCTGGAAGAGACCACAGGGCCCAGGCACAGTCTGAACCCTTCCCTCAACCCGGCGGTTTTGCTAGCAGGAGTTCAAGCCCAACGAACACAGCCCGGAGACCCCTGGGGCAAAAACGGCTTCTGAAGAACAATAGGTGCTTGCTGTGGAACACCTATCCCAAGTGGGGGTAGCCAGTTCAACAAAATGCCACACACCCAGGTGTAAGAAACAACATTGCCCAGCCATGGTCTAAGCCCCTCACCTCATCCCTGTGCTTTGGGGAGCCAGAGGGACACCCGAGGCCCACGGCCCTGAGACCCCTTTGCAAAAAGCAGGCTTCCCACGGAAACAGTTTTCCTGAGGTGCAGACCCTCTCACAAGTGGTTGTGGCAAGGTAAAGCCAATGCCCTCCACTTCTCTGGAAGAAACCACAGTGCCCAGCCATGTTCTAAGCCCTCCCATCCTCCCTGGGATTCTGGCAGCAGGAGTGAAAAGAGAGGAGCAGAGCACTGGGACCCGTTTGACAAAAACCGGCTTCCCACGGGAAAGTCTTTCTCCACGTGCAGACATGCACCCAGGTGCCTGTGGCAAGGGGAAGGAAATGCCATACACTGACCTGGAAGAGACCACAGGGCCCAGGCACAGTCTGAACCCTTCCCTCAACCCGGCGGTTTTGCTAGCAGGCGTTCAAGCCCAACGAACACAGCCCGGAGACCCCTGGGGCAAAAACGGCTTCCGACGAACAATAGGTGCTTGCTGTAGAACACCTATCCCAAGTGGGAGTAGCCAGCTCAACAAAATGCCACACACCCAGGTGTAAGAAACAACATTGCCCAGCCATGGTCTAAGCCCCTCACCTCGTCCCTGTGCTTTGGGGAGCCGGAGGGACACCCGAGGCCCACGGCCCTGAGACCCCTTTGCAAAAAGCCGGCTTCCCACGGAAACAGTTTTCCTGAGGTGCAGACCCTATCCCAAGTGGTTGTGGCAAGGTAAAGCCAATGCCCTCCACTTCTCTGGAAGAAACCACAGTGCCCAGGCATGTTCTAAGCCCTCCCATCCTCCCTGGGCTTCTGGCAGCAGGAGTGAAAAGAGAGGAGCAGAGCACTGGGACCCGTTTGACAAAAACCGGCTTCCCACGGGAAAGTCTTTCTCCACGTGCAGACATGCTCCCAGGTGCCTGTGGCAAGGGGAAGGAAATGCCATACACTGACCTGGAAGAGACCACAGGGCCCAGGCACAGTCTGAACCCTTCCCTCAACCCGGCGGTTTTGCTAGCAGGAGTTCAAGCCCAACGAACACAGCCCGGAGACCCCTGGGGCAAAAACGGCTTCCGACGAACAATAGGTGCTTGCTGTGGAACACCTATCCCAAGTGGGGGTAGCCAGCTCAACAAAATGCCACACACCCAGGTGTAAGAAACAACATTGCCCAGGCATGGTCTAAGCCCCTCACCTCGTTCCTGTGCTTTGGGGAGCCGGAGGGACACCCGAGGCCCACGGCCCTGAGACCCCTTTGCAAAAAGCCGGCTTCCCACGGAAACAGTTTTCCTGAGGTGCAGACCCTCTCACAAGTGGTTGTGGCAAGGTAAAGCAAATGCCCTCCACTTCTCTGGAAGAAACCACAGTGCCCAGCCATGTTCTAAGCCCTCCCATCCTCCCTGGGCTTCTGGCAGCAGGAGTGAAAAGAGAGGAGCAGAGCACTGGGACCCGTTTGACAAAACTGGCTTCCCACGGGAAAGTCTTTCTCCACGTGCAGACATGCTCCCAGGTGCCTGTGGCAAGGGGAAGGAAATGCCATACACTGACCTGGAAGAGACCACAGGGCCCAGGCACAGTCTGAACCCTTCCCTCAACCCGGCGGTTTTGCTAGCAGGAGTTCAACCCCAACGAACACAGCCCGGAGACCCCAGGGGCAAAAACGGCTTCCAACGAACAATAGGTGCTTGCTGTAGAACACCTATCCCAAGTGGGGGTAGCCAGCTCAACAAAATGCCACACACCCAGGTGTAAGAAACAACATTGCCCAGGCATGGTCTAAGCCCCTCACCTCGTCCCTGTGCTTTGGGGAGCCGGAGGGACACCCGAGGCCCATGGCCTTGCGACCCCTTTGCAAAAAGCAGGCTTCCCACGGAAACAGTTTTCCTGAGGTGCAGACCCTCTCACAATTGGTTGTGGCAAGGTAAAGCCAATGCCCTCCACTTCTCTAGAAGAAACCACAGTGCCCAGCCATGTTCTAAGCCCTCCCATCCTCCCTGGGCTTCTGGCAGCAGTAGTGAAAAGAGAGGAGCAGAGCACTGGGACCCGTTTGACAAAAACCGGCTTCCCACGGGAAAGTCTTTCTCCACGTGCAGACATGCACCCAGGTGCCTGTGGCAAGGGGAAGGAAATGCCATACACTGACCTGGAAGAGACCACAGGGCCCAGGCACAGTCTGAACCCTTCCCTCAACCCGGGGGTTTTGCTAGCAGGAGTTCAAGCCCAAAGAACACAGCCCGGAGACCCCTGGGGCAAAAACGGCTTCCGACGAACAATAGGTGCTTGCTGTGGAAAACCTATCCCAACTGGGGGTAGCCAACTCAACAAAATCCCACACACCCAGGTGTAAGAAACAACATTGCCCAGCCATGGTCTAAGCCCCTCACCTCGTCCCTGTGCTTTGGGGAGCCGGAGGGACACCCGAGGCCCACGGCCCTGAGACCCCTTTGCAAAAAGCCGGCTTCCCACGGAAACAGTTTTCCTGAGGTGCAGACCCTCTCCCAAGTGGTTGTGGCAAGGTAAAGCCAATGCCCTCCACTTCTCTGGAAGAAACCACAGTGCCCAGGCATGTTCTAAGCCCTCCCATCCTCCCTGGGCTTCTGGCAGCAGGAGTGAAAAGAGAGGAGCAGAGCACTGGGACTCGTTTGCCAAAAACCGGCTTCCCAAGGGAAAGTCTTTCTCCACGTGCAGACATGCTCCCAGGTGCCTGTGGCAAGGGGAAGGAAATGCCATACACTGACCTGAAAGAGACCACAGGGCCCAGGCACAGTCTGAACCCTTCCCTCAACCCGGCGGTTTTGCTAGCAGGAGTTCAAGCCCAACGAACACAGCCCGGAGACCCCTGGGGCAAAAACGGCTTCCGACGAACAATAGGTGCTTGCTGTGGAACACCTATCCCAAGTGGGGGTAGCCAGCTCAACAAAATGCCACACACCCAGGTGTAAGAAACAACATTGCCCAGGCATGGTCTAAGCCCCTCACCTCGTCCCTGTGCTTTGGGGAGCCGGAGGGACACCCGAGGCCCACGGCCCTGAGACCCCTTTGCAAAAAGCCGGCTTCCCACGGAAACAGTTTTCCTGAGGTGCAGACCCTCTCACAAGTGGTTGTGGCAAGGTAAAGCCAATGCCCTCCACTTCTCTGGAAGAAACCACAGTGCCCAGCCATGTTCTAAGCCCTCCCATCCTCCCTGGGCTTCTGGCAGCAAGAGTGAAAAGAGAGGAGCAGAGCACTGGGACCCGTTTGACAAAAACCGGCTTCCCACGGGAAAGTCTTTCTCCACGTGCAGACATGCTCCCAGGTGCCTGTGGCAAGGGGAAGGAAATGCCATACACTGACCTGGAAGAGACCACAGGGCCCAGGCACAGTCTGAACCCTTCCCTCAACCCTGCGGTTTTGCTAGCAGGAGTTCAACCCCAACGAACACAGCCCGGAGACCCCTGGGGCAAAAACGGCTTCCGAAGAACAATAGGTGCTTGCTGTGGAACACCTATCCCAAGTGGGGGTAGCCAGCTCAACAAAATGCCACACACCCAGGTGTAAGAAACAACATTGCCCAGGCATGGTCTAAGCCCCTCACTTCATCCGAGTGCTTTGGGGAGCCGGAGGGACACCCGAGGCCCACGGCCCTGAGACCCCTTTGCAAAAAGCCGGCTTCCCACGGAAACAGTTTTCCTGAGGTGCAGACCCTCTCACAAGTGGTTGTGGCAAGGTAAAGCCAATGCCCTCCACTTCTCTGGAAGAAACCACAGTGCCCAGCCATGTTCTAAGCCCTCCCATCCTCCCTGGGCTTCTGGCAGCAGGAGTGAAAAGAGAGGAGCAGAGCACTGGGACCCGTTTGACAAAAACCGGCTTCCCACGGGAAAGTCTTTCTCCACGTGCAGACATGCTCCCAGGTGCCTGTGGCAAGGGGAAGGAAATGCCATACACTGACCTGGAAGAGACCACAGGGCCCAGGCACAGTCTGAACCCTTCCCTCAACCCGGCGGTTTTGCTAGCAGGAGTTCAAGCCCAACGAACACAGCCCGGAGACCCCTGGGGCAAAAACGGCTTCCGAGGAACAATAGGTGCTTGCTGTGGAACACCTATCCCAAGTGGGGGTAGCCAGCTCAACAAAATGCCACACACCCAGGTGTAAGAAACAACATTGCCCAGGCATGGTCTAAGCCCCTCACCTCATCCATGTGCTTTGGGGAGCCGGAGGGACACCCGAGGCCCACGGCCCTGAGACCCCTTTGCAAAAAGCCGGCTTCCCACGGAAACAGTTTTCCTGAGGTGCAGACCCTCTCCCAAGTGGTTGTGGCAAGGTAAAGCCAATGCCCTCCACTTCTCTGGAAGAAACCACAGTACCCAGCGATGTTCTAAGCCCTCCCATCCTCCCTGGGCTTCTGGCAGCAGGAGTGAAAAGAGAGGAGCAGAGCACTGGGACCCGTTTGACAAAACTGGCTTCCCACGGGAAAGTCTTTCTCCACGTGCAGACATGCTCCCAGGTGCCTGTGGCAAGGGGAAGGAAATGCCATACACTGACCTGGAAGAGACCACAGGGCCCAGGCACAGTCTGAACCCTTCCCTCAACCCGGCGGTTTTGCTAGCAGGAGTTCAAGCCCAAGGAACACAGCCCGGAGACCCCTGGGGCAAAAACGGCTTCCGAAGAACAATAGGTGCTTGCTGTGGAACACCTATCCCAAGTGGGGGTAGCCAGCTCAACAAAATGCCACACACCCAGGTGTAAGAAACAACATTGCCCAGGCATGGTCTAAGCCCCTCACCTCGTCCCTGTGCTTTGGGGAGCCGGAGGGACACCCGAGGCTCACGGCCCTGAGACCCCTTTGCAAAAAGCAGGCTTCCCACGGAAACAGTTTTCCTGAGGTGCAGACCCTCTCACAAGTGGTTGTGGCAAGGTAAAGCCAATGCCCTCCACTTCTCTGGAAGAAACCCCAGTGCCCAGCCATGTTCTAAGCCCTCCCATCCTCCCTGGGCTTCTGGCAGCAGGAGTGAAAAGAGAGGAGCAGAGCACTGGGACCCGTTTGACAAAAACCGGCTTCCCACGGGAAAGTCTTTCTCCACGTGCAGACATGCTCCCAGGTGCCTGTGGCAAGGGGAAGGAAATGCCATACACTGACCTGGAAGAGACCACAGGGCCCAGGCACAGTCTGAACCCTTCCCTCAAACCGGCGGTTTTGCTAGCAGGAGTTCAACCCCAACGAACACAACCCGGAAACCCCTGGGGCAATAACGGCTTCCGAAGAACAATAGGTGCTTGCTGTGGAACACCTATCCCAAGGGGGGGTAGCCAGCTCAACAAAATTCCACACACCCAGGTGTAAGAAACAACATTGCCCAGGCATGGTCTAAGCCCCTCACCTCCTCCCTGTGCTTTGGGGAGCCGGAGGGACACCCGAGGCTCACGGCCCTGAGACCCCTTTGCAAAAAGACGGCTTCCCACGGAAACAGTTTTCCTGAGGTGCAGACCCTCTCACAAGTGGTTGTGGCAAGGTAAAGCCAATGCCCTCCACTTCTCTGGAAGAAACCACAGTGCCCAGCCATGTTCTAAGCCCTCCCATCCTCCCTGGGCTTCTGGCAGCAGGAGTGAAAAGAGAGGAGCAGAGCACTGGGACCCGTTTGACAAAAACCGGCTTCCCACGGGAAAGTCTTTCTCCACGTGCAGACATGCTCCCAGGTGCCTGTGGCAAGGGGAAGGAAATGCCATACACTGACCTGAAAGAGACCACAGGGCCCAGGCACAGTCTGAACCCTTCCCTCAACCCGGCGGTTTTGCTAGCAGGAGTTCAAGCCCAACGAACACAGCCCGGAGACCCCTGGGGCAAAAACGGCTTCCGACGAACAATAGGTGCTTGCTGTGGAACACCTATCCCAAGTGGGGGTAGCCAGCTCAACAAAATGCGACACACCCAGGTGTAAGAAACAACATTGCCCAGCCATGGTCTAAGCCCCTCACCTCGTCCCTGTGCTTTGGGGAGCCGGAGGGACACCCGAGGCCACGGCCCTGAGACCCCTTTGCAAAAAGCCGGCTTCCCACGGAAACAGTTTTCCTGAGGTGCAGACCCTATCCCAAGTGGTTGTGGCAAGGTAAAGCCAATGCCCTCCACTTCTCTGGAAGAAACCACAGTGCCCAGTTATGTTCTAAGCCCTCCCATCCTCCCTGGGCTTCTGGCAGCAGGAGTGAAAAGAGAGGAGCAGAGCACTGGGACCCGTTTGACAAAAACCGGCTTCCCACGGGAAAGTCTTTCTCCACGTGCAGACATGCTCCCAGGTGCCTGTGGCAAGGGCAAGGAAATGCCATACACTGACCTGGAAGAGACCACAGGGCCCAGGCACAGTCTGAACCCTTCCCTCAACCCGGCGGTTTTGCTAGCAGGAGTTCAACCCCAACGAACACAGCCCGGAGACCCCTGGGGCAAAAACGGCTTCCGAGGAACAATAGGTGCTTGCTGTGGAACACCTATCCCAAGTGGGGGTAGCCAGCTCAACAAAATGCCACACACCCAGGTGTAAGAAACAACATTGCCCAGGCATGGTCTAAGCCCCTCACCTCATCCATGTGCTTTGGGGAGCCGGAGGGACACCCGAGGCCCACGGCCCTGAGACCCCTTTGCAAAAAGCCGGCTTCCCACGGAAACAGTTTTCCTGAGGTGCAGACCCTCTCCCAAGTGGTTGTGGCAAGGTAAAGCAAATGCCCTCCACTTCTCTGGAAGAAACCACAGTACCCAGCGATGTTCTAAGCCCTCCCATCCTCCCTGGGCTTCTGGCAGCAGGAGTGAAAAGAGAGGAGCAGAGCACTGGGACCCGTTTGACAAAACTGGCTTCCCACGGGAAAGTCTTTCTCCACGTGCAGACATGCTCCCAGGTGTCTGTGGCAAGGGGAAGGAAATGCCATACACTGACCTGGAAGAGACCACAGGGCCCAGGCACAGTCTGAACCCTTCCCTCAACCCGGCGGTTTTGCTAGCAGGAGTTCAATCCCAACGAACACAGCCCGGAGACCCCTGGGGCAAAAACGGCTTCGGACGAACAATAGGTGCTTGCTGTGGAACACCTATCCCAAGTGGGGGTAGCCAGCTCAACAAAATGCCACACACCCAGGTGTAAGAAACAACATTGCCCAGGCATGGTCTAAGCCCCTCACCTCGTCCCTGTGCTTTGGGGAGCCGGAGGGACACCCGAGGCCCACGGCCCTGAGACCCCTTTGCAAAAAGCAGGCTTCCCACGGAAACAGTTTTCCTGAGGTGCAGACCCTCTCACAAGTGGTTGTGGCAAGGTAAAGCCAATGCCCTCCACTTCTCTGGAAGAAACCACAGTGCCCAGCCATGTTCTAAGCCCTCCCATCCTCCCTGGGCTTCTGGCAGCAGGAGTGAAAAGAGAGGAGCAGAGCACTGGGACCCGTTTGACAAAAACCGGCTTCCCACGGGAAAGTCTTTCTCCACGTGCAGACATGCTCCCAGGTGCCTGTGGCAAGGGGAAGGAAATGCCATACACTGACCTGGAAGAGACCACAGGGCCCAGGCACTGTCTGAACCCTTCCCTCAACCCGGCGGTTTTGCTAGCAGGAGTTCAAGCCCAAGGAACACAGCCCGGAGACCCCTGGGGCAAAAACGGCTTCCGACGAACAATAGGTGCTTGCTGTGGAACACCTATCCCAAGTGGGGGTAGCCAGCTCAACAAAATGCCACACACCCAGGTGTAAGAAACAACATTGCCCAGGCATGGTCTAAGCCCCTCACCTCATCCCTGTGCTTTGGGGAGCCGGAGGGACACCCGAGGCCCACGGCCCTGAGACCCCTTTGCAAAAAGCCGGCTTCCCACGGAAACAGTTTTCCTGAGGTGCAGACCCTCTCACAAGTGGTTGTGGCAAGGTA
The DNA here is from genome assembly GCF_024610735.1 of Ursus americanus. Classification (NCBI taxonomy): domain Eukaryota; kingdom Metazoa; phylum Chordata; class Mammalia; order Carnivora; family Ursidae; genus Ursus; species Ursus americanus. Next base: position 36,415,214 of record NC_142158.1, read on the forward strand.
AAGCAAATGCCCTCCACTTCTCTGGAAGAAACCACAGTGCCCAGCCATGTTCTAAGCCCTCCCATCCTCCCTGGGCTTCTGGCAGCAGGAGTGAAAAGAGAGGAGCAGAGCACTGGGACCCGTTTGACAAAACTGGCTTCCCACGGGAAAGTCTTTCTCCACGTGCAGACATGCTCCCAGGTGCCTGTGGCAAGGGGAAGGAAATGCCATACACTGACCTGGAAGAGACCACAGGGCCCAGGCACAGTCTGAACCCTTCCCTCAACCCGGCGGTTTTGCTAGCAGGAGTTCAAGCCCAACGAACACAGCCCGGAGACCCCAGGGGCAAAAACGGCTTCCAACGAACAATAGGTGCTTGCTGTAGAACACCTATCCCAAGTGGGGGTAGCCAGCTCAACAAAATGCCACACACCCAGGTGTAAGAAACAACATTGCCCAGGCATGGTCTAAGCCCCTCACCTCGTCCCTGTGCTTTGGGGAGCCGGAGGGACACCCGAGGCCGACGGCCCTGAGACCCCTTTGCAAAAAGCCGGCTTCCCACGGAAACAGTTTTCCTGAGGTGCAGACCCTCTCCCAAGTGGTTGTGGCAAGGTAAAGCCAATGCCCTCCACTTCTCTGGAAGAAACCACAGTGCCCAGGCATGTTCTAAGCCCTCCCATCCTCCCTGGGCTTCTGGCAGCAGGAGTGAAAAGAGAGGAGCAGAGCACTGGGACTCGTTTGCCAAAAACCGGCTTCCCACGGGAAAGTCTTTCTCCACGTGCAGACATGCTCCCAGGTGCCTGTGGCAAGGGGAAGGAAATGCCATACACTGACCTGGAAGAGACCACAGGGCCCAGGCACAGTCTGAACCCTTCCCTCAACCCGGCGGTTTTGCTAGCAGAAGTTCAAGCCCAACGAACACAGCCCGGAGACCCCTGGGGCAAAAACGGCTTCTGAAGAACAATAGGTGCTTGCTGTGGAACACCTATCCCAAGTGGGGGTAGCCAGCATAACAAAATGCCACACACCCAGGTGTAAGAAACAACATTGCCCAGGCATGGTCTAAGCCCCTCACCTCGTCCCTGTGCTTTGGGGAGCCGGAGGGACACCCGAGGCCCACGGCCCTGAGACCCCTTTGCAAAAAGCCGGCTTCCCACGGAAACAGTTTTCCTGAGGTGCAGACCCTCTCACAAGTGGTTGTGGCAAGGTAAAGCCAATGCCCTCCACTTCTCTGGAAGAAACCACAGTGCCCAGCCATGTTCTAAGCCCTCCCATCCTCCCTGGGCTTCTGGCAGCAAGAGTGAAAAGAGAGGAGCAGAGCACTGGGACCCGTTTGACAAAAACCGGCTTCCCACGGGAAAGTCTTTCTCCACGTGCAGACATGCTCCCAGGTGCCTGTGGCAAGGGGAAGGAAATGCCATACACTGACCTGGAAGAGACCACAGGGCCCAGGCACAGTCTGAACCCTTCCCTCAACCCTGCGGTTTTGCTAGCAGGAGTTCAACCCCAACGAACACAGCCCGGAGACCCCTGGGGCAAAAACGGCTTCCGAAGAACAATAGGTGCTTGCTGTGGAACACCTATCCCAAGTGGGGGTAGCCAGCTCAACAAAATGCCACACACCCAGGTGTAAGAAACAACATTGCCCAGGCATGGTCTAAGCCCCTCACTTCATCCGTGTGCTTTGGGGAGCCGGAGGGACACCCGAGGCCCACGGCCCTGAGACCTGTTTGCAAAAAGCCGGCTTCCCACGGAAACAGTTTTCCTGAGGTGCAGACCCTCTCACAAGTGGTTGTGGCAAGGTAAAGCAAATGCCCTCCACTTCTCTGGAAGAAACCACAGTGCCCAGCCATGTTCTAAGCCCTCCCATCCTCCCTGGGCTTCTGGCAGCAGGAGTGAAAAGAGAGGAGCAGAGCACTGGGACCCGTTTGACAAAAACCGGCTTCCCACGGGAAAGTCTTTCTCCACGTGCAGACATGCTCCCAGGTGCCTGTGGCAAGGGGAAGGAAATGCCATACACTGACCTGGAAGAGACCACAGGGCCCAGGCACAGTCTGAACCCTTCCCTCAACCCGGCGGTTTTGCTAGCAGGAGTTCAAGCCCAACGAACACAGCCCGGAGACCCCTGGGGCAAAAACGGCTTCCGAGGAACAATAGGTGCTTGCTGTGGAACACCTATCCCAAGTGGGGGTAGCCAGCTCAACAAAATGCCACACACCCAGGTGTAAGAAACAACATTGCCCAGGCATGGTCTAAGCCCCTCACCTCATCCGTGTGCTGTGGGGAGCCGGAGGGACACCCGAGGCCCACGGCCCTGAGACCCCTTTGCAAAAAGCCGGCTTCCCACGGAAACAGTTTTCCTGAGGTGCAGACCCTCTCACAAGTGGTTGTGGCAAGGTAAAGCAAATGCCCTCCACTTCTCTGGAAGAAACCACAGTGCCCAGCGATGTTCTAAGCCCTCCCATCCTCCCTGGGCTTCTGGCAGCAGGAGTGAAAAGAGAGGAGCAGAGCACTGGGACCCGTTTGACAAAACTGGCTTCCCACGGGAAAGTCTTTCTCCACGTGCAGACATGCTCCCAGGTGCCTGTGGCAAGGGGAAGGAAATGCCATACACTGACCTGAAAGAGACCACAGGGCCCAGGCACAGTCTGAACCCTTCCCTCAACCCGGCGGTTTTGCTAGCAGGAGTTCAAGCCCAACGAACACAGCCCGGAGACCCCTGGGGCAAAAACGGCTTCCGAAGAACAATAGGTGCTTGCTGTGGAACACCTATCCCAAGTGGGGGTAGCCAGCTCAACAAAATGCCACACACCCAGGTGTAAGAAACAACATTGCCCAGGCATGGTCTAAGCCCCTCACCTCGTCCCTGTGCTTTGGGGAGCCGGAGGGACACCCGAGGCTCACGGCCCTGAGACCCCTTTGCAAAAAGCAGGCTTCCCACGGAAACAGTTTTCCTGAGGTGCAGACCCTCTCACAAGTGGTTGTGGCAAGGTAAAGCCAATGCCCTCCACTTCTCTGGAAGAAACCACAGTGCCCAGCCATGTTCTAAGCCCTCCCATCCTCCCTGGGCTTCTGGCAGCAGGAGTGAAAAGAGAGGAGCAGAGCACTGGGACCCGTTTGACAAAAACCGTCTTCCCACGGGAAAGTCTTTCTCCACGTGCAGACATGCTCCCAGGTGCCTGTGGCAAGGGGAAGGAAATGCCATACACTGACCTGGAAGAGACCACAGGGCCCAGGCACAGTCTGAACCCTTCCCTCAACCCGGCGGTTTTGCTAGCAGGAGTTCAAGCCCAAGGACACAGCCCGGAGACCCCTGGGGCAATAACGGCTTCCGAGGAACAATAGGTGCTTGCTGTGGAACACCTATCCCAAGTGGGGGTAGCCAGCATAACAAAATGCCACACACCCAGGTGTAAGAAACAACATTGTCCAGCCATGGTCTATGCCCCTCACCTCGTCCCTGTGCTTTGGGGAGCCGGAGGGACACCCGATGCCAACGGCCCTGAGACCCCTTTGCAAAAAGCCAGCTTCCCACGGAAACAGTTTTCCTGAGGTGCAGACCCTCTCACAAGTGGATGTGGCAAGGTAAAGCAAATGCCCTCCATTTCTCTGGAAGAAACCACAGTGCCCAGCCATGTTCTAAGCCCTCCCATCCTCCCTGGGCTTCTGGCAGCAGGAGTGAAAAGAGAGGAGCAGAGCACTGGGACCCGTTTGACAAAAACCGGCTTCCCACGGGAAAGTCTTTCTCCACGTGCAGACATACTCCCAGGTGCCTGTGGCAAGGGGAAGGAAATGCCATACACTGACCTGGAAGAGACCACAGGGCCCAGGCACAGTCTGAACCCTTCCCTCAACCCGGCGGGTTTGCTAGCAGGAGTTCAAGCCCAACGAACACAGCCCGGAGACCCCTGGGGCAAAAACGGCTTCCGACGAACAAAAGGTGCTTGCTGTGGAACACCTATCCCAAGTGGGGGTAGCCAGCTCAACAAAATGCCACACACCCAGGTGTAAGAAACAACATTGCCCAGCCATGGTCTAAGCCCCTCACCTCGTCCCTGTGCTTTGGGGAGCCGGAGGGACACCCGAGGCCCACGGCCCTGAGACCCCTTTGCAAAACGCCGGCTTCCCACGGAAACAGTTTTCCTGAGGTGCAGACCCTATCCCAAGTGGTTGTGGCAAGGTAAAGCCAATGCCCTCCACTTCTCTGGAAGAAACCACAGTGCCCAGCCATGTTCTAAGCCCTCCCATCCTCCCTGGGCTTCTGGCAGCAGGAGTGAAAAGAGAGGAGCAGAGCACTGGGACCCGTTTGACAAAAACCGGCTTCCCACGGGAAAGTCTTTCTCCACGTGCAGACATGCTCCCAGGTGCCTGTGGCAAGGGGAAGGAAATGCCATACACTGACCTGGAAGAGACCACAGGGCCCAGGCACAGTCTGAACCCTTCCCTCAACCCGGCGGTTTTGCTAGCAGGAGTTCAAACCCAACGAACACAGCCCGGAGACCCCTGGGGCAAAAACCGCTTCCGAGGAACAATAGGTGCTTGCTGTGGAACACCTATCCCAAGTGGGGGTAGCCAGCTCAACAAAATGCCACACACCCAGGTGTAAGAAACAACATTGCCCAGGCATGGTCTAAGCCCCTCACCTCGTCCCTGTGCTTTGGGGAGCCGGAGGGACACCCGAGGCCCACGGCCCTGAGACCCCTTTGCAAAAAGCCGGCTTCCCACGGAAACAGTTTTCCTGAGGTGCAGACCCTCTTACAAGTGGTTGTGGCAAGGTAAAGCAAATGCCCTCCACTTCTGTGGAAGAAACCACAGTGCCCAGCCATGTTCTAAGCCCTCCCATCCTCCCTGGGCTTCTGGCAGCAGGAGTGAAAAGAGAGGAGCAGAGCACTGGGACCCGTTTGACAAAACTGGCTTCCCAGGGGAAAGTCTTTCTCCACGTGCAGACATGCTCCCAGGTGCCTGTGGCAAGGGGAAGGAAATGCCATACACTGACCTGGAAGAGACCACAGGGCCCAGGCACAGTCTGTACCCTTCCCTCAACCCGGCGGTTTTGCTAGCAGGAGTTCAAGCCCAACGAACACAGCCCGGAGACCCCTGGGGCAAAAACGGCTTCCGACGAACAATAGGTGCTTGCTGTGGAACACCTATCCCAAGTGGGGGTAGCCAGCTCAACAAAATGCCACACACCCAGGTGTAAGAAACAACATTGCCCAGGCATGGTCTAAGCCCCTCACCTCGTCCCTGTGCTTTGGGGAGCCGGAGGGACACCCGAGGCCCACGGCCCTGAGACCCCTTTGCAAAAAGCCGGCTTACCACGGAAACAGTGTTCCTGAGGTGCAGACCCTCTCACAAGTGGTTGTGGCAAGGTAAAGCCAATGCCCTCCACTTCTCTGGAAGAAACCACAGTGCCCAGCCATGTTCTAAGCCCTCCCATCCTCCCTGGGCTTCTGGCAGCAGGAGTGAAAAGAGAGGAGCAGAGCACTGGGACCCGTTTGACAAAAACCGGCTTCCCACGGGAAAGTCTTTCTCCACGTGCAGACATGCTCCCAGGTGCCTGTGGCAAGGGGAAGGAAATGCCATACACTGACCTGGAAGAGACCACAGGGCCCAGGCACAGTCTGAACCCTTCCCTCAACCCGGCGGTTTTGCTAGCAGGAGTTCAAGCCCAACGAACACAGCCCGGAGACCCCTGGGGCAAAAACGGCTTCCGACGAACAATAGGTGCTTGCTGTGGAACACCTATCCCAAGTGGGGGTAGCCAGCTCAACAAAATGCCACACACCCAGGTGTAAGAAACAACATTGCCGAGCCATGGTCTAAGCCCCTCACCTCGTCCCTGTGCTTTGGGGAGCCGGAGGGACACCCGAGGCTCACGGCCCTGAGACCCCTTTGCAAAAAAAGGCTTCCCACGGAAACAGTTTTCCTGAGGTGCAGACCCTCTAACAAGTGGTTGTGGCAAGGTAAAGCCAATGCCCTCCACTTCTCTGGAAGAAACCCCAGTGCCCAGCCATGTTCTAAGCCCTCCCATCCTCCCTGGGCTTCTGGCAGCAGGAGTGAAAAGAGAGGAGCAGAGCACTGGGACCCGTTTGACAAAAACCGGCTTCCCACGGGAAAGTCTTTCTCCACGTGCAGACATGCTCCCAGGTGCCTGTGGCAAGGGGAAGGAAATGCCATACACTGACCTGGAAGAGACCACAGGGCCCAGGCACAGTCTGAACCCTTCCCTCAACCCGGCGGTTTTGCTAGCAGGAGTTCAAGCCCAAGGAACACAGCCCGGAGACCCCTGGGACAAAAACGGCTTCCGACGAACAATAGGTGCTTGCTGTGGAACACCTATCCCAAGTGGGGGTAGCCAGCTCAACAAAATGCCACACACCCAGGTGTAAGAAACAACATTGCCCAGGCATGGTCTAAGCCCCTCACCTCATCCCTGTGCTTTGGGGAGCCGGAGGGACACCCGAGGCTCACGGCCCTGAGACCCCTTTGCAAAAAAAGGCTTCCCACGGAAACAGTTTTCCTGAGGTGCAGACCCTCTCACAAGTGGTTGTGGCAAGGTAAAGCCAATGCCCTCCACTTCTCTGGAAGAAACCACAGTGCCCAGTTATGTTCTAAGCCCTCCCATCCTCCCTGGGCATCTGGCAGCAGGAGTGAAAAGAGAGGAGCAGAGCACTGGGACCCGTTTGACAAAAACCGGCTTCCCACGGGAAAGTCTTTCTCCACGTGCAGACATGCTCCCAGGTGCCTGTGGCAAGGGGAAGGAAATGCCATACACTGACCTGGAAGAGACCACAGGGCCCAGGCGCAGTCTGAACCCTTCCCTCAACCCGGCGGTTTTGCTAGCAGGAGTTCAAGCCCAAGGAACACAGCCCAGAGACCCCTGGGGCAAAAACGGCTTCCGACGAACAATAGGTGCTTGCTGTGGAACACCTATCCCAAGGAGGGGTAGCCAGCTCAACAAAATGCCACACACCCAGGTGTAAGAAACAACATTGTCCAGCCATGGTCTAAGCCCCTCACCTCGTCCCTGTGCTTTGGGGAGCTGGAGGGACACCCGAGGCCCACGGCCCTGAGACCACTTTGCAAAAAGCTGGCTTCGCACGGAAACAGTTTTCCTGAGGTGCAGACCCTCTCACAAGTGGTTGTGGCAAGGTAAAGCAAATGCCCTCCACTTCTCTGGAAGAAACCACAGTGCCCAGCCATGTTCTACGCCCTCCCATCCTCCCTGGGCTTCTGGCAGCAGGAATGAAAAGAGAGGAGCAGAGCACTGGGACCCGTTTGACAAAAACCGGCTTCCCACGGCAAAGTCTTTCTCCACGTGCAGACATGCTCCCAGGTGCCTGTGGCAAGGGGAAGGAAATGCCATACACTGACCTGGAAGAGACCACAGGGCCCAGGCACAGTCTGAACCCTTCCCTCAACCCGGCGGTTTTGCTAGCAGGAGTTCAAGCCCAACGAACACAGCCCGGAGACCCCTGGGGCAAAAACGGCTTCCGACGAACAATAGGTGCTTGCTGTGGAACACCTATCCCAAGTGGGGGTAGCCAGCTCAACAAAATGCCACACACCCAGGTGTAAGAAACAACATTGCCCTGCCATAATCTAAGCCCCTCACCTCGTCCCTGTGCTTTGGGGAGCCGGAGGGACACCCGACGCTCACGGCCCTGAGACCCCTTTGCAAAAAGCCGGCTTCCCACGGAAACAGTTTTCCTGAGATGAAGACCCTCTCACAAGTGGTTGTGGAAAGGTAAAGCCAATGCCCTCCACTTCTCTGGAAGAAACCCCAGTGCCCAGCCATGTTCTAAGCCCTCCCATCCTCCCTGGGCGTCTGGCAGCAGGAGTGAAAAGAGAGGAGCAGAGCACTGGGACCCGTTTGACAAAAACCGGCTTCCCACGGGAAAGTCTTTCTCCACGTGCAGACATGCTCCCAGGTGCCTGTGGCAAGGGGAAGGAAATGCCATACACTGACCTGGAAGAGACCACAGGGCCCAGGCACAGTCTGAACCCTTCCCTCAACCCGGCGGTTTTGCTAGCAGGAGTTCAACCCCAACGAACACAGCCCGGAGACCCCTGGGGCAAAAACGGCTTCCGAAGAACAATAGGTGCTTGCTGTGGAACACCTATCCCAAGTGGGGGTAGCCAGCTCAACAAAATGCCACACACCCAGGTGTAAGAAACAACATTGCCCAGGCACGGTCTAAGCCCCTCACCTCGTCCCTGTGCTTTGGGGAGCCGGAGGGACACCCGAGGCCCACGGCCCTGAGACCCCTTTGCAAAAAGCCGGCTTCCCACGGAAACAGTTTTCCTGAGGTGCAGACCCTCTCACAAGTGGTTGTGGCAAGGTAAAGCAAATGCCCTCCACTTCTCTGGAAGAAACCACAGTGCCCAGCCATGTTCTAAGCCCTCCCATCCTCCCTGGGCTTCTGGCAGCAGGAGTGAAAAGAGAGGAGCAGAGCACTGGGACCCGTTTGACAAAACTGGCTTCCCACGGGAAAGTTTCTCCACGTGCAGACATGCTCCCAGGTGCCTGTGGCAAGGGGAAGGAAATGCCATACACTGACCTGGAAGAGACCACAGGGCCCAAGCACAGTCTGAACACTTCCCTCAACCCGGCGGTTTTGCTAGCAGGAGTTCAAGCCCAAGGAACACAGCCCGGAGACCCCTGGGGCAAAAACGGCTTCCGACGAACAATAGGTGCTTGCTGTGGAACACCTATCCCAAGTGGGGGTAGCCAGCTCAACAAAATGCCACACACCCAGGTGTAAGAAACAACATTGCCCAGGCACGGTCTAAGCCCCTCACCTCGTCCCTGTGCTTTGGGGAGCCGGAGGGACAGCCGAGGGCCACGGCCCTGAGACCCCTTTGCAAAAAGCCGGCTTCCCACGGAAACAGTTTTCCTGAGGTGCAGACCCTATCCCAAGTGGGTGTGGCAAGGTAAAGCCAATGCCCTCCACTTCTCTGGAAGAAACCACAGTGCCCAGTTATGTTCTAAGCCCTCCCATCCTCCCTGGGCTTCTGGCAGCAGGAGTGAAAAGAGAGGAGCAGAGCACTGGGACCCGTTTGACAAAAACCGGCTTCCCACGGGAAAGTCTTTCTCCACGTGCAGACATGCTCCCAGGTGCCTGTGGCAAGGGGAAGGAAATGCCATACACTGACCTGGAAGAGACCACAGGGCCCAGGCACAGTCTGAACCCTTCCCTCAACCCGGCGGTTTTGCTAGCAGGAGTTCAAGCCCAACGAACACAGCCCGGAGACCCCTGGGGCAAAAACGGCTTCCGACGAACAATAGGTGCTTGCTGTGGAACACCTATCCCAAGTGGGGGTAGCCAGCTCAACAAAATGCCACACACCCAGGTGTAAGAAACAACATTGCCCAGGCATGGTCTAAGCCCCTCACCTCGTCCCTGTGCTTTGGGGAGCCGGAGGGACACCCGAGGCCCACGGCCCTGAGACCCCTTTGCAAAAAGCCGGCTTACCACGGAAACAGTGTTCCTGAGGTGCAGACCCTCTCACAAGTGGTTGTGGCAAGGTAAAGCCAATGCCCTCCACTTCTCTGGAAGAAACCACAGTGCCCAGCCATGTTCTAAGCCCTCCCATCCTCCCTGGGCTTCTGGCAGCAGGAGTGAAAAGAGAGGAGCAGAGCACTGGGACCCGTTTGACAAAAACCGGCTTCCCACGGGAAAGTCTTTCTCCACGTGCAGACATGCTCCCAGGTGCCTGTGGCAAGGGGAAGGAAATGCCATACACTGACCTGGAAGAGACCACAGGGCCCAGGCACAGTCTGAACCCTTCCCTCAACCCGGCGGTTTTGCTAGCAGGAGTTCAAGCCCAACGAACACAGCCCGGAGACCCCTGGGGCAAAAACGGCTTCCGACGAACAATAGGTGCTTGCTGTGGAACACCTATCCCAAGTGGGGGTAGCCAGCTCAACAAAATGCCACACACCCAGGTGTAAGAAACAACATTGCCGAGCCATGGTCTAAGCCCCTCACCTCGTCCCTGTGCTTTGGGGAGCCGGAGGGACACCCGAGGCTCACGGCCCTGAGACCCCTTTGCAAAAAAAGGCTTCCCACGGAAACAGTTTTCCTGAGGTGCAGACCCTCTAACAAGTGGTTGTGGCAAGGTAAAGCCAATGCCCTCCACTTCTCTGGAAGAAACCCCAGTGCCCAGCCATGTTCTAAGCCCTCCCATCCTCCCTGGGCTTCTGGCAGCAGGAGTGAAAAGAGAGGAGCAGAGCACTGGGACCCGTTTGACAAAAACCGGCTTCCCACGGGAAAGTCTTTCTCCACGTGCAGACATGCTCCCAGGTGCCTGTGGCAAGGGGAAGGAAATGCCATACACTGACCTGGAAGAGACCACAGGGCCCAGGCACAGTCTGAACCCTTCCCTCAACCCGGCGGTTTTGCTAGCAGGAGTTCAAGCCCAAGGAACACAGCCCGGAGACCCCTGGGACAAAAACGGCTTCCGACGAACAATAGGTGCTTGCTGTGGAACACCTATCCCAAGTGGGGGTAGCCAGCTCAACAAAATGCCACACACCCAGGTGTAAGAAACAACATTGCCCAGGCATGGTCTAAGCCCCTCACCTCATCCCTGTGCTTTGGGGAGCCGGAGGGACACCCGAGGCTCACGGCCCTGAGACCCCTTTGCAAAAAAAGGCTTCCCACGGAAACAGTTTTCCTGAGGTGCAGACCCTCTCACAAGTGGTTGTGGCAAGGTAAAGCCAATGCCCTCCACTTCTCTGGAAGAAACCACAGTGCCCAGTTATGTTCTAAGCCCTCCCATCCTCCCTGGGCATCTGGCAGCAGGAGTGAAAAGAGAGGAGCAGAGCACTGGGACCCGTTTGACAAAAACCGGCTTCCCACGGGAAAGTCTTTCTCCACGTGCAGACATGCTCCCAGGTGCCTGTGGCAAGGGGAAGGAAATGCCATACACTGACCTGGAAGAGACCACAGGGCCCAGGCACAGTCTGAACCCTTCCCTCAACCCGGCGGTTTTGCTAGCAGGAGTTCAAGCCCAACGAACACAGCCCGGAGACCCCTGGGGCAAAAACGGCTTCCGACGAACAATAGGTGCTTGCTGTGGAACACCTATCCCAAGTGGGGGTAGCCAGCTCAACAAAATGCCACACACCCAGGTGTAAGAAACAACATTGCCCTGCCATAATCTAAGCCCCTCACCTCGTCCCTGTGCTTTGGGGAGCCGGAGGGACACCCGACGCTCACGGCCCTGAGACCCCTTTGCAAAAAGCCGGCTTCCCACGGAAACAGTTTTCCTGAGATGAAGACCCTCTCACAAGTGGTTGTGGAAAGGTAAAGCCAATGCCCTCCACTTCTCTGGAAGAAACCCCAGTGCCCAGCCATGTTCTAAGCCCTCCCATCCTCCCTGGGCGTCTGGCAGCAGGAGTGAAAAGAGAGGAGCAGAGCACTGGGACCCGTTTGACAAAAACCGGCTTCCCACGGGAAAGTCTTTCTCCACGTGCAGACATGCTCCCAGGTGCCTGTGGCAAGGGGAAGGAAATGCCATACACTGACCTGGAAGAGACCACAGGGCCCAGGCACAGTCTGAACCCTTCCCTCAACCCGGCGGTTTTGCTAGCAGGAGTTCAACCCCAACGAACACAGCCCGGAGACCCCTGGGGCAAAAACGGCTTCCGAAGAACAATAGGTGCTTGCTTTGGAACACCTATCCCAAGTGGGGGTAGCCAGCTCAACAAAATGCCACACACCCAGGTGTAAGAAACAACATTGCCCAGGCACGGTCTAAGCCCCTCACCTCGTCCCTGTGCTTTGGGGAGCCGGAGGGACACCCGAGGCCCACGGCCCTGAGACCCCTTTGCAAAAAGCCGGCTTCCCACGGAAACAGTTTTCCTGAGGTGCAGACCCTCTCACAAGTGGTTGTGGCAAGGTAAAGCAAATGCCCTCCACTTCTCTGGAAGAAACCACAGTGCCCAGCCATGTTCTAAGCCCTCCCATCCTCCCTGGGCTTCTGGCAGCAGGAGTGAAAAGAGAGGAGCAGAGCACTGGGACCCGTTTGACAAAACTGGCTTCCCACGGGAAAGTTTCTCCACGTGCAGACATGCTCCCAGGTGCCTGTGGCAAGGGGAAGGAAATGCCATACACTGACCTGGAAGAGACCACAGGGCCCAAGCACAGTCTGAACACTTCCCTCAACCCGGCGGTTTTGCTAGCAGGAGTTCAAGCCCAAGGAACACAGCCCGGAGACCCCTGGGGCAAAAACGGCTTCCGACGAACAATAGGTGCTTGCTGTGGAACACCTATCCCAAGTGGGGGTAGCCAGCTCAACAAAATGCCACACACCCAGGTGTAAGAAACAACATTGCCCAGGCACGGTCTAAGCCCCTCACCTCGTCCCTGTGCTTTGGGGAGCCGGAGGGACAGCCGAGGGCCACGGCCCTGAGACCCCTTTGCAAAAAGCCGGCTTCCCACGGAAACAGTTTTCCTGAGGTGCAGACCCTATCCCAAGTGGGTGTGGCAAGGTAAAGCCAATGCCCTCCACTTCTCTGGAAGAAACCACAGTGCCCAGTTATGTTCTAAGCCCTCCCATCCTCCCTGGGCTTCTGGCAGCAGGAGTGAAAAGAGAGGAGCAGAGCACTGGGACCCGTTTGACAAAAACCGGCTTCCCACGGGAAAGTCTTTCTCCACGTGCAGACATGCTCCCAGGTGCCTGTGGCAAGGGGAAGGAAATGCCATACACTGACCTGGAAGAGACCACAGGGCCCAGGCACAGTCTGAACCCTTCCCTCAACCCGGCGGTTTTGCTAGCAGGAGTTCAAGCCCAACGAACACAGCCCGGAGACCCCTGGGGCAAAAACGGCTTCTGAAGAACAATAGGTGCTTGCTGTGGAACACCTATCCCAAGTAGGGGTAGCCAGCATAACAAAATGCCACACACCCAGGTGTAAGAAACAACATTGCCCAGGCATGGTCTAAGCCCCTCACCTCGTCCCTGTGCTTTGGGGAGCCGGAGGGACACCCGAGGCCCACGGCCCTGAGACCCCTTTGCAAAAAGCCGGCTTCCCACGGAAACAGTTTTCCTGAGGTGCAGACCCTCTCACAAGTGGTTGTGGCAAGGTAAAGCCAATGCCCTCCACTTCTCTGGAAGAAACCACAGTGCCCAGCCATGTTCTAAGCCCTCCCATCCTCCCTAGGCTTCTGGCAGCAAGAGTGAAAAGAGAGGAGCAGAGCACTGGGACCCGTTTGACAAAAACCGGCTTCCCACGGGAAAGTCTTTCTCCACGTGCAGACATGCTCCCAGGTGCCTGTGGCAAGGGGAAGGAAATGCCATACACTGACCTGGAAGAGACCACAGGGCCCAGGCACAGTCTGAACCCTTCCCTCAACCCTGCGGTTTTGCTAGCAGGAGTTCAAGCCCAACGAACACAGCCCGGAGACCCCTGGGGCAAAAACGGCTTCCGAAGAACAATAGGTGCTTGCTGTGGAACACCTATCCCAAGTGGGGGTTGCCAGCTCAACAAAATGCCACACACCCAGGTGTAAGAAACAACATTGCCCAGGCATGGTCTAAGCCCCTCACTTCATCCGTGTGCTTTGGGGAGCCGGAGGGACACCCGAGGCCCACGGCCCTGAGACCTGTTTGCAAAAAGCCGGCTTCCCACGGAAACAGTTTTCCTGAGGTGCAGACCCTCTCACAAGTGGTTGTGGCAAGGTAAAGCAAATGCCCTCCACTTCTCTGGAAGAAACCACAGTGCCCAGCCATGTTCTAAGCCCTCCCATCCTCCCTGGGCTTCTGGCAGCAGGAGTGAAAAGAGAGGAGCAGAGCACTGGGACCCGTTTGACAAAAACCGGCTTCCCACGGGAAAGTCTTTCTCCACGTGCAGACATGCTCCCAGGTGCCTGTGGCAAGGGGAAGGAAATGCCATACACTGACCTGGAAGAGACCACAGGGCCCAGGCACAGTCTGAACCCTTCCCTCAACCCGGCGGTTTTGCTAGCAGGAGTTCAAGCCCAACGAACACAGCCCGGAGACCCCTGGGGCAAAAACGGCTTCCGAGGAACAATAGGTGCTTGCTGTGGAACACCTATCCCAAGTTGGGGTAGCCAGCTCAACAAAATGCCACACACCCAGGTGTAAGAAACAACATTGCCCAGGCATGGTCTAAGCCCCTCACCTCATCCGTGTGCTTTGGGGAGCCGGAGGGACACCCGAGGCCCACGGCCCTGAGACCCCTTTGCAAAACGCCGGCTTCCCACGGAAACAGTTTTCCTGAGGTGCAGACCCTCTCACAAGTGGTTGTGGCAAGGTAAAGCAAATGCCCTCCACTTCTCTGGAAGAAACCACAGTGCCCAGCCATGTTCTAAGCCCTCCCATCCTCCCTGGGCTTCTGGCAGCAGGAGTGAAAAGAGAGGAGCAGAGCACTGGGACCCGTTTGACAAAACTGGCTTCCCACGGGAAAGTCTTTCTCCACGTGCAGACATGCTCCCAGGTGCCTGTGGCAAGGGGAAGGAAATGCCATACACTGACCTGGAAGAGACCACAGGGCCCAGGCACAGTCTGAACCCTTCCCTCAACCCGGCGGTTTTGCTAGCAGGAGTTCAAGCCCAACGAACACAGCCCGGAGACCCCTGGGGCAAAAACGGCTTCCGAAGAACAATAGGTGCTTGCTGTGGAACACCTATCCCAAGTGGGGGTAGCCAGCTCAACAAAATGCCACACACCCAGGTGTAAGAAACAACATTGCCCAGGCATGGTCTAAGCCCCTCACCTCGTCCCTGTGCTTTGGGGAGCCGGAGGGACACCCGAGGCTCACGGCCCTGAGACCCCTTTGCAAAAAGCAGGCTTCCCACGGAAACAGTTTTCCTGAGGTGCAGACCCTCTCACAAGTGGTTGTGGCAAGGTAAAGCCAATGCCCTCCACTTCTCTGGAAGAAACCACAGTGCCCAGCCATGTTCTAAGCCCTCCCATCCTCCCTGGGCTTCTGGCAGCAGGAGTGAAAAGAGAGGAGCAGAGCACTGGGACCCGTTTGACAAAAACCGTCTTCCCACGGGAAAGTCTTTCTCCACGTGCAGACATGCTCCCAGGTGCCTGTGGCAAGGGGAAGGAAATGCCATACACTGACCTGGAAGAGACCACAGGGCCCAGGCACAGTCTGAACCCTTCCCTCAACCCGGCGGTTTTGCTAGCAGGAGTTCAAGCCCAAGGAACACAGCCCGGAGACCCCTGGGGCAATAACGGCTTCTGAGGAACAATAGGTGCTTGCTGTGGAACACCTATCCCAAGTGGGGGTAGCCAGCATAACAAAATGCCACACACCCAGGTGTAAGAAACAACATTGTCCAGCCATGTCTATGCCCCTCACCTCGTCCCTGTGCTTTGGGGAGCCGGAGGGACACCCGATGCCCACGGCCCTGAGACCCCTTTGCAAAAAGCCAGCTTCCCACGGAAACAGTTTTCCTGAGGTGCAGACCCTCTCACAAGTGGATGTGGCAAGGTAAAGCAAATGCCCTCCATTTCTCTGGAAGAAACCACAGTGCCCAGCCATGTTCTAAGCCCTCCCATCCTCCCTGGGCTTCTGGCAGCAGGAGTGAAAAGAGAGGAGCAGAGCACTGGGACCCGTTTGACAAAAACCGGCTTCCCACGGGAAAGTCTTTCTCCACGTGCAGACATACTCCCAGGTGCCTGTGGCAAGGGGAAGGAAATGCCATACACTGACCTGGAAGAGACCACAGGGCCCAGGCACAGTCTGAACCCTTCCCTCAACCCGACGGTTTTGCTAGCAGGAGTTCAAGCCCAACGAACACAGCCCGGAGACCCCTGGGGCAAAAACGGCTTCCGACGAACAATAGGTGCTTGCTGTGGAACACCTATCCCAAGTGGGGGTAGCCAGCTCAACAAAATGCCACACACCCAGGTGTAAGAAACAACATTGCCCAGGCATGGTCTAAGCCCCTCACCTCGTCCCTGTGCTTTGGGGAGCCGGAGGGACACCCGAGGCCCACGGCCCTGAGACCCCTTTGCAAAAAGCCGGCTTCCCACGGAAACAGTTTTCCTGAGGTGCAGACCCTATCCCAAGTGGTTGTGGCAAGGTAAAGCCAATGCCCTCCACTTCTCTGGAAGAAACCACAGTGCCCAGCCATGTTCTAAGCCCTCCTATCCTCCCTGGGCTTCTGGCAGCAGGAGTGAAAAGAGAGGAGCAGAGCACTGGGACCCGTTTGACAAAAACCGGCTTCCCACGGGAAAGTCTTTCTCCACGTGCAGACATGCTCCCAGATGCCTGTGGCAAGGGGAAGGAAATGCCATACACTGACCTGGAAGAGACCACAGGGCCCAGGCACAGTCTGAACCCTTCCCTCAACCCGGCGGTTTTGCTAGCAGGAGTTCAAACCCAACGAACACAGCCCGGAGACCCCTGGGGCAAAAACGGCTTCCGAGGAACAATAGGTGCTTGCTGTGGAACACCTATCCCAAGTGGGGGTAGCCAGCTCAACAAAATGCCACACACCCAGGTGTAAGAAACAACATTGCCCAGCCATAATCTAAGCCCCTCACCTCGTCCCTGTGCTTTGGGGAGCCGGAGGGACACCCGACGCTCACGGCCCTGAGACCCCTTTGCAAAAAGCCGGCTTCCCACGGAAACAGTTTTCCTGAGATGCAGACCCTCTCACAAGTGGTTGTGGCAAGGTAAAGCCAATGCCCTCCACTTCTCTGGAAGAAACCACAGTGCCCAGCCATGTTCTAAGCCCTCCCATCCTCCCTGGGCTTCTGGCAGCAGGAGTGAAAAGAGAGGAGCAGAGCACTGGGACCCGTTTGACAAAAACCGGCTTCCCACGGGAAAGTCTTTCTCCACGTGCAGACATGCTCCCAGGTGCCTGTGGCAAGGGGAAGGAAATGCCATACACTGACCTGGAAGAGACCACAGGGCCCAGGCACAGTCTGAACCCTTCCCTCAACCCGGCGGTTTTGCTAGCAGGAGTTCAAACCCAACGAACACAGCCCGGAGACCCCTGGGGCAAAAACGGCTTCCGAGGAACAATAGGTGCTTGCTGTGGAACACCTATCCCAAGTGGGGGTAGCCAGCTCAACAAAATGCCACACACCCAGGTGTAAGAAACAACATTGCCCAGGCATGGTCTAAGCCCCTCACCTCGTCCCTGTGCTTTGGGGAGCCGGAGGGACACCCGAGGCTCACGGCCCTGAGACCCCTTTGCAAAAAGCAGGCTTCCCACGGAAACAGTTTTCCTGAGGTGCAGACCCTATCCCAAGTGGTTGTGGCAAGGTAAAGCCAATGCCCTCCACTTCTCTGGAAGAAACCACAGTGCCCAGCCATGTTCTAAGCCCTCCCATCCTCCCTGGGCTTCTGGCAGCAGGAGTGAAAAGAGAGGAGCAGAGCACTGGGACCCGTTTGACAAAAACCGGCTTCCCACGGGAAAGTCTTTCTCCACGTGCAGACATGCTCCCAGGTGCCTGTGGCAAGGGGAAGGAAATGCCATACACTGACCTGGAAGAGACCACAGGGCCCAGGCACAGTCTGAACCCTTCCCTCAACCCGGCGGTTTTGCTAGCAGGAGTTCAAGCCCAACGAACACAGCCCGGAGACCCCTGGGGCAAAAACGGCTTCCGACGAACAATAGGTGCTTGCTGTGGAACACCTATCCCAAGTGGGGGTAGCCAGCTCAACAAAATGCCACACACCCAGGTGTAAGAAACAACATTGCCCAGGCATGGTCTAAGCCCCTCACCTCGTCCCTGTGCTTTGGGGAGCCGGAGGGACACCCGAGGCCCACGGCCCTGAGACCCCTTTGCAAAAAGCAGGCTTCCCACGGAAACAGTTTTCCTGAGGTGCAGACCCTCTCACAAGTGGTTGTGGCAAGGTAAAGCCAATGCCCTCCACTTCTCAGGAAGAAACCACAGTGCCCAGGCATGTTCTAAGCCCTCCCATCCTCCTTGGGCTTCTGGCAGCAGGAGTGAAAAGAGAGGAGCAGAGCACTGGGACCCGTTTGACAAAAACCGGCTTCCCACGGGAAAGTCTTTCTCCACGTGCAGACATGCTCCCAGGTGCCTGTGGCAAGGGGAAGGAAATGCCATACACTGACCTGGAAGAGACCACAGGGCCCAGGCACAGTCTGAACCCTTCCCTCAACCCGGCGGTTTTGCTAGCAGGAGTTCAAGCCCAACGAACACAGCCCGGAGACCCCTGGGCAAAAACGGCTTCCGACGAACAATAGGTGCTTGCTGTGGAACACCTATCCCAAGTGGGGGTAGCCAGCTCAACAAAATGCCACACACCCAGGTGTAAGAAACAACATTGCCCAGGCATGGTCTAAGCCCCTCACCTCGTCCCTGTGCTTTGGGGAGCCGGAGGGACACCCGAGGCCCACGGCCCTGAGACCCCTTTGCAAAAAGCCGGCTTCCCACGGAAACAGTTTTCCTGAGGTGCAGACCCTCTCACAAGTGGTTGTGGCAAGGTAAAGCCAATGCCCTCCACTTCTCTGGAAGAAACCGCAGTGCCCAGCCATGTTCTAAGCCCTCCCATCCTCCCTGGGCTTCTGGCAGCAGGAGTGAAAAGAGAGGAGCAGAGCACTGGGACCCGTTTGACAAAACTGGCTTTCCACGGGAAAGTCTTTCTCCACGTGCAGACATGCTCCCAGGTGCCTGTGGCAAGGGGAAGGAAATGCCATACACTGACCTGGAAGAGACCACAGGGCCCAGGCACAGTCTGAACCCTTCCCTCAACCCGGCGGTTTTGCTAGCAGGAGTTCAAGCCCAACGAACACAGCCCGGAGACCCCTGGGACAAAAACGGCTTCCGACGAACAATAGGTGCTTGCTATGGAACACCTATCCCAAGTGGGGGTAGCCAGCTCAACAAAATGCCACACACCCAGGTGTAAGAAACAACATTGCCCAGCTATGGTCTAAGCCCCTCACCTCCTCTCTGTGCTTTGGGGAGCCGGAGGGACACCCGAGGCCCACGGCCCTGAGACCCCTTTGCAAAAAGCCGGCTTCCCACGGAAACAGTTTTCCTGAGGTGCAGACCCTATCCCAAGTGGTTGTGGCAAGGTAAAGCCAATGCCCTCCACTTCTCTGGAAGAAACCACAGTGCCCAGTTATGTTCTAAGCCCTCCCATCCTCCCTGGGCTTCTGGCAGCAGGAGTGAAAAGAGAGGAGCAGAGCACTGGGACCCGTTTGACAAAAACCGGCTTCCCACGGGAAAGTCTTTCTCCACGTGCAGACATGCTCCCAGGTGCCTGTGGCAAGGGGAAGGAAATGCCATACACTGACCTGGAAGAGACCACAGGGCCCAGGCACAGTCTGAACCCTTCCCTCAACCCGGCGGTTTTGCTAGCAGGAGTTCAACCCCAACGAACACAGCCTGGAGACCCCTGGGGCAAAAACGGCTTCCGACGAACAATAGGTGCTTGCTGTGGAACACCTATCCCAAGTGGGGGTAGCCAGTTCAACAAAATGCCACACACTCAGGTGTAAGAAACAACATTGCCCAGCCATGGTCTAAGCCCCTCACCTTGTCCCTGTGCTTTGGGGAGCCGGAGGGACACCCGAGGCCCACGGCCCTGAGACCCCTTTGCAAAAAGCTGGCTTCCCACGGAAACAGTTTTCCTGAGGTGCAGACCCTATCCCAAGTGGTTGTGGCAAGGTAAAGCCAATGCCCTCCACTTCTCTGGAAGAAACCACAGTGCCCAGGCATGTTCTAAGCCCTCCCATCCTCCCTGGGCTTCTGGCAGCAGCAGTGAAAAGAGAGGAGCAGAGCACTGGGACCCGTTTGACAAAAACCGGCTTCCCACGGGAAAGTGTTTCTCCACGTGCAGACATGCTCCCAGGTGCCTGTGGCAAGGGGAAGGAAATGCCATACACTGACCTGGAAGAGACCACAGGGCCCAGGCACAGTCTGAACCCTTCCCTCAACCCGGCGGTTTTGCTAGCAGGAGTTCAACCCCAACGAACACAGCCCGGAGACCCCTGGGGCAAAAACGGCTTCCGAAGAACAATAGGTGCTTGCTGTGGAACACCTATCCCAAGTAGGGGTAGCCAGCTCAACAAAATACCACACACCCAGGTGTAAGAAACAACATTGCCCAGGCATGGTCTAAGCCCCTCACCTCGTCCCTGTGCTTTGGGGAGCCAGAGGGACACCCGAGGCCCACGGCCCTGAGACCCCTTTGGAAAAAGCCGGCTTCCCACGGAAACAGTTTTCCTGAGGTGCAGACCCTCTCACAAGTGGTTGTGGCAAGGTAAAGACAATGCCCTCCACTTCTCTAGAAGAAACCACAGTGCCCAGCCATGTTCTAAGCCCTCCCATCCTCCCTGGGCTTCTGGCAGCAGGAGTGAAAAGAGAGGAGCAGAGCACTGGGACCCGTTTGACAAAAACCGGCTTCCCACGGGAAAGTCTTTCTCCAAGTGCAGACATGCACCCCGGTGCCTGTGGCAAGGGGAAGGAAATGCCATACACTGACCTGGAAGAGACCACAGGGCCCAGGCACCGTCTGAACCCTTCCCTCAACCCGGCGGTTTTGCTAGCAGGAGTTCAAGCCCAACGAACACAGCCCGGAGACCCCTGGGGCAAAAACGGCTTCGAACGAACAATAGGTGCTTGCGGTGGAAAACCTATCCCAACTGGGGGTAGCCAGCTCAACAAAATGCCACACACCCAGGTGTAAGAAAGAACATTGTCCAGCCATGGTCTAAGCCCCTCACCTCGTCCCTGTGCTTTGGGGAGCCGGAGGGACACCCGAGGCCCACTGCCCTGAGACCCCTTTGCAAAAAGCCGGCTTCCCACGGAAACAGTTTTCCTGAGGTGCAGACCCTCTCACAAGTGGTTGTGGCAAAGTAAAGCCAATGCCCTCCATTTCTCTGGAAGAAACCCCAGGGCCCAGCCATGTTCTAAGCCCTTCCATCCTCCCTGGGCTTCTGGCAGCAGGAGTGAAAAGAGAGGAGCAGAACACTGGGACCCGTTTGACAAAAACCGGTATCCCACGGGAAAGTCTTTCTCCACGTACAGAGATGCTCCCAGGTGCCTGTGGCAAGGGGAAGGAAATGCCATACACTGACCTGGAAGAGACCACAGGGCCCAGGCACTGTCTGAACCCTTCCCTCAACCCGGCGGTTTTGCTAGCAGGAGTTCAAGCCCAACGAACACAGCCCGGAGACCCCTGGGGCAAACACGGCTTCCGACGAGCAATAGGTGCTTGCTGTGGAACACCTATCCCAAGTGGGGGTAGCCAGCTCAACAAAATGCCACACACCCAGGTGTAAGAAACAACATTGCCCAGGCATGGTCTAAGCCCCTCACCTCGTCCCTGTGCTTTGGGGAGCCGGAGGGACACCCGAGGCCCACGGCCCTGAGACCCCTTTGCAAAAAGCCGGCTTACCACGGAAACAGTTTTCCTGAGGTGCAGACCCTCTCACAAGTGGTTGTGGCAAGGTAAAGCAAATGCCCTCCACTTCTCTGGAAGAAACCACAGTGCCCAGGCATTTTCTAAGCCCTCCCATCCTCCCTGGGCTTCTGGCAGCAGGAGTGAAAAGAGAGGAGCAGAGCACTGGGACCCGTTTGACAAAAACCAGCTTCCCACGGGAAAGTCTTTCTCCACGTGCAGACATGCTCCCAGGTGCCTGTGGCAAGGGGAAGGAAATGCCATACACTGACCTGGAAGAGACCACAGGGCCCAGGCACAGTCTGAACCCTTCCCTCAACCCGGCGGTTTTGGTAGCAAGAGTTCAACCCCAACGAACACTGCCCGGAGACCCCTGGGGCAATAACGGCTTCCGAAGAACAATAGGTGCTTGCTGTGGAACACCTATCCCAAGTGGGGGTAGCCAGCTCAACAAAATGCCACACACCCAGGTGTAAGAAACAACATTGCCCAGCCATGGTCTAAGCCCCTCACCTCGTTCCTGTGCTTTGGGGAGCCGGAGGGACACCCGAGGCCCACGGCCCTGAGACAACATTGCAAAAAGCCAGCTTCGCACGGAAACAGTTTTCCTGAGGTGCAGACCCTCTCACAAGTGGTTGTGGCAAGGTAAAGGAAATGCCCTCCACTTCTCTGGAAGAAACCACAGTGCCCAGCCATGTTCTAAGCCCTCCCATCCTCCCTGGGCTTCTGGCAGCAGGAGTGAAAAGAGAGGAGCAGAGCACTGGGACCCGTTTGACAAAAACCGGCTTCCCATGGGAAAGTCTTTCTCCACGTGAAGACATGCTCCCAGGTGCCTGTGGCAAGGGGAAGGAAATGCCATACACTGACCTGGAAGAGACCACAGGGCCCAGGCACAGTCTGAACCCTTCCCTCAACCCGGCGGTTTTGCTAGCAGGAGTTCAAGCCCAACGAACACAGCCTGGAGACCCCTGGGGCAAAAACGGCTTCCGACGAACAATAGGTGCTTGCTGTGGAACACCTATCCCAAGTGGGGGTAGCCAGTTCAACAAAATGCCACACACTCAGGTGTAAGAAACAACATTGCCCAGCCATGGTCTAAGCCCCTCACCTCGTCCCTGTGCTTTGGGGAGCCGGAGGGACACCCGAGGCCCACGGCCCTGAGACCCCTTTGCAAAAAGCTGGCTTCCCACGGAAACAGTTTTCCTGAGGTGCAGACCCTATCCCAAGTGGTTGTGGCAAGGTAAAGCCAATGCCCTCCACTTCTCTGGAAGAAACCACAGTGCCCAGGCATGTTCTAAGCCCTCCCATCCTCCCTGGGCTTCTGGCAGCAGGAGTGAAAAGAGAGGAGCAGAGCACGGGGACCCGTTTGACAAAAACCGGCTTCCCACGGGAAAGTCTTTCTCCACGTGCAGACATGCTCCCAGGTGCCTGTGGCAAGGGGAAGGAAATGCCATACACTGACCTGGAAGAGACCACAGGGCCCAGGCACAGTCTGAACCCTTCCCTCAACCCGGCGGTTTTGCTAGCAGGAGTTCAACCCCAACGAACACAGCCCGGAGACCCCTGGGGCAAAAACGGCTTCCGAAGAACAATAGGTGCTTGCGGTGGAAAACCTATCCCAACTGGGGGTAGCCAGCTCAACAAAATGCCACACACCCAGGTGTAAGAAAGAACATTGTCCAGCCATGGTCTAAGCCCCTCACCTCGTCCCTGTGCTTTGGGGAGCCGGAGGGACACCCGACGCTCACGGCCCTGAGACCCCTTTGCAAAAAGCCGGCTTCCCACGGAAACAGTTTTCCTGAGATGCAGACCCTCTCACAAGTGGTTGTGGCAAGGTAAAGCCAATGCCCTCCACTTCTCTGGAAGAAACCACAGTGCCCAGCCATGTTCTAAGCCCTCCCATCCTCCCTGGGCTTCTGGCAGCAGGAGTGAAAAGAGAGGAGCAGAGCACTGGGACCCGTTTGACAAAAACCGGCTTCCCACGGGAAAGTCTTTCTCCACGTGCAGACATGCTCCCAGGTGCCTGTGGCAAGGGGAAGGAAATGCCATACACTGACCTGGAAGAGACCACAGGGCCCAGGCACAGTCTGAACCCTTCCCTCAACCCGGCGGTTTTGCTAGCAGGAGTTCAAACCCAACGAACACAGCCCGGAGACCCCTGGGGCAAAAACGGCTTCCGAGGAACAATAGGTGCTTGCTGTGGAACACCTATCCCAAGTGGGGGTAGCCAGCTCAACAAAATGCCACACACCCAGGTGTAAGAAACAACATTGCCCAGGCATGGTCTAAGCCCCTCACCTCGTCCCTGTGCTTTGGGGAGCCGGAGGGACACCCGAGGCCCACGGCCCTGAGACCCCTTTGCAAAAAGCAGGCTTCCCACGGAAACAGTTTTCCTGAGGTGCAGACCCTCTCACAAGTGGTTGTGGCAAGGTAAAGCCAATGCCCTCCACTTCTCTGGAAGAAACCCCAGTGCCCAGCCATGTTCTAAGCCCTCCCATCCTCCCTGGGCTTCTGGCAGCAGGAGTGAAAAGAGAGGAGCAGAGCACTGGGACCCGTTTGACAAAAACCGGCTTCCCACGGGAAAGTCTTTCTCCACGTGCAGACATGCTCCCAGGTGCCTGTGGCAAGGGGAAGGAAATGCCATACACTGACCTGGAAGAGACCACAGGGCCCAGGCACAGTCTGAACCCTTCCCTCAACCCGGCGGTTTTGCTAGCAGGAGTTCAAGCCCAACGAACACTGCCCGGAGACCCCTGGGGCAATAACGGCTTCCGAAGAACAATAGGTGCTTGCTGTGGAACACCTATCCCAAGTGGGGGTAGCCAGCTCAACAAAATGCCACACACCCAGGTGTAAGAAACAACATTGCCCAGCCATGGTCTAAGCCCCTCACCTCGTTCCTGTGCTTTGGGGAGCCGGAGGGACACCCGAGGCCCACGGCCCTGAGACAACATTGCAAAAAGCCAGCTTCGCACGGAAACAGTTTTCCTGAGGTGCAGACCCTCTCACAAGTGGTTGTGGCAAGGTAAAGGAAATGCCCTCCACTTCTCTGGAAGAAACCACAGTGCCCAGCCATGTTCTAAGCCCTCCCATCCTCCCTGGGCTTCTGGCAGCAGGAGTGAAAAGAGAGGAGCAGAGCACTGGGACCCGTTTGACAAAAACCGGCTTCCCATGGGAAAGTCTTTCTCCACGTGAAGACATGCTCCCAGGTGCCTGTGGCAAGGGGAAGGAAATGCCATACACTGACCTGGAAGAGACCACAGGGCCCAGGCACAGTCTGAACCCTTCCCTCAACCCGGCGGTTTTGCTAGCAGGAGTTCAAGCCCAACGAACACAGCCTGGAGACCCCTGGGGCAAAAACGGCTTCCGACGAACAATAGGTGCTTGCTGTGGAACACCTATCCCAAGTGGGGGTAGCCAGTTCAACAAAATGCCACACACTCAGGTGTAAGAAACAACATTGCCCAGCCATGGTCTAAGCCCCTCACCTCGTCCCTGTGCTTTGGGGAGCCGGAGGGACACCCGAGGCCCACGGCCCTGAGACCCCTTTGCAAAAAGCTGGCTTCCCACGGAAACAGTTTGCCTGAGGTGCAGACCCTATCCCAAGTGGTTGTGGCAAGGTAAAGCCAATGCCCTCCACTTCTCTGGAAGAAACCACAGTGCCCAGGCATGTTCTAAGCCCTCCCATCCTCCCTGGGCTTCTGGCAGCAGGAGTGAAAAGAGAGGAGCAGAGCACGGGGACCCGTTTGACAAAAACCGGCTTCCCACGGGAAAGTCTTTCTCCACGTGCAGACATGCTCCCAGGTGCCTGTGGCAAGGGGAAGGAAATGCCATACACTGACCTGGAAGAGACCACAGGGCCCAGGCACAGTCTGAACCCTTCCCTCAACCCGGCGGTTTTGCTAGCAGGAGTTCAACCCCAACGAACACAGCCCGGAGACCCCTGGGGCAAAAACGGCTTCCGAAGAACAATAGGTGCTTGCTGTGGAACACCTATCCCAAGTGGGGGTAGCCAGCTCAACAAAATACCACACACCCAGGTGTAAGAAACAACATTGCCCAGCCATGGTGTAAGCCCCTCACCTCGTCCCTGTGCTTTGGGGAGCCGGAGGGACACCCGAGGCCCACGGCCCTGAGACCCCTTTGCAAAAAGCCGGCTTCCCACGGAAACAGTTTTCCTGAGGTGCAGACCCTCTCACAAGTGGTTGTGGCAAGGTAAAGACAATGCCCTCCACTTCTCTAGAAGAAACCACAGTGCCCAGCCATGTTCTAAGCCCTCCCATCCTCCCTGGGCTTCTGGCAGCAGGAGTGAAAAGAGAGGAGCAGAGCACTGGGACCCGTTTGACAAAAACCGGCTTCCCACGGGAAAGTCTTTCTCCACGTGCAGACATGCACCCAGGTGCCTGCGGCAAGGGGAAGGAAATGCCATACACTGACCTGGAAGAGACCACAGGGCCCAGGCACCGTCTGAACCCTTCCCTCAACCCGGCGGTTTTGCTAGCAGGAGTTCAAGCCCAACGAACACAGCCCGGAGACCCCTGGGGCAAAAACGGCTTCGAACGAACAATAGGTGCTTGCGGTGGAAAACCTATCCCAACTGGGGGTAGCCAGCTCAACAAAATGCCACACACCCAGGTGTAAGAAAGAACATTGTCCAGCCATGGTCTAAGCCCCTCACCTCGTCCCTGTGCTTTGGGGAGCCGGAGGGACACCCGACGCTCACGGCCCTGAGACCCCTTTGCAAAAAGCCGGCTTCCCACGGAAACAGTTTTCCTGAGATGCAGACCCTCTCACAAGTGGTTGTGGCAAGGTAAAGCCAATGCCCTCCACTTCTCTGGAAGAAACCACAGTGCCCAGCCATGTTCTAAGCCCTCCCATCCTCCCTGGGCTTCTGGCAGCAGGAGTGAAAAGAGAGGAGCAGAGCACTGGGACCCGTTTGACAAAAACCGGCTTCCCACGGGAAAGTCTTTCTCCACGTGCAGACATGCTCCCAGGTGCCTGTGGCAAGGGGAAGGAAATGCCATACACTGACCTGGAAGAGACCACAGGGCCCAGGCACAGTCTGAACCCTTCCCTCAACCCGGCGGTTTTGCTAGCAGGAGTTCAAACCCAACGAACACAGCCCGGAGACCCCTGGGGCAAAAACGGCTTCCGAGGAACAATAGGTGCTTGCTGTGGAACACCTATCCCAAGTGGGGGTAGCCAGCTCAACAAAATGCCACACACCCAGGTGTAAGAAACAACATTGCCCAGGCATGGTCTAAGCCCCTCACCTCGTCCCTGTGCTTTGGGGAGCCGGAGGGACACCCGAGGCCCACGGCCCTGAGACCCCTTTGCAAAAAGCAGGCTTCCCACGGAAACAGTTTTCCTGAGGTGCAGACCCTCTCACAAGTGGTTGTGGCAAGGTAAAGCCAATGCCCTCCACTTCTCTGGACGAAACCCCAGTGCCCAGCCATGTTCTAAGCCCTCCCATCCTCCCTGGGCTTCTGGCAGCAGGAGTGAAAAGAGAGGAGCAGAGCACTGGGACCCGTTTGACAAAAACCGGCTTCCCACGGGAAAGTCTTTCTCCACGTGCAGACATGCTCCCAGGTGCCTGTGGCAAGGGGAAGGAAATGCCATACACTGACCTGGAAGAGACCACAGGGCCCAGGCACAGTCTGAACCCTTCCCTCAACCCGGCGGTTTTGCTAGCAGGAGTTCAAGCCCAACGAACACAGCCCGGAGACCCCTGGGGCAAAAACGGCTTCCGACGAACAATAGGTGCTTGCTGTGGAACACCTATCCCAAGTGGGGGTAGCCAGCTCAACAAAATGCCACACACCCAGGTGTAAGAAACAACATTGCCCAGGCATTTTCTAAGCCCCTCACCTCGTTCCTGTGCTTTGGGGAGCCGGAGGGACACCCGAGGCCCACGGCCCTGAGACAACATTGCAAAAAGCCAGCTTCGCACGGAAACAGTTTTCCTGAGGTGCAGACCCGCTCACAAGTGGTTGTGGCAAGGTAAAGGAAATGCCCTCCACTTCTCTGGAAGAAACCACAGTGCCCAGCCATGTTCTAAGCCCTCCCATCCTCCCTGGGCTTCTGGCAGCAGGAGTGAAAAGAGAGGAGCAGAGCACTGGGACCCGTTTGACAAAAACCGGCTTCCCATGGGAAAGTCTTTCTCCACGTGAAGACATGCTCCCAGGTGCCTGTGGCAAGGGGAAGGAAATGCCATACACTGACCTGGAAGAGACCACAGGGCCCAGGCACAGTCTGAACCCTTCCCTCAACCCGGCGGTTTTGCTAGCAGGAGTTCAAGCCCAACGAACACAGCCTGGAGACCCCTGGGGCAAAAACGGCTTCCGACGAACAATAGGTGCTTGCTGTGGAACACCTATCCCAAGTGGGGGTAGCCAGTTCAACAAAATGCCACACACTCAGGTGTAAGAAACAACATTGCCCAGCCATGGTCTAAGCCCCTCACCTCGTCCCTGTGCTTTGGGGAGCCGGAGGGACACCCGAGGCCCACGGCCCTGAGACCCCTTTGCAAAAAGCTGGCTTCCCACGGAAACAGTTTTCCTGAGGTGCAGACCCTATCCCAAGTGGTTGTGGCAAGGTAAAGCCAATGCCCTCCACTTCTCTGGAAGAAACCACAGTGCCCAGGCATGTTCTAAGCCCTCCCATCCTCCCTGGGCTTCTGGCAGCAGGAGTGAAAAGAGAGGAGCAGAGCACGGGGACCCGTTTGACAAAAACCGGCTTCCCACGGGAAAGTCTTTCTCCACGTGCAGACATGCTCCCAGGTGCCTGTGGCAAGGGGAAGGAAATGCCATACACTGACCTGGAAGAGACCACAGGGCCCAGGCACAGTCTGAACCCTTCCCTCAACCCGGCGGTTTTGCTAGCAGGAGTTCAACCCCAACGAACACAGCCCGGAGACCCCTGGGGCAAAAACGGCTTCCGAAGAACAATAGGTGCTTGCTGTGGAACACCTATCCCAAGTGGGGGTAGCCAGCTCAACAAAATACCACACACCCAGGTGTAAGAAACAACATTGCCCAGCCATGGTGTAAGCCCCTCACCTCGTCCCTGTGCTTTGGGGAGCCGGAGGGACACCCGAGGCCCACGGCCCTGAGACCCCTTTGCAAAAAGCCGGCTTCCCACGGAAACAGTTTTCCTGAGGTGCAGACCCTCTCACAAGTGGTTGTGGCAAGGTAAAGACAATGCCCTCCACTTCTCTAGAAGAAACCACAGTGCCCAGCCATGTTCTAAGCCCTCCCATCCTCCCTGGGCTTCTGGCAGCAGGAGTGAAAAGAGAGGAGCAGAGCACTGGGACCCGTTTGACAAAAACCGGCTTCCCACGGGAAAGTCTTTCTCCACGTGCAGACATGCACCCAGGTGCCTGTGGCAAGGGGAAGGAAATGCCATACACTGACCTGGAAGAGACCACAGGGCCCAGGCACCGTCTGAACCCTTCCCTCAACCCGGCGGTTTTGCTAGCAGGAGTTCAAGCCCAACGAACACAGCCCGGAGACCCCTGGGGCAAAAACGGCTTCGAACGAACAATAGGTGCTTGCGGTGGAAAACCTATCCTAACTGGGGGTAGCCAGCTCAACAAAATGCCACACACCCAGGTGTAAGAAAGAACATTGTCCAGCCATGGTCTAAGCCCCTCACCTCGTCCCTGTGCTTTGGGGAGCCGGAGGGACACCCGAGGCCCACTGCCCTGAGACCCCTTTGCAAAAAGCCGGCTTCCCACGGAAACAGTTTTCCTGAGGTACAGACCCTCTCACAAGTGGTTGTGGCAAAGTAAAGCCAATGCCCTCCATTTCTCTGGAAGAAACCCCAGGGCCCAGCCATGTTCTAAGCCCTTCCATCCTCCCTGGGCTTCTGGCAGCAGGAGTGAAAAGAGAGGAGCAGAGCACGGGGACCCGTTTGACAAAAACCGGCTTCCCACGGGAAAGTCTTTCTCCACGTGCAGACATGCTCCCAGGTGCCTGTGGCAAGGGGAAGGAAATGCCATACACTGACCTGGAAGAGACCACAGGGCCCAGGCACTGTCTGAACCCTTCCCTCAACCCGGCGGTTTTGCTAGCAGGAGTTCAAGCCCAACGAACACAGCCCGGAGACCCCTGGGGCAAAAACGGCTTCCGAAGAACAATAGGTGCTTGCTGTGGAACACCTATCCCAAGTGGGGGTAGCCAGTTCAACAAAATGCCACACACCCAGGTGTAAGAAACAACATTGCCCAGCCATGGTCTAAGCCCCTCACCTCGTCCCTGTGCTTTGGGGAGGCAGAGGGACACCCGAGGCCCACGGCCCTGAGACCCCTTTGCAAAAAGCAGGCTTCCCACGGAAACAGTTTTCCTGAGGTGCAGACCCTCTCACAAGTGGTTGTGGCAAGGTAAAGCCAATGCCCTCCACTTCTCTAGAAGAAACCACAGTGCCCAGCCATGTTCTAAGCCCTCCCATCCTCCCTGGGCTTCTGGCAGCAGGAGTGAAAAGAGAGGAGCAGAGCACTGGGACCCGTTTGACAAAAACCGGCTTCCCACGGGAAAGTCTTTCTCCACGTGCAGACATGCACCCAGGTGCCTGTGGCAAGGGGAAGGAAATGCCATACACTGACCTGGAAGAGACCACAGGGCCCAGGCACAGTCTGAACCCTTCCCTCAACCCGGCGGTTTTGCTAGCAGGAGTTCAAGCCCAACGAACACAGCCCGGAGACCCCTGGGGCAAAAACGGCTTCCGACGAACAATAGGTGCTTGCGGTGGAACACCTATCCCAAGTGGGGGTAGCCAGCTCAACAAAATGCCACACACCCAGGTGTAAGAAAGAACATTGTCCAGCCATGGTCTAAGCCCCTCACCTCGTCCCTGTGCTTTGGGGAGCCGGAGGGACACCCGAGGCCCACTGCCCTGAGACTCCTTTGCAAAAAGCCGGCTTCCCACGGAAACAGTTTTCCTGAGGTGCAGACCCTCTCACAAGTGGTTGTGGCAAGGTAAAGCCAATGCCCTCCATTTCTCTGGAAGAAACCCCAGGGCCCAGCCATGTTCTAAGCCCTTCCATCCTCCCTGGGCTTCTGGCAGCAGGAGTGAAAAGAGAGGAGCAGAGCACTGGGACCCGTTTGACAAAAACCGGTTTCCCACGGGAAAGTCTTTCTCCACGTGCAGAGATGCTCCCAGGTGCCTGTGGCAAGGGGAAGGAAATGCCATACACTGACCTGGAAGAGACCACAGGGCCCAGGCACTGTCTGAACCCTTCCCTCAACCCGGCGGTTTTGCTAGCAGGAGTTCAAGCCCAACGAACACAGCCCGGAGACGCCTGGGGCAATAACGGCTTCCGACGAGCAATAGGTGCTTGCTGTGGAACACCTATCCCAAGTGGGGGTAGCCAGCTCAACAAAATGCCACACACCCAGGTGTAAGAAACAACATTGCCCAGGCATGGTCTAAGCCCCTCACCTCGTCCCTGTGCTTTGGGGAGCCGGAGGGACACCCGAGGCCCACGGCCCTGAGACCACTTTGCAAGAAGCCGGCTTCCCACGGAAACAGTTTTCCTGAGGTGCAGACCCTCTCACAAGTGGTTGTGGCAAGGTAAAGCAAATGCCCTCCACTTCTCTGGAAGAAACCACAGTGCCCAGGCATTTTCTAAGCCCTCCCATCCTCCCTGGGCTTCTGGCAGCAGGAGTGAAAAGAGAGGAGCAGAGCACTGGGACCCGTTTGACAAAAACCAGCTTCCCACGGGAAAGTCTTTCTCCACGTGCAGACATGCTCCCAGGTGCCTGTGGCAAGGGGAAGGAAATGCCATACACTGACCTGGAAGAGACCACAGGGCCCAGGCACAGTCTGAACCCTTCCCTCAACCCGGCGGTTTTGCTAGCAGGAGTTCAACCCCAACGAACACAGCCCGGAGACCCCTGGGGCAAAAACGGCTTCCGAAGAACAATAGGTGCTTGCTGTGGAACACCTATCCCAAGTGGGGGTAGCCAGCTCAACAAAATGCCACACACCCAGGTGTAAGAAACAACATTGCCCAGGCATGGTCTAAGCCCCTCACCTCGTCCCTGTGCTTTGGGGAGCCGGAGGGACACCCGAGGCTCACGGCCCTGAGACCCCTTTGCAAAAAGCCGGCTTCCCACGGAAACAGTTTTCCTGAGATACAGACCCTCTCACAAGTGGTTGTGGAAAGGTAAAGCCAATGCCATCCACTTCTCTGGAAGAAACCCCAGTGCCCAGCCATGTTCTAAGCCCTCCCATCCTCCCTGGACTTCTGGCAGCAGGAGTGAAAAGAGAGGAGCAGAGCACTGGGACCCGTTTGACAAAAACCGGCTTCCCACGGGAAAGTCTTTCTCCACGTGCAGACATGCTCCCAGGTGCCTGTGGCAAGGGGAAGGAAATGCCATACACTGACCTGGAAGAGACCACAGGGCCCAGGCACAGTCTGAACCCTTCCCTCAACCCGGCGGTTTTGCTAGCAGGAGTTGAAGCCCAACGAACACAGCCCGGAGACCCCTGGGGCAAAAACGGCTTCCGACGAACAATAGGTGCTTGCTGTGGAACACCTATCCCAAGTGGGGGTAGCCAGCTCAACAAAATGCCACACACCCAGGTGTAAGAAACAACATTGTCCAGCCATGGTGTAAGCCCCTCACCTCGTTCCTGTGCTTTGGGGAGCCGTAGGGACACCCGAGGCCCACGGCCCTGAGACAACTTTGCAAAAAGCCGGCTTCGCACGGAAACAGTTTTCCTGAGGTGCAGACCCTCTCACAAGTGGTTGTGGCAAGGTAAAGGAAATGCCCTCCACTTCTCTGGAAGAAACCACAGTGCCCAGCCATGTTCTAAGCCCTCCCATCCTCCCTGGGCTTCTGGCAGCAGGAATGAAAAGAGAGGAGCAGAGCACTGGGACCCGTTTGACAAAACTGGCTTCCCACGGGAAAGTCTTTCTCCACGTGCAGACATGCTCCCAGGTGCCTGTGACAAGGGGAAGGAAATGCCATACACTGACCTGGAAGAGACCACAGGGCCCAGGCACAGTCTGAACCCTTCCCTCAACCCGGCGGTTTTGCTAGCAGGAGTTCAAGCCCAACGAACACAGCCCGGAGACCCCTGGGACAAAAACGGCTTCCGACGAACAATAGGTGCTTGCTGTGGAACACCTATCCCAAGTGGGGGTAGCCAGCTCAACAAAATGCCACACACCCAGGTGTAAGAAACAACATTGCCCAGCCATGGTCTAAGCCCCTCACCTCCTCCCTGTGCTTTGGGGAGCCGGAGGGACACCCGAGGCCCACGGCCCTGAGACCCCTTTGCAAAAAGCCGGCTTCCCACGGAAACAGTTTTCCTGAGGTGCAGACCCTATCCCAAGTGGTTGTGGCAAGGTAAAGCCAATGCCCTCCACTTCTCTGGAAGAAACCACAGTGCCCAGGCATGTTCTAAGCCCTCCCATCCTCCCTGGGCTTCTGGCAGCAGGAGTGAAAAGAGAGGAGCAGAGCACTGGGACCCGTTTGACAAAAACCGGCTTCCCACGGGAAAGTCTTTCTCCACGTGCAGACATGCTCCCAGGTGCCTGTGGCAAGGGGAAGGAAATGCCATACACTGACCTGGAAGAGACCACAGGGCCCAGGCACAGTCTGAACCCTTCCCTCAACCCGGCGGTTTTGCTAGCAGGAGTTCAACCCCAACGAACACAGCCCGGAGACCCCTGGGGCAAAAACGGCTTCCGAAGAACAATAGGTGCTTGCTGTGGAACACCTATCCCAAGTGGGGGTAGCCAGTTCAACAAAATGCCACACACCCAGGTGTAAGAAACAACATTGCCCAGCCATGGTCTAAGCCCCTCACCTCGTCCCTGTGCTTTGGGGAGCCAGAGGGACACCCGAGGCCCACGGCCCTGAGACCCCTTTGCAAAAAGCAGGCTTCCCACGGAAACAGTTTCCCTGAGGTGCAGACCCTCTCACAAGTGGTTGTGGCAAGGTAAAGCCAATGCCCTCCACTTCTCTAGAAGAAACCACAGTGCCCAGCCATGTTCTAAGCCCTCCCATCCTCCCTGGGCTTCTGGCAGCAGGAGTGAAAAGAGAGGAGCAGAGCACTGGGACCCGTTTGACAAAAACCGGCTTCCCACGGGAAAGTCTTTCTCCACGTGCAGACATGCTCCCAGGTGCCTGTGGCAAGGGGAAGGAAATGCCATACACTGACCTGGAAGAGACCACAGGGCCCAGGCACAGTCTGAACCCTTCCCTCAACCCGGCGGTTTTGCTAGCAGGAGTTCAAGCCCAACGAACACAGCCCGGAGACCCCTGGGGCAAAAACGGCTTCCGAGGAACAATAGGTGCTTGCTGTGGAACACCTATCCCAAGTGGGGGTAGCCAGCTCAACAAAATGCCACACACCCAGGTGTAAGAAACAACATTGCCCAGGCATGGTCTAAGCCCCTCACCTCATCCATGTGCTTTGGGGAGCCGGAGGGACACCCGAGGCCCACGGCCCTGAGACCCCTTTGCAAAAAGCCGGCTTCCCACGGAAACAGTTTTCCTGAGGTGCAGACCCTCTCACAAGTGGTTGTGGCAAGGTAAAGCAAATGCCCTCCACTTCTCTGGAAGAAACCACAGTGCCCAGCGATGTTCTAAGCCCTCCCATCCTCCCTGGGCTTCTGGCAGCAGGAGTGAAAAGAGAGGAGCAGAGCACTGGGACCCGTTTGACAAAAACCAGCTTCCCACGGGAAAGTCTTTCTCCAC
This sequence comes from Ursus americanus, assembly GCF_024610735.1. Lineage (NCBI taxonomy): Eukaryota > Metazoa > Chordata > Mammalia > Carnivora > Ursidae > Ursus > Ursus americanus. The sequence continues at coordinate 36,449,273 of NC_142158.1, forward strand.
GTGCAGACATGCTCCCAGGTGCCTGTGGCAAGGGGAAGGAAATGCCATACACTGACCTGGAAGAGACCACAGGGCCCAGGCACAGTCTGAACCCTTCCCTCAACCCGGCGGTTTTGCTAGCAGGAGTTCAACCCCAACGAACACAGCCCGGAGACCCCTGGGGCAAAAACGGCTTCCGAAGAACAATAGGTGCTTGCTGTGGAACACCTATCCCAAGTGGGGGTAGCCAGCTCAACAAAATGCCACACACCCAGGTGTAAGAAACAACATTGCCCAGGCATGGTCTAAGCCCCTCACCTCGTCCCTGTGCTTTGGGGAGCCGGAGGGACACCCGAGGCTCACGGCCCTGAGACCCCTTTGCAAAAAGCCGGCTTCCCACGGAAACAGTTTTCCTGAGATACAGACCCTCTCACAAGTGGTTGTGGAAAGGTAAAGCCAATGCCATCCACTTCTCTGGAAGAAACCCCAGTGCCCAGCCATGTTCTAAGCCCTCCCATCCTCCCTGGACTTCTGGCAGCAGGAGTGAAAAGAGAGGAGCAGAGCACTGGGACCCGTTTGACAAAAACCGGCTTCCCACGGGAAAGTCTTTCTCCACGTGCAGACATGCTCCCAGGTGCCTGTGGCAAGGGGAAGGAAATGCCATACACTGACCTGGAAGAGACCACAGGGCCCAGGCACAGTCTGAACCCTTCCCTCAACCCGGCGGTTTTGCTAGCAGGAGTTCAAGCCCAACGAACACAGCCCGGAGACCCCTGGGGCAAAAACGGCTTCCGACGAACAATAGGTGCTTGCTGTGGAACACCTATCCCAAGTGGGGGTAGCCAGCTCAACAAAATGCCACACACCCAGGTGTAAGAAACAACATTGTCCAGCCATGGTGTAAGCCCCTCACCTCGTTCCTGTGCTTTGGGGAGCCGTAGGGACACCCGAGGCCCACGGCCCTGAGACAACTTTGCAAAAAGCCGGCTTCGCACGGAAACAGTTTTCCTGAGGTGCAGACCCTCTCACAAGTGGTTGTGGCAAGGTAAAGGAAATGCCCTCCACTTCTCTGGAAGAAACCACAGTGCCCAGCCATGTTCTAAGCCCTCCCATCCTCCCTGGGCTTCTGGCAGCAGGAATGAAAAGAGAGGAGCAGAGCACTGGGACCCGTTTGACAAAACTGGCTTCCCACGGGAAAGTCTTTCTCCACGTGCAGACATGCTCCCAGGTGCCTGTGACAAGGGGAAGGAAATGCCATACACTGACCTGGAAGAGACCACAGGGCCCAGGCACAGTCTGAACCCTTCCCTCAACCCGGCGGTTTTGCTAGCAGGAGTTCAAGCCCAACGAACACAGCCCGGAGACCCCTGGGACAAAAACGGCTTCCGACGAACAATAGGTGCTTGCTGTGGAACACCTATCCCAAGTGGGGGTAGCCAGCTCAACAAAATGCCACACACCCAGGTGTAAGAAACAACATTGCCCAGCCATGGTCTAAGCCCCTCACCTCGTCCCTGTGCTTTGGGGAGCCGGAGGGACACCCGAGGCCCACGGCCCTGAGACCCCTTTGCAAAAAGCCGGCTTCCCACGGAAACAGTTTTCCTGAGGTGCAGACCCTATCCCAAGTGGTTGTGGCAAGGTAAAGCCAATGCCCTCCACTTCTCTGGAAGAAACCACAGTGCCCAGGCATGTTCTAAGCCCTCCCATCCTCCCTGGGCTTCTGGCAGCAGGAGTGAAAAGAGAGGAGCAGAGCACTGGGACCCGTTTGACAAAAACCGGCTTCCCACGGGAAAGTCTTTCTCCACGTGCAGACATGCTCCCAGGTGCCTGTGGCAAGGGGAAGGAAATGCCATACACTGACCTGGAAGAGACCACAGGGCCCAGGCACAGTCTGAACCCTTCCCTCAACCCGGCGGTTTTGCTAGCAGGAGTTCAACCCCAACGAACACAGCCCGGAGACCCCTGGGGCAAAAACGGCTTCCGAAGAACAATAGGTGCTTGCTGTGGAACACCTATCCCAAGTGGGGGTAGCCAGTTCAACAAAATGCCACACACCCAGGTGTAAGAAACAACATTGCCCAGCCATGGTCTAAGCCCCTCACCTCGTCCCTGTGCTTTGGGGAGCCAGAGGGACACCCGAGGCCCACGGCCCTGAGACCCCTTTGCAAAAAGCAGGCTTCCCACGGAAACAGTTTTCCTGAGGTGCAGACCCTCTCACAAGTGGTTGTGGCAAGGTAAAGCCAATGCCCTCCACTTCTCTAGAAGAAACCACAGTGCCCAGCCATGTTCTAAGCCCTCCCATCCTCCCTGGGCTTCTGGCAGCAGGAGTGAAAAGAGAGGAGCAGAGCACTGGGACCCGTTTGACAAAAACCGGCTTCCCACGGGAAAGTCTTTCTCCACGTGCAGACATGCTCCCAGGTGCCTGTGGCAAGGGGAAGGAAATGCCATACACTGACCTGGAAGAGACCACAGGGCCCAGGCACAGTCTGAACCCTTCCCTCAACCCGGCGGTTTTGCTAGCAGGAGTTCAAGCCCAAAGAACACAGCCCGGAGACCCCTGGGGCAAAAACGGCTTCTGAAGAACAATAGGTGCTTGCTGTGGAACACCTATCCCAAGTGGGGGTAGCCAGTTCAACAAAATGCCACACACCCAGGTGTAAGAAACAACATTGCCCAGCCATGGTCTAAGCCCCTCACCTCATCCCTGTGCTTTGGGGAGCCAGAGGGACACCCGAGGCCCACGGCCCTGAGACCCCTTTGCAAAAAGCAGGCTTCCCACGGAAACAGTTTTCCTGAGGTGCAGACCCTCTCACAAGTGGTTGTGGCAAGGTAAAGCCAATGCCCTCCAATTCTCTGGAAGAAACCACAGTGCCCAGCCATGTTCTAAGCCCTCCCATCCTCCCTGGGATTCTGGCAGCAGGAGTGAAAAGAGAGGAGCAGAGCACTGGGACCCGTTTGACAAAAACCGGCTTCCCACGGGAAAGTCTTTCTCCACGTGCAGACATGCACCCAGGTGCCTGTGGCAAGGGGAAGGAAATGCCATACACTGACCTGGAAGAGACCACAGGGCCCAGGCACAGTCTGAACCCTTCCCTAAACCCGGCGGTTTTGATTGCAGGAGTTCAAGCCCAACGAACACAGCCCGGAGACCCCTGGGGCAAAAACGGCTTCCGACGAACAATAGGTGCTTGCGGTGGAAAACCTATCCCAAGTGGGGGTAGCCAGCTCAACAAAATGCCACACACCCAGGTGTAAGAAAGAACATTGTCCAGCCATGGTCTAAGCCCCTCACCTCGTCCCTGTGCTTTGGGGAGCCGGAGGGACAGCCGAGCCCCACGGCCCTGAGACCCCTTTGCAAAAAGCCGGCTTCCCACGGAGACAGTTTTCCTGAGGTGTAGACCCTCTCCCAAGTGGTTGTGGCAAGGTAAAGCCAATGCCCTCCACTTCTCTGGAAGAAACCACAGTGCCCAGGCATGTTCTAAGCCCTCCCATCCTCCCTGGGCTTCTGGCAGCAGGAGTGAAAAGAGAGGAGCAGAGCACTGGGACCCGTTTGACAAAAACCGGCTTCCCACGGGAAAGTCTTTCTCCACGTGCAGACATGCTCCCAGGTGCCTGTGGCAAGGGGAAGGAAATGCCATACACTGACCTGGAAGAGACCACAGGGCCCAGGCACAGTCTGAACCCTTCCCTCAACCCGGCGGTTTTGCTAGCAGGAGTTCAAGCCCAACGAACACAGCCCGGAGACCCCTGGTGCAAAAACGGCTTCCGACGAACAATAGGTGCTTGCTGTAGAACACCTATCCCAAGTGGGGGTAGCCAGCTCAACAAAATGCCACACACCCAGGTGTAAGAAACAACATTGCCCAGCCATGGTCTAAGCCCCTCACCTCGTCCCTGTGCTTTGGGGAGCCGGAGGGACACCCGAGGCCCACGGCCCTGAGACCCCTTTGCAAAAAGCCGGCTTCCCACGGAAACAGTTTTCCTGAGGTGCAGACCCTCTCACAAGTGGTTGTGGCAAGGTAAAGCAAATGCCCTCCACTTCTCTGGAAGAAACCACAGTGCCCAGCCATGTTCTAAGCCCTCCCATCCTCCCTGGGCTTCTGGCAGCAGGAGTGAAAAGAGAGGAGCAGAGCACTGGGACCCGTTTGACAAAAACCGGCTTCCCACGGGAAAGTCTTTCTCCACGTGCAGACATGCTCCCAGGTGCCTGTGGCAAGGGGAAGGAAATGCCATACACTGACCTGGAAGAGACCACAGGGCCCAGGCACAGTCTGAACCCTTCCCTCAACCCGGCGGTTTTGCTAGCAGGAGTTCAAGATCAACGAACACAGCCCGGAGACCCCTGGGGCAAAAACGGCTTCCGAGGAACAATAGGTGCTTGCTGTGGAACACCTATCCCAAGTGGGGGTAGCCAGCTCAACAAAATGCCACACACCCAGGTGTAAGAAACAACATTGCCCAGGCATGGTCTAAGCCCCTCACCTCATCCATGTGCTTTGGGGAGCCGGAGGGACACCCGAGGCCCACGGCCCTGAGACCCCTTTGCAAAAAGCCGGCTTCCCACGGAAACAGTTTTCCTGAGGTGCAGACCCTCTCACAAGTGGTTGTGGCAAGGTAAAGCAAATGCCCTCCACTTCTCTGGAAGAAACCACAGTGCCCAGCGATGTTCTAAGCCCTCCCATCCTCCCTGGGCTTCTGGCAGCAGGAGTGAAAAGAGAGGAGCAGAGCACTGGGACCCGTTTGACAAAACTGGCTTCCCACGGGAAAGTCTTTCTCCACGTGCAGACATGCTCCCAGGTGCCTGTGGCAAGGGGAAGGAAATGCCATACACTGACCTGGAAGAGACCACAGGGCCCAGGCACAGTCTGAACCCTTCCCTCAACCCGGCGGTTTTGCTAGCAGGAGTTCAAGCCCAAGGAACACAGCCCGGAGACCCCTGGGGCAAAAACGGCTTCCGAAGAACAATAGGTGCTTGCTGTGGAACACCTATCCCAAGTGGGGGTAGCCAGCTCAACAAAATGCCACACACCCAGGTGTAAGAAACAACATTGCCCAGGCATGGTCTAAGCCCCTCACCTCGTCCCTGTGCTTTGGGGAGCCGGAGGGACACCCGAGGCCCACGGCCCTGAGACCCCTTTGCAAAAAGCCGGCTTACCACGGAAACAGTGTTCCTGAGGTGCAGACCCTCTCACAAGTGGTTGTGGCAAGGTAAAGCCAATGCCCTCCACTTCTCTGGAAGAAACCACAGTGCCCAGCCATGTTCTAAGCCCTCCCATCCTCCCTGGGATTCTGGCAGCAGGAGTGAAAAGAGAGGAGCAGAGCACTGGGACCCGTTTGACAAAAACCGGCTTCCCACGGGAAAGTCTTTCTCCACGTGCAGACATGCTCCCAGGTGCCTGTGGCAAGGGGAAGGAAATGCCATACACTGACCTGGAAGAGACCACAGGGCCCAGGCACAGTCTGAACCCTTCCCTCAACCCGGCGGTTTTGCTAGCAGGAGTTGAAGCCCAACGAACACAGCCCGGAGACCCCTGGGGCAAAAACGGCTTCCGACGAACAATAGGTGCTTGCTGTGGAACACCTATCCCAAGTGGGGGTAGCCAGCTCAACAAAATGCCACACACCCAGGTGTAAGAAACAACATTGTCCAGCCATGGTGTAAGCCCCTCACCTCGTTCCTGTGCTTTGGGGAGCCGTAGGGACACCCGAGGCCCACGGCCCTGAGACAACTTTGCAAAAAGCCGGCTTCGCACGGAAACAGTTTTCCTGAGGTGCAGACCCTCTCACAAGTGGTTGTGGCAAGGTAAAGGAAATGCCCTCCACTTCTCTGGAAGAAACCACAGTGCCCAGCCATGTTCTAAGCCCTCCCATCCTCCCTGGGCTTCTGGCAGCAGGAATGAAAAGAGAGGAGCAGAGCACTGGGACCCGTTTGACAAAACTGGCTTCCCACGGGAAAGTCTTTCTCCACGTGCAGACATGCTCCCAGGTGCCTGTGACAAGGGGAAGGAAATGCCATACACTGACCTGGAAGAGACCACAGGGCCCAGGCACAGTCTGAACCCTTCCCTCAACCCGGCGGTTTTGCTAGCAGGAGTTCAAGCCCAACGAACACAGCCCGGAGACCCCTGGGACAAAAACGGCTTCCGACGAACAATAGGTGCTTGCTGTGGAACACCTATCCCAAGTGGGGGTAGCCAGCTCAACAAAATGCCACACACCCAGGTGTAAGAAACAACATTGCCCAGCCATGGTCTAAGCCCCTCACCTCCTCCCTGTGCTTTGGGGAGCCGGAGGGACACCCGAGGCCCACGGCCCTGAGACCCCTTTGCAAAAAGCCGGCTTCCCACGGAAACAGTTTTCCTGAGGTGCAGACCCTATCCCAAGTGGTTGTGGCAAGGTAAAGCCAATGCCCTCCACTTCTCTGGAAGAAACCACAGTGCCCAGGCATGTTCTAAGCCCTCCCATCCTCCCTGGGCTTCTGGCAGCAGGAGTGAAAAGAGAGGAGCAGAGCACTGGGACCCGTTTGACAAAAACCGGCTTCCCACGGGAAAGTCTTTCTCCACGTGCAGACATGCTCCCAGGTGCCTGTGGCAAGGGGAAGGAAATGCCATACACTGACCTGGAAGAGACCACAGGGCCCAGGCACAGTCTGAACCCTTCCCTCAACCCGGCGGTTTTGCTAGCAGGAGTTCAACCCCAACGAACACAGCCCGGAGACCCCTGGGGCAAAAACGGCTTCCGAAGAACAATAGGTGCTTGCTGTGGAACACCTATCCCAAGTGGGGGTAGCCAGTTCAACAAAATGCCACACACCCAGGTGTAAGAAACAACATTGCCCAGCCATGGTCTAAGCCCCTCACCTCGTCCCTGTGCTTTGGGGAGCCAGAGGGACACCCGAGGCCCACGGCCCTGAGACCCCTTTGCAAAAAGCAGGCTTCCCACGGAAACAGTTTTCCTGAGGTGCAGACCCTCTCACAAGTGGTTGTGGCAAGGTAAAGCCAATGCCCTCCACTTCTCTAGAAGAAACCACAGTGCCCAGCCATGTTCTAAGCCCTCCCATCCTCCCTGGGCTTCTGGCAGCAGGAGTGAAAAGAGAGGAGCAGAGCACTGGGACCCGTTTGACAAAAACCGGCTTCCCACGGGAAAGTCTTTCTCCACGTGCAGACATGCTCCCAGGTGCCTGTGGCAAGGGGAAGGAAATGCCATACACTGACCTGGAAGAGACCACAGGGCCCAGGCACAGTCTGAACCCTTCCCTCAACCCGGCGGTTTTGCTAGCAGGAGTTCAAGCCCAAAGAACACAGCCCGGAGACCCCTGGGGCAAAAACGGCTTCTGAAGAACAATAGGTGCTTGCTGTGGAACACCTATCCCAAGTGGGGGTAGCCAGTTCAACAAAATGCCACACACCCAGGTGTAAGAAACAACATTGCCCAGCCATGGTCTAAGCCCCTCACCTCATCCCTGTGCTTTGGGGAGCCAGAGGGACACCCGAGGCCCACGGCCCTGAGACCCCTTTGCAAAAAGCAGGCTTCCCACGGAAACAGTTTTCCTGAGGTGCAGACCCTCTCACAAGTGGTTGTGGCAAGGTAAAGCCAATGCCCTCCAATTCTCTGGAAGAAACCACAGTGCCCAGCCATGTTCTAAGCCCTCCCATCCTCCCTGGGATTCTGGCAGCAGGAGTGAAAAGAGAGGAGCAGAGCACTGGGACCCGTTTGACAAAAACCGGCTTCCCACGGGAAAGTCTTTCTCCACGTGCAGACATGCACCCAGGTGCCTGTGGCAAGGGGAAGGAAATGCCATACACTGACCTGGAAGAGACCACAGGGCCCAGGCACAGTCTGAACCCTTCCCTAAACCCGGCGGTTTTGATTGCAGGAGTTCAAGCCCAACGAACACAGCCCGGAGACCCCTGGGGCAAAAACGGCTTCCGACGAACAATAGGTGCTTGCGGTGGAAAACCTATCCCAAGTGGGGGTAGCCAGCTCAACAAAATGCCACACACCCAGGTGTAAGAAAGAACATTGTCCAGCCATGGTCTAAGCCCCTCACCTCGTCCCTGTGCTTTGGGGAGCCGGAGGGACAGCCGAGCCCCACGGCCCTGAGACCCCTTTGCAAAAAGCCGGCTTCCCACGGAGACAGTTTTCCTGAGGTGTAGACCCTCTCCCAAGTGGTTGTGGCAAGGTAAAGCCAATGCCCTCCACTTCTCTGGAAGAAACCACAGTGCCCAGGCATGTTCTAAGCCCTCCCATCCTCCCTGGGCTTCTGGCAGCAGGAGTGAAAAGAGAGGAGCAGAGCACTGGGACCCGTTTGACAAAAACCGGCTTCCCACGGGAAAGTCTTTCTCCACGTGCAGACATGCTCCCAGGTGCCTGTGGCAAGGGGAAGGAAATGCCATACACTGACCTGGAAGAGACCACAGGGCCCAGGCACAGTCTGAACCCTTCCCTCAACCCGGCGGTTTTGCTAGCAGGAGTTCAAGCCCAACGAACACAGCCCGGAGACCCCTGGTGCAAAAACGGCTTCCGACGAACAATAGGTGCTTGCTGTAGAACACCTATCCCAAGTGGGGGTAGCCAGCTCAACAAAATGCCACACACCCAGGTGTAAGAAACAACATTGCCCAGCCATGGTCTAAGCCCCTCACCTCGTCCCTGTGCTTTGGGGAGCCGGAGGGACACCCGAGGCCCACGGCCCTGAGACCCCTTTGCAAAAAGCCGGCTTCCCACGGAAACAGTTTTCCTGAGGTGCAGACCCTCTCACAAGTGGTTGTGGCAAGGTAAAGCAAATGCCCTCCACTTCTCTGGAAGAAACCACAGTGCCCAGCCATGTTCTAAGCCCTCCCATCCTCCCTGGGATTCTGGCAGCAGGAGTGAAAAGAGAGGAGCAGAGCACTGGGACCCGTTTGACAAAAACCGGCTTCCCACGGGAAAGTCTTTCTCCACGTGCAGACATGCTCCCAGGTGCCTGTGGCAAGGGGAAGGAAATGCCATACACTGACCTGGAAGAGACCACAGGGCCCAGGCACAGTCTGAACCCTTCCCTCAACCCGGCGGTTTTGCTAGCAGGAGTTCAAGCCCAACGAACACAGCCCGGAGACCCCTGGGGCAAAAACGGCTTCCGAGGAACAATAGGTGCTTGCTGTGGAACACCTATCCCAAGTGGGGGTAGCCAGCTCAACAAAATGCCACACACCCAGGTGTAAGAAACAACATTGCCCAGGCATGGTCTAAGCCCCTCACCTCATCCATGTGCTTTGGGGAGCCGGAGGGACACCCGAGGCCCACGGCCCTGAGACCCCTTTGCAAAAAGCCGGCTTCCCACGGAAACAGTTTTCCTGAGGTGCAGACCCTCTCACAAGTGGTTGTGGCAAGGTAAAGCAAATGCCCTCCACTTCTCTGGAAGAAACCACAGTGCCCAGCGATGTTCTAAGCCCTCCCATCCTCCCTGGGCTTCTGGCAGCAGGAGTGAAAAGAGAGGAGCAGAGCACTGGGACCCGTTTGACAAAACTGGCTTCCCACGGGAAAGTCTTTCTCCACGTGCAGACATGCTCCCAGGTGCCTGTGGCAAGGGGAAGGAAATGCCATACACTGACCTGGAAGAGACCACAGGGCCCAGGCACAGTCTGAACCCTTCCCTCAACCCGGCGGTTTTGCTAGCAGGAGTTCAAGCCCAAGGAACACAGCCCGGAGACCCCTGGGGCAAAAACGGCTTCCGAAGAACAATAGGTGCTTGCTGTGGAACACCTATCCCAAGTGGGGGTAGCCAGCTCAACAAAATGCCACACACCCAGGTGTAAGAAACAACATTGCCCAGGCATGGTCTAAGCCCCTCACCTCGTCCCTGTGCTTTGGGGAGCCGGAGGGACACCCGAGGCTCACGGCCCTGAGACCCCTTTGCAAAAAGCAGGCTTCCCACGGAAACAGTTTTCCTGAGGTGCAGACCCTCTCACAAGTGGTTGTGGCAAGGTAAAGCCAATGCCCTCCACTTCTCTGGAAGAAACCACAGTGCCCAGCCATGTTCTAAGCCCTCCCATCCTCCCTGGGATTCTGGCAGCAGGAGTGAAAAGAGAGGAGCAGAGCACTGGGACCCGTTTGACAAAAACCGGCTTCCCACGGGAAAGTCTTTCTCCACGTGCAGACATGCTCCCAGGTGCCTGTGGCAAGGGGAAGGAAATGCCATACACTGACCTGGAAGAGACCACAGGGCCCAGGCACAGTCTGAACCCTTCCCTCAACCCGGCGGTTTTGCTAGCAGGAGTTCAAGCCCAAGGAACACAGCCCGGAGACCCCTGGGGCAATAACGGCTTCCGAGGAACAATAGGTGCTTGCTGTGGAACACCTATCCCAAGTGGGGGTAGCCAGCATAACAAAATGCCACACACCCAGGTGTAAGAAACAACATTGTCCAGCCATGGTCTATGCCCCTCACCTCGTCCCTGTGCTTTGGGGAGCCGGAGGGACACCCGATGCCCACGGCCCTGAGACCCCTTTGCAAAAAGCCGGCTTCCCACGGAAACAGTTTTCCTGAGGTGCAGACCCTCTCACAAGTGGATGTGGCAAGGTAAAGCAAATGCCCTCCATTTCTCTGGAAGAAACCACAGTGCCCAGCCATGTTCTAAGCCCTCCCATCCTCCCTGGGCTTCTGGCAGCAGGAGTGAAAAGAGAGGAGCAGAGCACTGGGACCCGTTTGACAAAAACCGGCTTCCCACGGGAAAGTCTTTCTCCACGTGCAGACATACTCCCAGGTGCCTGTGGCAAGGGGAAGGAAATGCCATACACTGACCTGGAAGAGACCACAGGGCCCAGGCACAGTCTGAACCCTTCCCTCAACCCGGCGGTTTTGCTAGCAGGAGTTCAAGCCCAACGAACACAGCCCGGAGACCCCTGGGGCAAAAACGGCTACCGACGAACAATAGGTGCTTGCTGTGGAACACCTATCCCAAGTGGGGGTAGCCAGCTCAACAAAATGCCACACACCCAGGTGTAAGAAACAACATTGCCCAGCCATGGTCTAAGCCCCTCACCTCGTCCCTGTGCTTTGGGGAGCCGGAGGGACACCCGAGGCCCACGGCCCTGAGACCCCTTTGCAAAAAGCCGGCTTCCCACGGAAACAGTTTTCCTGAGGTGCAGACCCTATCCCAAGTGGTTGTGGCAAGGTAAAGCCAATGCCCTCCACTTCTCTGGAAGAAACCACAGTGCCCAGCCATGTTCTAAGCCCTCCCATCCTCCCTGGGCTTCTGGCAGCAGGAGTGAAAAGAGAGGAGCAGAGCACTGGGACCCGTTTGACAAAAACCGGCTTCCCACGGGAAAGTCTTTCTCCACGTGCAGACATGCTCCAAGGTGCCTGTGGCAAGGGGAAGGAAATGCCATACACTGACCTGGAAGAGACCACAGGGCCCAGGCACAGTCTGAACCCTTCCCTCAGCCTGGCGGTTTTGCTAGCAGGAGTTCAAACCCAACGAACACAGCCCGGAGACCCGTGGGGCAAAAACGGCTTCCGAGGAACAATAGGTGCTTGCTGTGGAACACCTATCCCAAGTGGGGGTAGCCAGCTCAACAAAATGCCACACACCCAGGTGTAAGAAACAACATTGCCCAGGCATGGTCTAAGCCCCTCACCTCGTCCCTGTGCTTTGGGGAGCCGGAGGGACACCCGAGGCCCACGGCCCTGAGACCCCTTTGCAAAAAGCCGGCTTCCCACGGAAACAGTTTTCCTGAGGTGCAGACCCTCTTATAAGTGGTTGTGGCAAGGTAAAGCAAATGCCCTCCACTTCTGTGGAAGAAACCACAGTGCCCAGCCATGTTCTAAGCCCTCCCATCCTCCCTGGGCTTCTGGCAGCAGGAGTGAAAAGAGAGGAGCAGAGCACTGGGACCCGTTTGACAAAACTGGCTTCCCAGGGGAAAGTCTTTCTCCACGTGCAGACATGCTCCCAGGTGCCTGTGGCAAGGGGAAGGAAATGCCATACACTGACCTGGAAGAGACCACATGGCCCAGGCACAGTCTGTACCCTTCCCTCAACCCGGCGGTTTTGCTAGCAGGAGTTCAATCCCAACGAACACAGCCCGGAGACCCCTGGGGCAAAAACGGCTTCCGACGAACAATAGGTGCTTGCTGTGGAACACCTATCCCAAGTGGGGGTAGCCAGCTCAACAAAATGCCACACACCCAGGTGTAAGAAACAACATTGCCCAGGCATGGTCTAAGCCCCTCACCTCGTCCCTGTGCTTTGGGGAGCCGGAGGGACACCCGAGGCCCACGGCCCTGAGACCCCTTTGCAAAAAGCAGGCTTCCCACGGAAACAGTTTTCCTGAGGTGCAGACCCTCTCACAAGTGGTTGTGGCAAGGTAAAGCCAATGCCCTCCACTTCTCTGGAAGAAACCCCAGTGCCCAGCCATGTTCTAAGCCCTCCCATCCTCCCTGGGCTTCTGGCAGCAGGAGTGAAAAGAGAGGAGCAGAGCACTGGGACCCGTTTGACAAAAACCGGCTTCCCACGGGAAAGTCTTTCTCCACGTGCAGACATGCTCCCAGGTGCCTGTGGCAAGGGGAAGGAAATGCCATACACTGACCTGGAAGAGACCACAGGGCCCAGGCACAGTCTGAACCCTTCCCTCAAACCGGCGGTTTTGCTAGCAGGAGTTCAACCCCAACGAACACAGCCCGGAAACCCCTGGGGCAATAACGGCTTCCGAAGAACAATAGGTGCTTGCTGTGGAACACCTATCCCAAGGGGGGGTAGCCAGCTCAACAAAATTCCACACACCCAGGTGTAAGAAACAACATTGCCCAGGCATGGTCTAAGCCCCTCACCTCCTCCCTGTGCTTTGGGGAGCCGGAGGGACACCCGAGGCTCACGGCCCTGAGACCCCTTTGCAAAAAGACGGCTTCCCACGGAAACAGTTTTCCTGAGGTGCAGACCCTCTCACAAGTGGTTGTGGCAAGGTAAAGCCAATGCCCTCCACTTCTCTGGAAGAAACCCCAGTGCCCAGCCATGTTCTAAGCCCTCCCATCCTCCCTGGGCTTCTGGCAGCAGGAGTGAAAAGAGAGGAGCAGAGCACTGGGACCCGTTTGACAAAAACCGGCTTCCCACGGGAAAGTCTTTCTCCACGTGCAGACATGCTCCCAGGTGCCTGTGGCAAGGGGAAGGAAATGCCATACACTGACCTGAAAGAGACCACAGGGCCCAGGCACAGTCTGAACCCTTCCCTCAACCCGGCGGTTTTGCTAGCAGGAGTTCAAGCCCAACGAACACAGCCCGGAGACCCCTCGGGCAAAAACGGCTTCCGACGAACAATAGGTGCTTGCTGTGGAACACCTATCCCAAGTGGGGGTAGCCAGCTCAACAAAATGCCACACACCCAGGTGTAAGAAACAACATTGCCCAGCCATGGTCTAAGCCCCTCACCTCGTCCCTGTGCTTTGGGGAGCCGGAGGGACACCCGAGGCCAACGGCCCTGAGACCCCTTTGCAAAAAGACGGCTTCCGAAGGAAACAGTTTTCCTGAGGTGCAGACCCTCTCACAAGTGGTTGTGGCAAGGAAAAGCCAATGCCCTCCACTTCTCTGGAAGAAACCCCAGTGCCCAGCCATGTTCTAAGCCCTCCCATCCTCCCTGGGCTTCTGGCAGCAGGAGTGAAAAGAGAGGAGCAGAGCACTGGGACCCGTTTGACAAAAACCGGCTTCCCACGGGAAAGTCTTTCTCCACGTGCAGACATGCTCCCAGGTGCCTGTGGCAAGGGGAAGGAAATGCCATACACTGACCTGGAAGAGACCACAGGGCCCAGGCACAGTCTGAACCCTTCCCTCAACCCGGCGGTTTTGCTAGCAGGAGTTCAAGCCCAACGAACACAGCCCGGAGACCCCTGGGGCAAAAACGGCTTCCGACGAACAATAGGTGCTTGCTGTGGAACACCTATCCCAAGTGGGGGTAGCCAGCTCAACAAAATGCCACACACCCAGGTGTAAGAAACAACATTGCCCAGGCATGGTCTAAGCCCCTCACCTCGTTCCTGTGCTTTGGGGAGCCGGAGGGACACCCGAGGCCCACGGCCCTGAGACCCCTTTGCAAAAAGCCGGCTTCCCACGGAAACAGTTTTCCTGAGGTGCAGACCCTCTCACAAGTGGTTGTGGCAAGGTAAAGCAAATGCCCTCCACTTCTCTGGAAGAAACCACAGTGCCCAGCGATGTTCTAAGCCCTCCCATCCTCCCTGGGCTTCTGGCAGCAGGAGTGAAAAGAGAGGAGCAGAGCACTGGGACCCGTTTGACAAAAACCGGCTTCCCACGGGAAAGTCTTTCTCCACGTGCAGACATGCTCCCAGGTGCCTGTGGCAAGGGGAAGGAAATGCCATACACTGACCTGGAAGAGACCACAGGGCCCAGGCACAGTCTGAACCCTTCCCTCAACCCGGCGGTTTTGCTAGCAGGAGTTCAAGCCCAACGAACACAGCCCGGAGACCCCTGGGGCAAAAACGGCTTCCGACGAACAATAGGTGCTTGCTGTGGAACACCTATCCCAAGTGGGGGTAGCCAGCTCAACAAAATGCCACACACCCAGGTGTAAGAAACAACATTGCCCAGGCATGGTCTAAGCCCCTCACCTCATCCCTGTGCTTTGGGGAGCCGGAGGGACACCCGAGGCCCACGGCCCTGAGACCCCTTTGCAAAAAGCCGGCTTCCCACGGAAACAGTTTTCCTGAGGTGCAGACCCTCTCACAAGTGGTTGTGGCAAGGTAAAGCAAATGCCCTCCACTTCTCTGGAAGAAACCACAGTGCCCAGCCATGTTCTAAGCCCTCCCATCCTCCCTGGGCTTCTGGCAGCAGGAGTGAAAAGAGAGGAGCAGAGCACTGGGACCCGTTTGACAAAACTGGCTTCCCACGGGAAAGTCTTTCTCCACGTGCAGACATGCTCCCAGGTGCCTGTGGCAAGGGGAAGGAAATGCCATACACTGACCTGGAAGAGACCACAGGGCCCAGGCACAGTCTGAACCCTTCCCTCAACCCGGCGGTTTTGCTAGCAGGAGTTCAAGCCCAACGAACACAGCCCGGAGACCCCAGGGGCAAAAACGGCTTCCAACGAACAATAGGTGCTTGCTGTAGAACACCTATCCCAAGTGGGGGTAGCCAGCTCAACAAAATGCCACACACCCAGGTGTAAGAAACAACATTGCCCAGGCATGGTCTAAGCCCCTCACCTCGTCCCTGTGCTTTGGGGAGCCGGAGGGACACCCGAGGCCCACGGCCCTGAGACCCCTTTGCAAAAAGCCGGCTTCCCACGGAAACAGTTTTCCTGAGGTGCAGACCCTCTCCCAAGTGGTTGTGGCAAGGTAAAGCCAATGCCCTCCACTTCTCTGGAAGAAACCACAGTGCCCAGGCATGTTCTAAGCCCTCCCATCCTCCCTGGGCTTCTGGCAGCAGGAGTGAAAAGAGAGGAGCAGAGCACTGGGACTCGTTTGCCAAAAACCGGCTTCCCACGGGAAAGTCTTTCTCCACGTGCAGACATGCTCCCAGGTGCCTGTGGCAAGGGGAAGGAAATGCCATACACTGACCTGGAAGAGACCACAGGGCCCAGGCACAGTCTGAACCCTTCCCTCAACCCGGCGGTTTTGCTAGCAGGAGTTCAAGCCCAACGAACACAGCCCGGAGACCCCTGGGGCAAAAACGGCTTCTGAAGAACAATAGGTGCTTGCTGTGGAACACCTATCCCAAGTGGGGGTAGCCAGCATAACAAAATGCCACACACCCAGGTGTAAGAAACAACATTGCCCAGGCATGGTCTAAGCCCCTCACCTCGTCCCTGTGCTTTGGGGAGCCGGAGGGACACCCGAGGCCCACGGCCCTGAGACCCCTTTGCAAAAAGCCGGCTTCCCACGGAAACAGTTTTCCTGAGGTGCAGACCCTCTCACAAGTGGTTGTGGCAAGGTAAAGCCAATGCCCTCCACTTCTCTGGAAGAAACCACAGTGCCCAGCCATGTTCTAAGCCCTCCCATCCTCCCTGGGCTTCTGGCAGCAAGAGTGAAAAGAGAGGAGCAGAGCACTGGGACCCGTTTGACAAAAACCGGCTTCCCACGGGAAAGTCTTTCTCCACGTGCAGACATGCTCCCAGGTGCCTGTGGCAAGGGGAAGGAAATGCCATACACTGACCTGGAAGAGACCACAGGGCCCAGGCACAGTCTGAACCCTTCCCTCAACCCTGCGGTTTTGCTAGCAGGAGTTCAACCCCAACGAACACAGCCCGGAGACCCCTGGGGCAAAAACGGCTTCCGAAGAACAATAGGTGCTTGCTGTGGAACACCTATCCCAAGTGGGGGTAGCCAGCTCAACAAAATGCCACACACCCAGGTGTAAGAAACAACATTGCCCAGGCATGGTCTAAGCCCCTCACTTCATCCGTGTGCTTTGGGGAGCCGGAGGGACACCCGAGGCCCACGGCCCTGAGACCTGTTTGCAAAAAGCCGGCTTCCCACGGAAACAGTTTTCCTGAGGTGCAGACCCTCTCACAAGTGGTTGTGGCAAGGTAAAGCAAATGCCCTCCACTTCTCTGGAAGAAACCACAGTGCCCAGCCATGTTCTAAGCCCTCCCATCCTCCCTGGGCTTCTGGCAGCAGGAGTGAAAAGAGAGGAGCAGAGCACTGGGACCCGTTTGACAAAAACCGGCTTCCCACGGGAAAGTCTTTCTCCACGTGCAGACATGCTCCCAGGTGCCTGTGGCAAGGGGAAGGAAATGCCATACACTGACCTGGAAGAGACCACAGGGCCCAGGCACAGTCTGAACCCTTCCCTCAACCCGGCGGTTTTGCTAGCAGGAGTTCAAGCCCAACGAACACAGCCCGGAGACCCCTGGGGCAAAAACGGCTTCCGAGGAACAATAGGTGCTTGCTGTGGAACACCTATCCCAAGTGGGGGTAGCCAGCTCAACAAAATGCCACACACCCAGGTGTAAGAAACAACATTGCCCAGGCATGGTCTAAGCCCCTCACCTCATCCGTGTGCTTTGGGGAGCCGGAGGGACACCCGAGGCCCACGGCCCTGAGACCCCTTTGCAAAAAGCCGGCTTCCCACGGAAACAGTTTTCCTGAGGTGCAGACCCTCTCACAAGTGGTTGTGGCAAGGTAAAGCAAATGCCCTCCACTTCTCTGGAAGAAACCACAGTGCCCAGCGATGTTCTAAGCCCTCCCATCCTCCCTGGGCTTCTGGCAGCAGGAGTGAAAAGAGAGGAGCAGAGCACTGGGACCCGTTTGACAAAACTGGCTTCCCACGGGAAAGTCTTTCTCCACGTGCAGACATGCTCCCAGGTGCCTGTGGCAAGGGGAAGGAAATGCCATACACTGACCTGAAAGAGACCACAGGGCCCAGGCACAGTCTGAACCCTTCCCTCAACCCGGCGGTTTTGCTAGCAGGAGTTCAAGCCCAACGAACACAGCCCGGAGACCCCTGGGGCAAAAACGGCTTCCGAAGAACAATAGGTGCTTGCTGTGGAACACCTATCCCAAGTGGGGGTAGCCAGCTCAACAAAATGCCACACACCCAGGTGTAAGAAACAACATTGCCCAGGCATGGTCTAAGCCCCTCACCTCGTCCCTGTGCTTTGGGGAGCCGGAGGGACACCCGAGGCTCACGGCCCTGAGACCCCTTTGCAAAAAGCAGGCTTCCCACGGAAACAGTTTTCCTGAGGTGCAGACCCTCTCACAAGTGGTTGTGGCAAGGTAAAGCCAATGCCCTCCACTTCTCTGGAAGAAACCACAGTGCCCAGCCATGTTCTAAGCCCTCCCATCCTCCCTGGGCTTCTGGCAGCAGGAGTGAAAAGAGAGGAGCAGAGCACTGGGACCCGTTTGACAAAAACCGTCTTCCCACGGGAAAGTCTTTCTCCACGTGCAGACATGCTCCCAGGTGCCTGTGGCAAGGGGAAGGAAATGCCATACACTGACCTGGAAGAGACCACAGGGCCCAGGCACAGTCTGAACCCTTCCCTCAACCCGGCGGTTTTGCTAGCAGGAGTTCAAGCCCAAGGACACAGCCCGGAGACCCCTGGGGCAATAACGGCTTCCGAGGAACAATAGGTGCTTGCTGTGGAACACCTATCCCAAGTGGGGGTAGCCAGCATAACAAAATGCCACACACCCAGGTGTAAGAAACAACATTGTCCAGCCATGGTCTATGCCCCTCACCTCGTCCCTGTGCTTTGGGGAGCCGGAGGGACACCCGATGCCAACGGCCCTGAGACCCCTTTGCAAAAAGCCAGCTTCCCACGGAAACAGTTTTCCTGAGGTGCAGACCCTCTCACAAGTGGATGTGGCAAGGTAAAGCAAATGCCCTCCATTTCTCTGGAAGAAACCACAGTGCCCAGCCATGTTCTAAGCCCTCCCATCCTCCCTGGGCTTCTGGCAGCAGGAGTGAAAAGAGAGGAGCAGAGCACTGGGACCCGTTTGACAAAAACCGGCTTCCCACGGGAAAGTCTTTCTCCACGTGCAGACATACTCCCAGGTGCCTGTGGCAAGGGGAAGGAAATGCCATACACTGACCTGGAAGAGACCACAGGGCCCAGGCACAGTCTGAACCCTTCCCTCAACCCGGCGGTTTTGCTAGCAGGAGTTCAAGCCCAACGAACACAGCCCGGAGACCCCTGGGGCAAAAACGGCTTCCGACGAACAAAAGGTGCTTGCTGTGGAACACCTATCCCAAGTGGGGGTAGCCAGCTCAACAAAATGCCACACACCCAGGTGTAAGAAACAACATTGCCCAGCCATGGTCTAAGCCCCTCACCTCGTCCCTGTGCTTTGGGGAGCCGGAGGGACACCCGAGGCCCACGGCCCTGAGACCCCTTTGCAAAAAGCCGGCTTCCCACGGAAACAGTTTTCCTGAGGTGCAGACCCTATCCCAAGTGGTTGTGGCAAGGTAAAGCCAATGCCCTCCACTTCTCTGGAAGAAACCACAGTGCCCAGCCATGTTCTAAGCCCTCCCATCCTCCCTGGGCTTCTGGCAGCAGGAGTGAAAAGAGAGGAGCAGAGCACTGGGACCCGTTTGACAAAAACCGGCTTCCCACGGGAAAGTCTTTCTCCACGTGCAGACATGCTCCCAGGTGCCTGTGGCAAGGGGAAGGAAATGCCATACACTGACCTGGAAGAGACCACAGGGCCCAGGCACAGTCTGAACCCTTCCCTCAACCCGGCGGTTTTGCTAGCAGGAGTTCAAACCCAACGAACACAGCCCGGAGACCCCTGGGGCAAAAACGGCTTCCGAGGAACAATAGGTGCTTGCTGTGGAACACCTATCCCAAGTGGGGGTAGCCAGCTCAACAAAATGCCACACACCCAGGTGTAAGAAACAACATTGCCCAGGCATGGTCTAAGCCCCTCACCTCGTCCCTGTGCTTTGGGGAGCCGGAGGGACACCCGAGGCCCACGGCCCTGAGACCCCTTTGCAAAAAGCCGGCTTCCCACGGAAACAGTTTTCCTGAGGTGCAGACCCTCTTACAAGTGGTTGTGGCAAGGTAAAGCAAATGCCCTCCACTTCTGTGGAAGAAACCACAGTGCCCAGCCATGTTCTAAGCCCTCCCATCCTCCCTGGGCTTCTGGCAGCAGGAGTGAAAAGAGAGGAGCAGAGCACTGGGACCCGTTTGACAAAACTGGCTTCCCAGGGGAAAGTCTTTCTCCACGTGCAGACATGCTCCCAGGTGCCTGTGGCAAGGGGAAGGAAATGCCATACACTGACCTGGAAGAGACCACAGGGCCCAGGCACAGTCTGTACCCTTCCCTCAACCCGGCGGTTTTGCTAGCAGGAGTTCAATCCCAACGAACACAGCCCGGAGACCCCTGGGGCAAAAACGGCTTCCGACGAACAATAGGTGCTTGCTGTGGAACACCTATCCCAAGTGGGGGTAGCCAGCTCAACAAAATGCCACACACCCAGGTGTAAGAAACAACATTGCCCAGGCATGGTCTAAGCCCCTCACCTCGTCCCTGTGCTTTGGGGAGCCGGAGGGACACCCGAGGCCCACGGCCCTGAGACCCCTTTGCAAAAAGCCGGCTTACCACGGAAACAGTGTTCCTGAGGTGCAGACCCTCTCACAAGTGGTTGTGGCAAGGTAAAGCCAATGCCCTCCACTTCTCTGGAAGAAACCACAGTGCCCAGCCATGTTCTAAGCCCTCCCATCCTCCCTGGGCTTCTGGCAGCAGGAATGAAAAGAGAGGAGCAGAGCACTGGGACCCGTTTGACAAAAACCGGCTTCCCACGGGAAAGTCTTTCTCCACGTGCAGACATGCTCCCAGGTGCCTGTGGCAAGGGGAAGGAAATGCCATACACTGACCTGGAAGAGACCACAGGGCCCAGGCACAGTCTGAACCCTTCCCTCAACCCGGCGGTTTTGCTAGCAGGAGTTCAAGCCCAACGAACACAGCCCGGAGACCCCTGGGGCAAAAACGGCTTCCGACGAACAATAGGTGCTTGCTGTGGAACACCTATCCCAAGTGGGGGTAGCCAGCTCAACAAAATGCCACACACCCAGGTGTAAGAAACAACATTGCCGAGCCATGGTCTAAGCCCCTCACCTCGTCCCTGTGCTTTGGGGAGCCGGAGGGACACCCGAGGCTCACGGCCCTGAGACCCCTTTGCAAAAAAAGGCTTCCCACGGAAACAGTTTTCCTGAGGTGCAGACCCTCTAACAAGTGGTTGTGGCAAGGTAAAGCCAATGCCCTCCACTTCTCTGGAAGAAACCCCAGTGCCCAGCCATGTTCTAAGCCCTCCCATCCTCCCTGGGCTTCTAGCAGCAGGAGTGAAAAGAGAGGAGCAGAGCACTGGGACCCGTTTGACAAAAACCGGCTTCCCACGGGAAAGTCTTTCTCCACGTGCAGACATGCTCCCAGGTGCCTGTGGCAAGGGGAAGGAAATGCCATACACTGACCTGGAAGAGACCACAGGGCCCAGGCACAGTCTGAACCCTTCCCTCAACCCGGCGGTTTTGCTAGCAGGAGTTCAAGCCCAAGGAACACAGCCCGGAGACCCCTGGGACAAAAACGGCTTCCGACGAACAATAGGTGCTTGCTGTGGAACACCTATCCCAAGTGGGGGTAGCCAGCTCAACAAAATGCCACACACCCAGGTGTAAGAAACAACATTGCCCAGGCATGGTCTAAGCCCCTCACCTCGTCCCTGTGCTTTGGGGAGCCGGAGGGACACCCGAGGCTCACGGCCCTGAGACCCCTTTGCAAAAAAAGGCTTCCCACGGAAACAGTTTTCCTGAGGTGCAGACCCTCTCACAAGTGGTTGTGGCAAGGTAAAGCCAATGCCCTCCACTTCTCTGGAAGAAACCACAGTGCCCAGTTATGTTCTAAGCCCTCCCATCCTCCCTGGGCATCTGGCAGCAGGAGTGAAAAGAGAGGAGCAGAGCACTGGGACCCGTTTGACAAAAACCGGCTTCCCACGGGAAAGTCTTTCTCCACGTGCAGACATGCTCCCAGGTGCCTGTGGCAAGGGGAAGGAAATGCCATGCACTGACCTGGAAGAGACCACAGGGCCCAGGCGCAGTCTGAACCCTTCCCTCAACCCGGCGGTTTTGCTAGCAGGAGTTCAAGCCCAAGGAACACAGCCCAGAGACCCCTGGGGCAAAAACGGCTTCCGACGAACAATAGGTGCTTGCTGTGGAACACCTATCCCAAGTGGGGGTAGCCAGCTCAACAAAATGCCACACACCCAGGTGTAAGAAACAACATTGCCCAGGCATGGTCTAAGCCCCTCACCTCGTCCCTGTGCTTTGGGGAGCCGGAGGGACACCCGAGGCCCACGGCCCTGAGACCCCTTTGCAAAAAGCCGGCTTCCCACGGAAACAGTTTTCCTGAGGTGCAGACCCTATCCCAAGTGGTTGTGGCAAGGTAAAGCCAATGCCCTCCACTTCTCTGGAAGAAACCACAGTGCCCAGCCATGTTCTAAGCCCTCCCATCCTCCCTGGGCTTCTGGCAGCAGGAGTGAAAAGAGAGGAGCAGAGCACTGGGACCCGTTTGACAAAAACCGGCTTCCCAAGGGAAAGTCTTTCTCCACGTGCAGACATGCTCCCAGGTGCCTGTGGCAAGGGGAAGGAAATGCCATACACTGACCTGGAAGAGACCACAGGGCCCAGGCACAGTCTGAACCCTTCCCTCAACCCGGCGGTTTTGCTAGCAGGAGTTCAACCCCAACGAACACAGCCCGGAAACCCTGGGGCAATAACGGCTTCCGAAGAACAATATGTGCTTGCTGTGGAACACCTATCCCAAGGAGGGGTAGCCAGCTCAACAAAATGCCACACACCCAGGTGTAAGAAACAACATTGTCCAGCCATGGTCTAAGCCCCTCACCTCGTCCCTGTGCTTTGGGGAGCTGGAGGGACACCCGAGGCCCACGGCCCTGAGACCACTTTGCAAAAAGCTGGCTTCGCACGGAAACAGTTTTCCTGAGGTGCAGACCCTCTCACAAGTGGTTGTGGCAAGGTAAAGCAAATGCCCTCCACTTCTCTGGAAGAAACCACAGTGCCCAGCCATGTTCTACGCCCTCCCATCCTCCCTGGGCTTCTGGCAGCAGGAATGAAAAGAGAGGAGCAGAGCACTGGGACCCGTTTGACAAAAACCGGCTTCCCACGGCAAAGTCTTTCTCCACGTGCAGACATGCTCCCAGGTGCCTGTGGCAAGGGGAAGGAAATGCCATACACTGACCTGGAAGAGACCACAGGGCCCAGGCACAGTCTGAACCCTTCCCTCAACCCGGCGGTTTTGCTAGCAGGAGTTCAAGCCCAACGAACACAGCCCGGAGACCCCTGGGGCAAAAACGGCTTCCGACGAACAATAGGTGCTTGCTGTGGAACACCTATCCCAAGTGGGGGTAGCCAGCTCAACAAAATGCCACACACCCAGGTGTAAGAAACAACATTGCCCTGCCATAATCTAAGCCCCTCACCTCGTCCCTGTGCTTTGGGGAGCCGGAGGGACACCCGACGCTCACGGCCCTGAGACCCCTTTGCAAAAAGCCGGCTTCCCACGGAAACAGTTTTCCTGAGATGAAGACCCTCTCACAAGTGGTTGTGGAAAGGTAAAGCCAATGCCCTCCACTTCTCTGGAAGAAACCCCAGTGCCCAGCCATGTTCTAAGCCCTCCCATCCTCCCTGGGCGTCTGGCAGCAGGAGTGAAAAGAGAGGAGCAGAGCACTGGGACCCGTTTGACAAAAACCGGCTTCCCACGGGAAAGTCTTTCTCCACGTGCAGACATGCTCCCAGGTGCCTGTGGCAAGGGGAAGGAAATGCCATACACTGACCTGGAAGAGACCACAGGGCCCAGGCACAGTCTGAACCCTTCCCTCAACCCGGCGGTTTTGCTAGCAGGAGTTCAACCCCAACGAACACAGCCCGGAGACCCCTGGGGCAAAAACGGCTTCCGAAGAACAATAGGTGCTTGCTGTGGAACACCTATCCCAAGTGGGGGTAGCCAGCTCAACAAAATGCCACACACCCAGGTGTAAGAAACAACATTGCCCAGGCACGGTCTAAGCCCCTCACCTCGTCCCTGTGCTTTGGGGAGCCGGAGGGACACCCGAGGCCCACGGCCCTGAGACCCCTTTGCAAAAAGCCGGCTTCCCACGGAAACAGTTTTCCTGAGGTGCAGACCCTCTCACAAGTGGTTGTGGCAAGGTAAAGCAAATGCCCTCCACTTCTCTGGAAGAAACCACAGTGCCCAGCCATGTTCTAAGCCCTCCCATCCTCCCTGGGCTTCTGGCAGCAGGAGTGAAAAGAGAGGAGCAGAGCACTGGGACCCGTTTGACAAAACTGGCTTCCCACGGGAAAGTTTCTCCACGTGCAGACATGCTCCCAGGTGCCTGTGGCAAGGGGAAGGAAATGCCATACACTGACCTGGAAGAGACCACAGGGCCCAAGCACAGTCTGAACACTTCCCTCAACCCGGCGGTTTTGCTAGCAGGAGTTCAAGCCCAAGGAACACAGCCCGGAGACCCCTGGGGCAAAAACGGCTTCCGACGAACAATAGGTGCTTGCTGTGGAACACCTATCCCAAGTGGGGGTAGCCAGCTCAACAAAATGCCACACACCCAGGTGTAAGAAACAACATTGCCCAGGCACGGTCTAAGCCCCTCACCTCGTCCCTGTGCTTTGGGGAGCCGGAGGGACAGCCGAGGGCCACGGCCCTGAGACCCCTTTGCAAAAAGCCGGCTTCCCACGGAAACAGTTTTCCTGAGGTGCAGACCCTATCCCAAGTGGGTGTGGCAAGGTAAAGCCAATGCCCTCCACTTCTCTGGAAGAAACCACAGTGCCCAGTTATGTTCTAAGCCCTCCCATCCTCCCTGGGCTTCTGGCAGCAGGAGTGAAAAGAGAGGAGCAGAGCACTGGGACCCGTTTGACAAAAACCGGCTTCCCACGGGAAAGTCTTTCTCCACGTGCAGACATGCTCCCAGGTGCCTGTGGCAAGGGGAAGGAAATGCCATACACTGACCTGGAAGAGACCACAGGGCCCAGGCACAGTCTGAACACTTCCCTCAACCCGGCGGTTTTGCTATCAGGAGTTCAACCCCAACGAACACAGCCCGGAGATCCCTGGGGCAAAAACGGCTTCCGAAGAACAATAGGTGCTTGCTGTGGAACACCTATCCCAAGTGGGGGTAGCCAGCTCAACAAAATGCCACACACCCAGGTGTAAGAAACAACATTGCCCAGGCATGGTCTAAGCCCCTCACCTCATCCCTGAGCTTTGGGGAGCCGGAGGGACACCCGAGGCCCACGGCCCTGAGACCCCTTTGCAAAAAGCCGGCTTCCCACGGAAACAGTTTTCCTGAGGTGCAGACCCTCTCCCAAGTGGTTGTGGCAAGGTAAAGCCAATGCCCTCCACTTCTCTGGAAGAAACCACAGTGCCCAGGCATGTTCTAAGCCCTCCCATCCTCCCTGGGCTTCTGGCAGCAGGAGTGAAAAGAGAGGAGCAGAGCACTGGGCCCCTTTTTACAAAAACCGGCTTCCCACGGGAAAGTCTTTCTCCACGTGCAGACATGCTCCCAGGTGCCTGTGGCAAGGGGAAGGAAATGCCATACACTGACCTGGAAGAGACCACAAGGCCCAGGCACAGTCTGAACCCTTCCCTCAACCCGGCGGTTTTGCTAGCAGGAGTTCAACCCCAACGAACACAGCCCGGAGACCCCTGGGGCAAAAACGGCTTCCGAAGGGCAATAGGTGCTTGCTGTGGAACACCTATCCCAAGTGGGGGTAGCCAGCTCAACAAAATGCCACACACCCAGGTGTAAGAAACAACATTGCCCAGGCATGGTCTAAGCCCCTCACCTCGTCCCTGTGCTTTGGGGAGCCGGAGGGACACCCGACGCTCACGGCCCTGAGACCCCTTTGCAAAAAGCCGGCTTCCCACGGAAACAGTTTTCCTGAGATGCAGACCCTCTCACAAGTGGTTGTGGAAAGGTAAAGCCAATGCCCTGCATTTCTCTGGAAGAAACCCCAGTGCCCAGCCATGTTCTAAGCCCTCCCATCCTCCCTGGGCTTCTGGCAGCAGGAGTGAAAAGAGAGGAGCAGAGCACTGGGACCCGTTTGACAAAAACCGGCTTCCCACGGGAAAGTCTTTCTCCACGTGCAGACATGCTCCCAGGTGCCTGTGGCAAGGGGAAGGAAATGCCATACACTGACCTGGAAGAGACCACAGGGCCCAGGCACAGTCTGAACCCTTCCCTCAACCCGGCGGTTTTGCTAGCAGGAGTTCAAGCCCAACGAACACAGCCCGGAGACCCCTGGGGCAAAAACGGCTTCCGACGAACAATAGGTGCTTGCTGTGGAACACCTATCCCAAGTGGGGGTAGCCAGCTCAACAAAATGCCACACACCCAGGTGTAAGAAACAACATTGCCCAGGCATGGTCTAAGCCCCTCACCTCGTCCCTTTGCTTTGGGGAGCTGGAGGGACACCCGAGGCCGACGGCCCTGAGACCCCTTTGCAAAAAGCCGGCTTCCCACGGAAACAGTTTTCCTGAGGTGCAGACCCTATCCCAAGTGGGTGTGGCAAGGTAAAGCCAATGCCCTCCACTTCTCTGGAAGAAACCACAGTGCCCAGTTATGTTCTAAGCCCTCCCATCCTCCCTGGGCTTCTGGCAGCAGGAGTGAAAAGAGAGGAGCAGAGCACTGGGACCCGTTTGACAAAAACCGGCTTCCCACGGGAAAGTCTTTCTCCACGTGCAGACATGCTCCCTGGTGCCTGTGGCAAGGGGAAGGAAATGCCATACACTGACCTGGAAGAGACCACAGGGCCCAGGCACAGTCTGAACCCTTCCCTCAACCCGGCGGTTTTGCTAGCAGGAGTTCAAGCCCAACGAACACAGCCCGGAGACCCCTGGGGCAAAAACGGCTTCCGAAGAACAATAGGTGCTTGCTGTGGAACACCTATCCCAAGTGGGGGTAGCCAGCTCAACAAAATGCCACACACCCAGGTGTAAGAAACAACATTGCCCAGGCATGGTCTAAGCCCCTCACCTCATCCCTGAGATTTGGGGAGCCGGAGTGACACCCGAGGCCCACGGCCCTGAGACCCCTTTGCAAAAAGCCGGCTTCCCACGGAAACAGTTTTCCTGAGGTGCAGACCCTCTCACAAGTGGTTGTGGCAAGGTAAAGCCAATGCCCTCCACTTCTCTGGAAGAAACCACAGTGCCCAGGCATTTTCTAAGCCCTCCCATCCTCCCTGGGCTTCTGGCAGCAGGAGTGAAAAGAGAGGAGCAGAGCACTGGGACCCGTTTGACAAAAACCGGCTTCCCACGGGAAAGTCTTTCTCCACGTGCAGACATGCTCCCAGGTGCCTGTGGCAAGGGGAAGGAAATGCCATACACTGACCTGGAAGAGACCACAGGGCCCAGGCACAGTCTGAACCCTTCCCTCAACCCGGCGGTTTTGCTAGCAGGAGTTCAAGCCCAACGAACACAGCCCGGAGACCCCTGGGGCAAAAACGGCTTCCGACGAACAATAGGTGCTTGCTGTGGAACACCTATCCCAAGTGGGGGTAGCCAGCTCAACAAAATGCCACACACCCAGGTGTAAGAAACAACATTGCCCAGGCATGGTCTAAGCCCCTCACCTCGTCCCTGTGCTTTGGGGAGCCGGAGGGACACCCGAGGCCCACGGCCCTGAGACCCCTTTGCAAAAAGCAGGCTTCCCACGGAAACAGTTTTCCTGAGGTGCAGACCCTCTCACAAGTGGTTGTGGGAAGGTAAAGCCAATGCCCTCCACTTCCCTGGAAGAAACCACAGTGCCCAGCCATGTTCTAAGCCCTCCCATCCTCCCTGGGCTTCTGGCAGCAGGAGTGAAAAGAGAGGAGCAGAGCACTGGGACCCGTTTGACAAAAACCGGCTTCCCACGGGAAAGTCTTTCTCCACGTGCAGACATGCTCCCAGGTGCCTGTGGCAAGGGGAAGGAAATGCCATACACTGACCTGGAAGAGACCACAGGGCCCAGGCACAGTCTGAACCCTTCCCTCAACCCGGCGGTTTTGCTAGCAGGAGTTCAAGCCCAACGAACACAGCCCGGAGACCCCTGGGGCAAAAACGGCTTCCGACGAACAATAGGTGCTTGCTGTGGAACACCTATCCCAAGTGGGGGTAGCCAGCTCAACAAAATGCCACACACCCAGGTGTAAGAAACAACATTGCCCAGGCATGGTCTAAGCCCCTCACCTCGTCCCTGTGCTTTGGGGAGCCGGAGGGACACCCGAGGCCGACGGCCCTGAGACCCCTTTGCAAAAAGCCGGCTTCCCACGGAAACAGTTTTCCTGAGGTGCAGACCCTATCCCAAGTGGGTGTGGCAAGGTAAAGCCAATGCCCTCCACTTCTCTGGAAGAAACCACAGTGCCCAGTTATGTTCTAAGCCCTCCCATCCTCCCTGGGCTTCTGGCAGCAGGAGTGAAAAGAGAGGAGCAGAGCACTGGGACCCGTTTGACAAAAACCGGCTTCCCACGGGAAAGTCTTTCTCCACGTGCAGACATGCTCCCTGGTGCCTGTGGCAAGGGGAAGGAAATGCCATACACTGACCTGGAAGAGACCACAGGGCCCAGGCACAGTCTGAACCCTTCCCTCAACCCGGCGGTTTTGCTAGCAGGAGTTCAAGCCCAACGAACACAGCCCGGAGACCCCTGGGGCAAAAACGGCTTCCGACGAACAATAGGTGCTTGCTGTGGAACACCTATCCCAAGTGGGGGTAGCCAGCTCAACAAAATGCCACACACCCAGGTGTAAGAAACAACATTGCCCAGGCATGGTCTAAGCCCCTCACCTCGTCCCTGTGCTTTGGGGAGCCGGAGGGACACCCGAGGCCCACGGCCCTGAGACCCCTTTGCAAAAAGCAGGCTTCCCACGGAAACAGTTTTCCTGAGGTGCAGACCCTCTCACAAGTGGTTGTGGGAAGGTAAAGCCAATGCCCTCCACTTCCCTGGAAGAAACCACAGTGCCCAGCCATGTTCTAAGCCCTCCCATCCTCCCTGGGCTTCTGGCAGCAGGAGTGAAAAGAGAGGAGCAGAGCACTGGGACCCGTTTGACAAAAACCGGCTTCCCACGGGAAAGTCTTTCTCCACGTGCAGACATGCTCCCAGGTGCCTGTGGCAAGGGGAAGGAAATGCCATACACTGATCTGGAAGAGACCACAGGGCCCAGGCACAGTCTGAACCCTTCCCTCAACCCGGCGGTTTTGCTAGCAGGAGTTCAAGCCCAACGAACACAGCCCGGAGACCCCTGGGGCAAAAACGGCTTCCGACGAACAATAGGTGCTTGCTGTGGAACACCTATCCCAAGTGGGGGTAGCCAGCTCAACAAAATGCCACACACCCAGGTGTAAGAAACAACATTGCCCAGGCATGGTCTAAGCCCCTCACCTCGTCCCTGTGCTTTGGGGAGCCGGAGGGACACCCGAGGCTCACGGCCCTGAGACCCCTTTGCAAAAAGCAGGCTTCCCACGGAAACAGTTTTCCTGAGGTGCAGACCCTCTCACAAGTGGTTGTGGCAAGGTAAAGCCAATGCCCTCTACTTCTCTGGAAGAAACCACAGTGCCCAGCCATGTTCTAAGCCCTCCCATCCTCCCTGGGCTTCTGGCAGCAGGAGTGAAAAGAGAGGAGCAGAGCACTGGGACCCGTTTGACAAAAACCGGCTTCCCACGGGAAAGTCTTTCTCCACGTGCAGACATGCTCCCAGGTGCCTGTGGCAAGGGGAAGGAAATGCCATACAATGACCTGGAAGAGACCACAGGGCCCAGGCACAGTCTGAACCCTTCCCTCAACCCGGCGGTTTTGCTAGCAGGAGTTCAAGCCCAACGAACACAGCCCGGAGACCCCTGGGGCAAAAACGGCTTCCGACGAACAATAGGTGCTTGCTGTGGAACACCTATCCCAAGTGGGGGTAGCCAGCTCAACAAAATGCCACACACCCAGGTGTAAGAAACAACATTGCCCAGGCATGGTCTAAGCCCCTCACCTCGTCCCTGTGCTTTGGGGAGCCGGAGGGACACCCGAGGCCCACGGCCCTGAGACCCCTTTGCAAAAAGCAGGCTTCCCACGGAAACAGTTTTCCTGAGGTGCAGACCCTCTCACAAGTGGTTGTGGCAAGGTAAAGCCAATGCCCTCCACTTCTCTGGAAGAAACCACAGTGCCCAGCCATGTTCTAAGCCCTCCCATCCTCCCTGGGCTTCTGGCAGCAGGAGTGAAAAGAGAGGAGCAGAGCACTGGGACCCGTTTGACAAAAACCGGCTTCCCACGGGAAAGTCTTTCTCCACGTGCAGACATGCTCCCAGGTGCCTGTGGCAAGGGGAAGGAAATGCCATACACTGACCTGGAAGAGACCACAGGGCCCAGGCACAGTCTGAACCCTTCCCTCAACCCGGCGGTTTTGCTAGCAGGAGTTCAAGCCCAACGAACACAGCCCGGAGACCCCTGGGGCAAAAACGGCTTCCGACGAACAATAGGTGCTTGCTGTGGAACACCTATCCCAAGTGGGGGTAGCCAGCTCAACAAAATGCCACACACCCAGGTGTAAGAAACAACATTGCCCAGGCATGGTCTAAGCCCCTCACCTCGTCCCTGTGCTTTGGGGAGCCGGAGGGACACCCGAGGCCCACGGCCCTGAGACCCCTTTGCAAAAAGCAGGCTTCCCACGGAAACAGTTTTCCTGAGGTGCAGACCCTCTCACAAGTGGTTGTGACAAGGTAAAGCCAATGCCCTCCACTTCTCTGGAAGAAACCACAGTGCCCAGCCATGTTCTAAGCCCTCCCATCCTCCCTGGGCTTCTGGCAGCAGGAGTGAAAAGAGAGGAGCAGAGCACTGGGACCCGTTTGACAAAAACCGGCTTCCCACGGGAAAGTCTTTCTCCACGTGCAGACATGCTCCCAGGTGCCTGTGGCAAGGGGAAGGAAATGCCATACACTGACCTGGAAGAGACCACAGGGCCCAGGCACAGTCTGAACCCTTCCCTCAACCCGGCGGTTTTGCTAGCAGGAGTTCAAGCCCAACGAACACAGCCCGGAGACCCCTGGGGCAAAAACGGCTTCCGACGAACAATAGGTGCTTGCTGTGGAACACCTATCCCAAGTGGGGGTAGCCAGCTCAACAAAATGCCACACACCCAGGTGTAAGAAACAACATTGCCCAGGCATGGTCTAAGCCCCTCACCTCGTCCCTGTGCTTTGGGGAGCCGGAGGGACACCCGAGGCCCACGGCCCTGAGACCCCTTTGCAAAAAGCCGGCTTCCCACGGAAACAGTTTTCCTGAGGTGCAGACCCTCTCACAAGTGGTTGTGGCAAGGTAAAGCCAATGCCCTCCACTTCTCTGGAAGAAACCACAGTGCCCAGCCATGTTCTAAGCCCTCCCATCCTCCCTGGGCTTCTGGCAGCAGGAGTGAAAAGAGAGGAGCAGAGCACTGGGACCCGTTTGACAAAACTGGCTTCCCACGGGAGAGTCTTTCTCCACGTGAAGACATGCTCCCAGGTGCCTGTGACAAGGGGAAGGAAATGCCATACACTGACCTGGAAGAGACCACAGGGCCCAGGCACAGTCTGAACCCTTCCCTCAACCCGGCGGTTTTGCTAGCAGGAGTTCAAGCCCAACGAACACAGCCCGGAGACCCCTGGGGCAAAAACGGCTTCCGAAGAACAATAGGTGCTTGCTGTGGAACACCTATCCCAAGTGGGGGTAGCCAGCTCAACAAAATGCCACACACCCAGGTGTAAGAAACAACATTGCCCAGGCATGGTCTAAGCCCCTCACCTCATCCCTGAGATTTGGGGAGCCGGAGTGACACCCGAGGCCCACGGCCCTGAGACCCCTTTGCAAAAAGCCGGCTTCCCACGGAAACAGTTTTCCTGAGGTGCAGACCCTCTCACAAGTGGTTGTGGCAAGGTAAAGCAAATGCCCTCCACTTCTCTGGAAGAAACCACAGTGCCCAGCCATGTTCTAAGCCCTCCCATCCTCCCTGGGCTTCTGGCAGCAGGAGTGAAAAGAGAGGAGCAGAGCACTGGGACCCGTTTGAGAAAACTGGCTTCCCACGGGAAAGTTTCTCCACGTGCAGACATGCTCCCAGGTTCCTGTGGCAAGGGGAAGGAAATGCCATACACTGACCTGGAAGAGACCACAGGGCCCAGGCAAAGTCTGAACCCTTCCCTCAACCCGGCGGTTTTGCTAGCAGGAGTTCAAGCCCAACGAACACAGCCCGGAGACCCCTGGGGCAAAAACGGCTTCCGACGAACAATAGGTGCTTGCTGTGGAACACCTATCCCAAGTGGGGGTAGCCAGCTCAACAAAATGCCACACACCCAGGTGTAAGAAACAACATTGCCCAGGCATGGTCTAAGCCCCTCACCTCGTCCCTGTGCTTTGGGGAGCCGGAGGGACACCCGAGGCCGACGGCCCTGAGACCCCTTTGCAAAAAGCCGGCTTCCCACGGAAACAGTTTTCCTGAGGTGCAGACCCTATCCCAAGTGGGTGTGGCAAGGTAAAGCCAATGCCCTCCACTTCTCTGGAAGAAACCACAGTGCCCAGTTATGTTCTAAGCCCTCCCATCCTCCCTGGGCTTCTGGCAGCAGGAGTGAAAAGAGAGGAGCAGAGCACTGGGACCCGTTTGACAAAAACCGGCTTCCCACGGGAAAGTCTTTCTCCACGTGCAGACATGCTCCCTGGTGCCTGTGGCAAGGGGAAGGAAATGCCATACACTGACCTGGAAGAGACCACAGGGCCCAGGCACAGTCTGAACCCTTCCCTCAACCCGGCGGTTTTGCTAGCAGGAGTTCAAGCCCAACGAACACAGCCCGGAGACCCCTGGGGCAAAAACGGCTTCCGACGAACAATAGGTGCTTGCTGTGGAACACCTATCCCAAGTGGGGGTAGCCAGCTCAACAAAATGCCACACACCCAGGTGTAAGAAACAACATTGCCCAGGCATGGTCTAAGCCCCTCACCTCGTCCCTGTGCTTTGGGGAGCCGGAGGGACACCCGAGGCCCACGGCCCTGAGACCCCTTTGCAAAAAGCAGGCTTCCCACGGAAACAGTTTTCCTGAGGTGCAGACCCTCTCACAAGTGGTTGTGGGAAGGTAAAGCCAATGCCCTCCACTTCCCTGGAAGAAACCACAGTGCCCAGCCATGTTCTAAGCCCTCCCATCCTCCCTGGGCTTCTGGCAGCAGGAGTGAAAAGAGAGGAGCAGAGCACTGGGACCCGTTTGACAAAAACCGGCTTCCCACGGGAAAGTCTTTCTCCACGTGCAGACATGCTCCCAGGTGCCTGTGGCAAGGGGAAGGAAATGCCATACACTGATCTGGAAGAGACCACAGGGCCCAGGCACAGTCTGAACCCTTCCCTCAACCCGGCGGTTTTGCTAGCAGGAGTTCAAGCCCAACGAACACAGCCCGGAGACCCCTGGGGCAAAAACGGCTTCCGACGAACAATAGGTGCTTGCTGTGGAACACCTATCCCAAGTGGGGGTAGCCAGCTCAACAAAATGCCACACACCCAGGTGTAAGAAACAACATTGCCCAGGCATGGTCTAAGCCCCTCACCTCGTCCCTGTGCTTTGGGGAGCCGGAGGGACACCCGAGGCTCACGGCCCTGAGACCCCTTTGCAAAAAGCAGGCTTCCCACGGAAACAGTTTTCCTGAGGTGCAGACCCTCTCACAAGTGGTTGTGGCAAGGTAAAGCCAATGCCCTCTACTTCTCTGGAAGAAACCACAGTGCCCAGCCATGTTCTAAGCCCTCCCATCCTCCCTGGGCTTCTGGCAGCAGGAGTGAAAAGAGAGGAGCAGAGCACTGGGACCCGTTTGACAAAAACCGGCTTCCCACGGGAAAGTCTTTCTCCACGTGCAGACATGCTCCCAGGTGCCTGTGGCAAGGGGAAGGAAATGCCATACAATGACCTGGAAGAGACCACAGGGCCCAGGCACAGTCTGAACCCTTCCCTCAACCCGGCGGTTTTGCTAGCAGGAGTTCAAGCCCAACGAACACAGCCCGGAGACCCCTGGGGCAAAAACGGCTTCCGACGAACAATAGGTGCTTGCTGTGGAACACCTATCCCAAGTGGGGGTAGCCAGCTCAACAAAATGCCACACACCCAGGTGTAAGAAACAACATTGCCCAGGCATGGTCTAAGCCCCTCACCTCGTCCCTGTGCTTTGGGGAGCCGGAGGGACACCCGAGGCCCACGGCCCTGAGACCCCTTTGCAAAAAGCAGGCTTCCCACGGAAACAGTTTTCCTGAGGTGCAGACCCTCTCACAAGTGGTTGTGGCAAGGTAAAGCCAATGCCCTCCACTTCTCTGGAAGAAACCACAGTGCCCAGCCATGTTCTAAGCCCTCCCATCCTCCCTGGGCTTCTGGCAGCAGGAGTGAAAAGAGAGGAGCAGAGCACTGGGACCCGTTTGACAAAAACCGGCTTCCCACGGGAAAGTCTTTCTCCACGTGCAGACATGCTCCCAGGTGCCTGTGGCAAGGGGAAGGAAATGCCATACACTGACCTGGAAGAGACCACAGGGCCCAGGCACAGTCTGAACCCTTCCCTCAACCCGGCGGTTTTGCTAGCAGGAGTTCAAGCCCAACGAACACAGCCCGGAGACCCCTGGGGCAAAAACGGCTTCCGACGAACAATAGGTGCTTGCTGTGGAACACCTATCCCAAGTGGGGGTAGCCAGCTCAACAAAATGCCACACACCCAGGTGTAAGAAACAACATTGCCCAGGCATGGTCTAAGCCCCTCACCTCGTCCCTGTGCTTTGGGGAGCCGGAGGGACACCCGAGGCCCACGGCCCTGAGACCCCTTTGCAAAAAGCAGGCTTCCCACGGAAACAGTTTTCCTGAGGTGCAGACCCTCTCACAAGTGGTTGTGACAAGGTAAAGCCAATGCCCTCCACTTCTCTGGAAGAAACCACAGTGCCCAGCCATGTTCTAAGCCCTCCCATCCTCCCTGGGCTTCTGGCAGCAGGAGTGAAAAGAGAGGAGCAGAGCACTGGGACCCGTTTGACAAAAACCGGCTTCCCACGGGAAAGTCTTTCTCCACGTGCAGACATGCTCCCAGGTGCCTGTGGCAAGGGGAAGGAAATGCCATACACTGACCTGGAAGAGACCACAGGGCCCAGGCACAGTCTGAACCCTTCCCTCAACCCGGCGGTTTTGCTAGCAGGAGTTCAAGCCCAACGAACACAGCCCGGAGACCCCTGGGGCAAAAACGGCTTCCGACGAACAATAGGTGCTTGCTGTGGAACACCTATCCCAAGTGGGGGTAGCCAGCTCAACAAAATGCCACACACCCAGGTGTAAGAAACAACATTGCCCAGGCATGGTCTAAGCCCCTCACCTCGTCCCTGTGCTTTGGGGAGCCGGAGGGACACCCGAGGCCCACGGCCCTGAGACCCCTTTGCAAAAAGCCGGCTTCCCACGGAAACAGTTTTCCTGAGGTGCAGACCCTCTCACAAGTGGTTGTGGCAAGGTAAAGCCAATGCCCTCCACTTCTCTGGAAGAAACCACAGTGCCCAGCCATGTTCTAAGCCCTCCCATCCTCCCTGGGCTTCTGGCAGCAGGAGTGAAAAGAGAGGAGCAGAGCACTGGGACCCGTTTGACAAAACTGGCTTCCCACGGGAGAGTCTTTCTCCACGTGAAGACATGCTCCCAGGTGCCTGTGACAAGGGGAAGGAAATGCCATACACTGACCTGGAAGAGACCACAGGGCCCAGGCACAGTCTGAACCCTTCCCTCAACCCGGCGGTTTTGCTAGCAGGAGTTCAAGCCCAACGAACACAGCCCGGAGACCCCTGGGGCAAAAACGGCTTCCGAAGAACAATAGGTGCTTGCTGTGGAACACCTATCCCAAGTGGGGGTAGCCAGCTCAACAAAATGCCACACACCCAGGTGTAAGAAACAACATTGCCCAGGCATGGTCTAAGCCCCTCACCTCATCCCTGAGATTTGGGGAGCCGGAGTGACACCCGAGGCCCACGGCCCTGAGACCCCTTTGCAAAAAGCCGGCTTCCCACGGAAACAGTTTTCCTGAGGTGCAGACCCTCTCACAAGTGGTTGTGGCAAGGTAAAGCAAATGCCCTCCACTTCTCTGGAAGAAACCACAGTGCCCAGCCATGTTCTAAGCCCTCCCATCCTCCCTGGGCTTCTGGCAGCAGGAGTGAAAAGAGAGGAGCAGAGCACTGGGACCCGTTTGAGAAAACTGGCTTCCCACGGGAAAGTTTCTCCACGTGCAGACATGCTCCCAGGTTCCTGTGGCAAGGGGAAGGAAATGCCATACACTGACCTGGAAGAGACCACAGGGCCCAGGCAAAGTCTGAACCCTTCCCTCAACCCGGCGGTTTTGCTAGCAGGAGTTCAAGCCCAACGAACACAGCCCGGAGACCCCTGGGGCAAAAACGGCTTCCGACGAACAATAGGTGCTTCCTGTGGAATACCTATCCCAAGTGGGGGTAGCCAGCTCAACAAAATGCCACACACCCAGGTGTAAGAAACAACATTGCCCAGGCATGGTCTAAGCCCCTCACCTCGTCCCTGTGCTTTGGGGAGCCGGAGGGACACCCGAGGCCCACGGCCCTGAGACCCCTTTGCAAAAAGCCGGCTTCCCACGGAAACAGTTTTCCTGAGGTGCAGACCCTATCCCAAGTGGTTGTGGCAAAGTAAAGCCAATGCCCTCCACTTCTCTGGAAGAAACCACAGTGCCCAGGTATGTTCTAAGCCCTCCCATCCTCCCTGGGCTTCTGGCAGCAGGAGTGAAAAGAGAGGAGCAGAGCACTGGAACCCGTTTGACAAAAACCGGCTTCCCACGGGAAAGTCTTTCTCCACGTGCAGACATGCTCCCAGGTGCCTGTGGCAAGGGGAAGGAAATGCCATACACTGACCTGGAAGAGACCACAGGGCCCAGGCACAGTCTGAACCCTTCCCTCAACCCGGCGGTTTTGCTAGCAGGAGTTCAAGCCCAACGAACACAGCCCGGATACCCCTGGGGCAAAAACGGCTTCCGACGAACAATAGGTGCTTGCTGTGGAACACCTATCCCAAGTGGGGGTAGCCAGCTCAACAAAATGCCACACACCCAGGTGTAAGAAACAACATTGCCCAGGCATGGTCTAAGCCCCTCACCTCGTCCCTGTGCTTTGGGGAGCCGGAGGGACACCCGAGGCTCACGGCCCTGAGACCCCTTTGCAAAAAGCAGGCTTCCCACGGAAACAGATTTCCTGAGGTGCAGACCCTCTCACAAGTGGTTGTGGCAAGGTAAAGCCAATGCCCTCCACTTCTCTGGAAGAAACCCCAGTGCCCAGCCATGTTCTAAGCCCTCCCATCCTCCCTGGGCGTCTGGCAGCAGGAGTGAAAAGAGAGGAGCAGAGCACTGGGACCCGTTTGACAAAAACCGGCTTCCCACGGGAAAGTCTTTCTCCACGTGCAGACATGCTCCCAGGTGCCTGTGGCAAGGGGAAGGAAATGCCATACACTGACCTGGAAGAGACCACAGGGCCCAGGCACAGTCTGAACCCTTCCCTCAACCCGGCGGTTTTGCTAGCAGGAGTTCAAGCCCAACGAACACAGCCCGGAGACCCCTGGGGCAAAAACGGCTTCCGACGAACAATAGGTGCTTGCTGTGGAACACCTATCCCAAGTGGGGGTAGCCAGCTCAACAAAATGCCACACACCCAGGTGTAAGAAACAACATTGCCCAGGCATGGTCTAAGCCCCTCACCTCGTCCCTGTGCTTTGGGGAGCCGGAGGGACACCCGAGGCCCACGGCCCTGAGACCCCTTTGCAAAAAGCAGGCTTCCCACGGAAACAGTTTTCCTGAGGTGCAGACCCTCTCACAAGTGGTTGTGGGAAGGTAAAGCCAATGCCCTCCACTTCCCTGGAAGAAACCACAGTGCCCAGCCATGTTCTAAGCCCTCCCATCCTCCCTGGGCTTCTGGCAGCAGGAGTGAAAAGAGAGGAGCAGAGCACTGGGACCCGTTTGACAAAAACCGGCTTCCCACGGGAAAGTCTTTCTCCACGTGCAGACATGCTCCCAGGTGCCTGTGGCAAGGGGAAGGAAATGCCATACACTGATCTGGAAGAGACCACAGGGCCCAGGCACAGTCTGAACCCTTCCCTCAACCCGGCGGTTTTGCTAGCAGGAGTTGAAGCCCAACGAACACAGCCCGGAGACCCCTGGGGCAAAAACGGCTTCCGACGAACAATAGGTGCTTGCTGTGGAACACCTATCCCAAGTGGGGGTAGCCAGCTCAACAAAATGCCACACACCCAGGTGTAAGAAACAACATTGCCCAGGCATGGTCTAAGCCCCTCACCTCGTCCCTGTGCTTTGGGGAGCCGGAGGGACACCCGAGGCTCACGGCCCTGAGACCCCTTTGCAAAAAGCAGGCTTCCCACGGAAACAGTTTTCCTGAGGTGCAGACCCTCTCACAAGTGGTTGTGGCAAGGTAAAGCCAATGCCCTCTACTTCTCTGGAAGAAACCACAGTGCCCAGCCATGTTCTAAGCCCTCCCATCCTCCCTGGGCTTCTGGCAGCAGGAGTGAAAAGAGAGGAGCAGAGCACTGGGACCCGTTTGACAAAAACCGGCTTCCCACGGGAAAGTCTTTCTCCACGTGCAGACATGCACCCAGGTGCCTGTGGCAAGGGGAAGGAAATGCCATACACTGACCTGGAAGAGACCACAGGGCCCAGGCACAGTCTGAACCCTTCCCTCAACCCGGCGGTTTTGCTAGCAGGAGTTCAAGCCCAACGAACACAGCCCGGAGACCCCTGGGGCAAAAACGGCTTCCGACGAACAATAGGTGCTTGCTGTGGAACACCTATCCCAAGTGGGGGTAGCCAGCTCAACAAAATGCCACACACCCAGGTGTAAGAAACAACATTGCCCAGGCATGGTCTAAGCCCCTCACCTCGTCCCTGTGCTTTGGGGAGCCGGAGGGACACCCGAGGCCCACGGCCCTGAGACCCCTTTGCAAAAAGCAGGCTTCCCACGGAAACAGTTTTCCTGAGGTGCAGACCCTCTCACAAGTGGTTGTGGCAAGGTAAAGCCAATGCCCTCCACTTCTCTGGAAGAAACCACAGTGCCCAGGCATGTTCTAAGCCCTCCCATCCTCCCTGGGCTTCTGGCAGCAGGAGTGAAAAGAGAGGAGCAGAGCACTGGGACCCGTTTGACAAAAACCGGCTTCCCACGGGAAAGTCTTTCTCCACGTGCAGACATGCTCCCAGGTGCCTGTGGCAAGGGGAAGGAAATGCCATACACTGACCTGGAAGAGACCACAGGGCCCAGGCACAGTCTGAACCCTTCCCTCAACCCGGCGGTTTTGCTAGCAGGAGTTGAAGCCCAACGAACACAGCCCGGAGACCCCTGGGGCAAAAACGGCTTCCGACGAACAATAGGTGCTTGCTGTGGAACACCTATCCCAAGTGGGGGTAGCCAGCTCAACAAAATGCCACACACCCAGGTGTAAGAAACAACATTGCCCAGGCATGGTCTAAGCCCCTCACCTCGTCCCTGTGCTTTGGGGAGCCGGAGGGACACCCGAGGCCCACGGCCCTGAGACCCCTTTGCAAAAAGCAGGCTTCCCACGGAAACAGTTTTCCTGAGGTGCAGACCCTCTCACAAGTGGTTGTGGCAAGGTAAAGCAAATGCCCTCCACTTCTCTGGAAGAAACCCCAGTGCCCAGCCATGTTCTAAGCCCTCCCATCCTCCCTGGGCTTCTGGCAGCAGGAGTGAAAAGAGAGGAGCAGAGCACTGGGACCCGTTTGACAAAAACCGGCTTCCCACGGGAAAGTCTTTCTCCACGTGCAGACATGCTCCCAGGTGCCTGTGGCAAGGG
Source organism: Ursus americanus (assembly GCF_024610735.1). Classification (NCBI taxonomy): domain Eukaryota; kingdom Metazoa; phylum Chordata; class Mammalia; order Carnivora; family Ursidae; genus Ursus; species Ursus americanus. The sequence goes on from NC_142158.1 coordinate 36,488,554, forward strand.
GAAGGAAATGCCATACACTGACCTGGAAGAGACCACAGGGCCCAGGCACAGTCTGAACCCTTCCCTCAACCCGGCGGTTTTGCTAGCAGGAGTTCAAGCCCAACGAACACAGCCCGGAGACCCCTGGGGCAAAAACGGCTTCCGACGAACAATAGGTGCTTGCTGTGGAACACCTATCCCAAGTGGGGGTAGCCAGCTCAACAAAATGCCACACACCCAGGTGTAAGAAACAACATTGCCCAGGCATGGTCTAAGCCCCTCACCTCGTCCCTGTGCTTTGGGGAGCCGGAGGGACACCCGAGGCTCACGGCCCTGAGACCCCTTTGCAAAAAGACGGCTTCCCACGGAAACAGATTTCCTGAGGTGCAGACCCTCTCAAGTGGTTGTGGCAAGGTAAAGCCAATGCCCTCCACTTCTCTGGAAGAAACCCCAGTGCCCAGCGATGTTCTAAGCCCTCCCATCCTCCCTGGGCGTCTGGCAGCAGGAGTGAAAAGAGAGGAGCAGAGCACTGGGACCCGTTTGACAAAAACCGGCTTCCCACGGGAAAGTCTTTCTCCACGTGCAGACATGCTCCCAGGTGCCTGTGGCAAGGGGAAGGAAATGCCATACACTGACCTGGAAGAGACCACAGGGCCCAGGCACAGTCTGAACCCTTCCCTCAACCCGGCGGTTTTGCTAGCAGGAGTTCAAGCCCAACGAACACAGCCCGGAGACCCCTGGGGCAAAAACGGCTTCCGACGAACAATAGGTGCTTGCTGTGGAACACCTATCCCAAGTGGGGGTAGCCAGCTCAACAAAATGCCACACACCCAGGTGTAAGAAACAACATTGCCCAGGCATGGTCTAAGCCCCTCACCTCGTCCCTGTGCTTTGGGGAGCCGGAGGGACACCCGAGGCCCACGGCCCTGAGACCCCTTTGCAAAAAGCAGGCTTCCCACGGAAACAGTTTTCCTGAGGTGCAGACCCTCTCACAAGTGGTTGTGGGAAGGTAAAGCCAATGCCCTCCACTTCCCTGGAAGAAACCACAGTGCCCAGCCATGTTCTAAGCCCTCCCATCCTCCCTGGGCTTCTGGCAGCAGGAGTGAAAAGAGAGGAGCAGAGCACTGGGACCCGTTTGACAAAAACCGGCTTCCCACGGGAAAGTCTTTCTCCACGTGCAGACATGCTCCCAGGTGCCTGTGGCAAGGGGAAGGAAATGCCATACACTGATCTGGAAGAGACCACAGGGCCCAGGCACAGTCTGAACCCTTCCCTCAACCCGGCGGTTTTGCTAGCAGGAGTTCAAGCCCAACGAACACAACCCGGAGACCCCTGGGGCAAAAACGGCTTCCGACGAACAATAGGTGCTTGCTGTGGAACACCTATCCCAAGTGGGGGTAGCCAGCTCAACAAAATGCCACACACCCAGGTGTAAGAAACAACATTGCCCAGGCATGGTCTAAGCCCCTCACCTCGTCCCTGTGCTTTGGGGAGCCGGAGGGACACCCGAGGCTCACGGCCCTGAGACCCCTTTGCAAAAAGCAGGCTTCCCACGGAAACAGTTTTCCTGAGGTGCAGACCCTCTCACAAGTGGTTGTGGCAAGGTAAAGCCAATGCCCTCTACTTCTCTGGAAGAAACCACAGTGCCCAGCCATGTTCTAAGCCCTCCCATCCTCCCTGGGCTTCTGGCAGCAGGAGTGAAAAGAGAGGAGCAGAGCACTGGGACCCGTTTGACAAAAACCGGCTTCCCACGGGAAAGTCTTTCTCCACGTGCAGACATGCTCCCAGGTGCCTGTGGCAAGGGGAAGGAAATGCCATACAATGACCTGGAAGAGACCACAGGGCCCAGGCACAGTCTGAACCCTTCCCTCAACCCGGCGGTTTTGCTAGCAGGAGTTCAAGCCCAACGAACACAGCCCGGAGACCCCTGGGGCAAAAACGGCTTCCGACGAACAATAGGTGCTTGCTGTGGAACACCTATCCCAAGTGGGGGTAGCCAGCTCAACAAAATGCCACACACCCAGGTGTAAGAAACAACATTGCCCAGGCATGGTCTAAGCCCCTCACCTCGTCCCTGTGCTTTGGGGAGCCGGAGGGACACCCGAGGCCCACGGCCCTGAGACCCCTTTGCAAAAAGCAGGCTTCCCACGGAAACAGTTTTCCTGAGGTGCAGACCTTCTCACAAGTGGTTGTGGGAAGGTAAAGCCAATGCCCTCCACTTCCCTGGAAGAAACCACAGTGCCCAGCCATGTTCTAAGCCCTCCCATCCTCCCTGGGCTTCTGGCAGCAGGAGTGAAAAGAGAGGAGCAGAGCACTGGGACCCGTTTGACAAAAACCGGCTTCCCACGGGAAAGTCTTTCTCCACGTGCAGACATGCTCCCAGGTGCCTGTGGCAAGGGGAAGGAAATGCCATACACTGACCTGGAAGAGACCACAGGGCCCAGGCACAGTCTGAACCCTTCCCTCAACCCGGCGGTTTTGCTAGCAGGAGTTCAAGCCCAACGAACACAGCCCGGAGACCCCTGGGGCAAAAACGGCTTCCGACGAACAATAGGTGCTTGCTGTGGAACACCTATCCCAAGTGGGGGTAGCCAGCTCAACAAAATGCCACACACCCAGGTGTAAGAAACAACATTGCCCAGGCATGGTCTAAGCCCCTCACCTCGTCCCTGTGCTTTGGGGAGCCGGAGGGACACCCGAGGCCCACGGCCCTGAGACCCCTTTGCAAAAAGCAGGCTTCCCACGAAAACAGTTTTCCTGAGGTGCAGACCCTCTCACAAGTGGTTGTGGGAAGGTAAAGCCAATGCCCTCCACTTCCCTGGAAGAAACCACAGTGCCCAGCCATGTTCTAAGCCCTCCCATCCTCCCTGGGCTTCTGGCAGCAGGAGTGAAAAGAGAGGAGCAGAGCACTGGGACCCGTTTGACAAAAACCGGCTTCCCACGGGAAAGTCTTTCTCCACGTGCAGACATGCTCCCAGGTGCCTGTGGCAAGGGGAAGGAAATGCCATACACTGATCTGGAAGAGACCACAGGGCCCAGGCACAGTCTGAACCCTTCCCTCAACCCGGCGGTTTTGCTAGCAGGAGTTCAAGCCCAACGAACACAGCCCGGAGACCCCTGGGGCAAAAACGGCTTCCGAAGAACAATAGGTGCTTGCTGTGGAACACCTATCCCAAGTGGGGGTAGCCAGCTCAACAAAATGCCACACACCCAGGTGTAAGAAACAACATTGCCCAGGCATGGTCTAAGCCCCTCACCTCATCCCTGAGATTTGGGGAGCCGGAGTGACACCCGAGGCCCACGGCCCTGAGACCCCTTTGCAAAAAGCCGGCTTCCCACGGAAACAGTTTTCCTGAGGTGCAGACCCTCTCACAAGTGGTTGTGGCAAGGTAAAGCAAATGCCCTCCACTTCTCTGGAAGAAACCACAGTGCCCAGCCATGTTCTAAGCCCTCCCATCCTCCCTGGGCTTCTGGCAGCAGGAGTGAAAAGAGAGGAGCAGAGCACTGGGACCCGTTTGAGAAAACTGGCTTCCCACGGGAAAGTTTCTCCACGTGCAGACATGCTCCCAGGTTCCTGTGGCAAGGGGAAGGAAATGCCATACACTGACCTGGAAGAGACCACAGGGCCCAGGCAAAGTCTGAACCCTTCCCTCAACCCGGCGGTTTTGCTAGCAGGAGTTCAAGCCCAACGAACACAGCCCGGAGACCCCTGGGGCAAAAACGGCTTCCGACGAACAATAGGTGCTTCCTGTGGAATACCTATCCCAAGTGGGGGTAGCCAGCTCAACAAAATGCCACACACCCAGGTGTAAGAAACAACATTGCCCAGGCATGGTCTAAGCCCCTCACCTCGTCCCTGTGCTTTGGGGAGCCGGAGGGACACCCGAGGCCCACGGCCCTGAGACCCCTTTGCAAAAAGCCGGCTTCCCATGGAAACAGTTTTCCTGAGGTGCAGACCCTATCCCAAGTGGTTGTGGCAAGGTAAAGCCAATGCCCTCCACTTCTCTGGAAGAAACCACAGTGCCCAGGTATGTTCTAAGCCCTCCCATCCTCCCTGGGCTTCTGGCAGCAGGAGTGAAAAGAGAGGAGCAGAGCACTGGAACCCGTTTGACAAAAACCGGCTTCCCACGGGAAAGTCTTTCTCCACGTGCAGACATGCTCCCAGGTGCCTGTGGCAAGGGGAAGGAAATGCCATACACTGACCTGGAAGAGACCACAGGGCCCAGGCACAGTCTGAACCCTTCCCTCAACCCGGCGGTTTTGCTAGCAGGAGTTCAAGCCCAACGAACACAGCCCGGATACCCCTGGGGCAAAAACGGCTTCCGACGAACAATAGGTGCTTGCTGTGGAACACCTATCCCAAGTGGGGGTAGCCAGCTCAACAAAATGCCACACACCCAGGTGTAAGAAACAACATTGCCCAGGCATGGTCTAAGCCCCTCACCTCGTCCCTGTGCTTTGGGGAGCCGGAGGGACACCCGAGGCCCACGGCCCTGAGACCCCTTTGCAAAAAGCCGGCTTACCACGGAAACAGTTTTCCTGAGGTGCAGACCCTCTCACAAGTGGTTGTGGCAAGGTAAAGCAAATGCCCTCCACTTCTCTGGAAGAAACCACAGTGCCCAGGCATTTTCTAAGCCCTCCCATCCTCCCTGGGCTTCTGGCAGCAGGAGTGAAAAGAGAGGAGCAGAGCACTGGGACCCGTTTGACAAAAACCAGCTTCCCACGGGAAAGTCTTTCTCCACGTGCAGACATGCTCCCAGGTGCCTGTGGCAAGGGGAAGGAAATGCCATACACTGACCTGGAAGAGACCACAGGGCCCAGGCACAGTCTGAACCCTTCCCTCAACCCGGCGGTTTTGCTAGCAGGAGTTCAAGCCCAACGAACACAGCCCGGAGACCCCTGGGGCAAAAACGGCTTCCGACGAACAATAGGTGCTTGCTGTGGAACACCTATCCCAAGTGGGGGTAGCCAGCTCAACAAAATGCCACACACCCAGGTGTAAAAAACAACATTGCCCAGGCATGGTCTAAGCCCCTCACCTCGTTCCTGTGCTTTGGGGAGCCGGAGGGACACCCGAGGCCCACGGCCCTGCGACAACATTGCAAAAAGCCAGCTTCCCACGTAAACAGTTTTCCTGAGGTGCAGACCCTCTCACAAGTGGTTGTGGCAAGGTAAAGGAAATGCCCTCCACTTCTCTGGAAGAAACCACAGTGCCCAGCCATGTTCTAAGCCCTCCCATCCTCCCTGGGCTTCTGGCAGCAGGAGTGAAAAGAGAGGAGCAGAGCACTGGGACCCGTTTGACAAAAACCGGCTTCCCACGGGAAAGTCTTTCTCCACGTGCAGACATGCTCCCAGGTGCCTGTGGCAAGGGGAAGGAAATGCCATACACTGACCTGGAAGAGACCACAGGGCCCAGGCACAGTCTGAACCCTTCCCTCAACCCGGCGGTTTTGCTAGCAGGAGTTCAAGCCCAACGAACACAGCCCGGAGACCCCTGGGGCAAAAACGGCTTCCGAAGAACAATAGGTGCTTGCTGTGGAACACCTATCCCAAGTGGGGGTAGCCAGCTCAACAAAATGCCACACACCCAGGTGTAAGAAACAACATTGCCCAGGCATGGTCTAAGCCCCTCACCTCGTCCCTGTGCTTTGGGGAGCCGGAGGGACAGCCGAGCCCCACGGCCCTGAGACCCCTTTGCAAAAAGCCGGCTTCCCACGGAGACAGTTTTCCTGAGGTGTAGACCCTCTCCCAAGTGGTTGTGGCAAGGTAAAGCCAATGCCCTCCACTTCTCTGGAAGAAACCACAGTGCCCAGGCATTTTCTAAGCCCTCCCATCCTCCCTGGGCTTCTGGCAGCAGGAGTGAAAAGAGAGGAGCAGAGCACTGGGACCCGTTTGACAAAAACCGGCTTCCCACGGGAAAGTCTTTCTCCACGTGCAGACATGCTCCCAGGTGCCTGTGGCAAGGGGAAGGAAATGCCATACACTGACCTGGAAGAGACCACAGGGCCCAGGCACAGTCTGAACCCTTCCCTCAACCCGGCGGTTTTGCTAGCAGGAGTTCAACCCCAACGAACACTGCCCGGAGACCCCTGGGGCAATAACGGCTTCCGAAGAACAATAGGTGCTTGCTGTGGAACACCTATCCCAAGTGGGGGTAGCCAGCTCAACAAAATGCCACACACCCAGGTGTAAGAAACAACATTGCCCAGCCATGGTCTAAGCCCCTCACCTCGTTCCTGTGCTTTGGGGAGCCGGAGGGACACCCGAGGCCCACGGCCCTGAGACAACATTGCAAAAAGCCAGCTTCGCACGGAAACAGTTTTCCTGAGGTGCAGACCCTCTCACAAGTGGTTGTGACAAGGTAAAGGAAATGCCCTCCACTTCTCTGGAAGAAACCACAGTGCCCAGCCATGTTCTAAGCCCTCCCATCCTCCCTGGGCTTCTGGCAGCAGGAGTGAAAAGAGAGGAGCAGAGCACTGGGACCCGTTTGACAAAAACCGGCTTCCCACGGGAAAGTCTTTCTCCACGTGCAGACATCCTCCCAGGTGCCTGTGGCAAGGGGAAGGAAATGCCATACACTGACCTGGAAGAGACCACAGGGCCCAGGCACAGTCTGAACCCTTCCCTCAACCCAGCGGTTTTGCTAGCAGGAGTTCAAGCCCAACGAACACAGCCCGGAGACCCCTGGGGCAAAAACGGCTTCCGACGAACAATAGGTGCTTGCTGTGGAACACCTATCCCAAGTGGGGGTAGCCAGCTCAACAAAATGCCACACACCCAGGTGTAAGAAACAACATTGCCCAGGCATGGTCTAAGCCCCTCACCTCGTCCCTGTGCTTTGGGGAGCCGGAGGGACACCCGAGGCCCACGGCCCTGAGACCCCTTTGCAAAAAGCCGGCTTCCCACGGAAACAGTTTTCCTGAGGTGCAGACCCTCTCACAAGTGGTTGTGGCAAGGTAAAGCCAATGCCCTCCACTTCTCTGGAAGAAACCACAGTGCCCAGCCATGTTCTAAGCCCTCCCATCCTCCCTGGGCTTCTGGCAGCAGGAGTGAAAAGAGAGGAGCAGAGCACTGGGACCCGTTTGACAAAACTGGCTTCCCACGGGAGAGTCTTTCTCCACGTGCAGACATGCTCCCAGGTGCCTGTGGCAAGGGGAAGGAAATGCCATACACTGACCTGGAAGAGACCACAGGGCCCAGGCACAGTCTGAACCCTTCCCTCAACCCGGCGGTTTTGCTAGCAGGAGTTCAAGCCCAACGAACACAGCCCGGAGACCCCTGGGGCAAAAACGGCTTCCGAAGAACAATAGGTGCTTGCTGTGGAACACCTATCCCAAGTGGGGGTAGCCAGCTCAACAAAATGCCACACACCCAGGTGTAAGAAACAACATTGCCCAGGCATGGTCTAAGCCCCTCACCTCATCCCTGAGATTTGGGGAGCCGGAGTGACACCCGAGGCCCACGGCCCTGAGACCCCTTTGCAAAAAGCCGGCTTCCCACGGAAACAGTTTTCCTGAGGTGCAGACCCTCTCACAAGTGGTTGTGGCAAGGTAAAGCAAATGCCCTCCACTTCTCTGGAAGAAACCACAGTGCCCAGCCATGTTCTAAGCCCTCCCATCCTCCCTGGGCTTCTGGCAGCAGGAGTGAAAAGAGAGGAGCAGAGCACTGGGACCCGTTTGAGAAAACTGGCTTCCCACGGGAAAGTTTCTCCACGTGCAGACATGCTCCCAGGTTCCTGTGGCAAGGGGAAGGAAATGCCATACACTGACCTGGAAGAGACCACAGGGCCCAGGCAAAGTCTGAACCCTTCCCTCAACCCGGCGGTTTTGCTAGCAGGAGTTCAAGCCCAACGAACACAGCCCGGAGACCCCTGGGGCAAAAACGGCTTCCGACGAACAATAGGTGCTTCCTGTGGAATACCTATCCCAAGTGGGGGTAGCCAGCTCAACAAAATGCCACACACCCAGGTGTAAGAAACAACATTGCCCAGGCATGGTGTAAGCCCCTCACCTCGTCCCTGTGCTTTGGGGAGCCGGAGGGACACCCGAGGCCCACGGCCCTGAGACCCCTTTGCAAAAAGCCGGCTTCCCACGGAAACAGTTTTCCTGAGGTGCAGACCCTATCCCAAGTGGTTGTGGCAAAGTAAAGCCAATGCCCTCCACTTCTCTGGAAGAAACCACAGTGCCCAGGTATGTTCTAAGCCCTCCCATCCTCCCTGGGCTTCTGGCAGCAGGAGTGAAAAGAGAGGAGCAGAGCACTGGAACCCGTTTGACAAAAACCGGCTTCCCACGGGAAAGTCTTTCTCCACGTGCAGACATGCTCCCAGGTGCCTGTGGCAAGGGGAAGGAAATGCCATACACTGACCTGGAAGAGACCACAGGGCCCAGGCACAGTCTGAACCCTTCCCTCAACCCGGCGGTTTTGCTAGCAGGAGTTCAAGCCCAACGAACACAGCCCGGATACCCCTGGGGCAAAAACGGCTTCCGACGAACAATAGGTGCTTGCTGTGGAACACCTATCCCAAGTGGGGGTAGCCAGCTCAACAAAATGCCACACACCCAGGTGTAAGAAACAACATTGCCCAGGCATGGTCTAAGCCCCTCACCTCGTCCCTGTGCTTTGGGGAGCCGGAGGGACACCCGAGGCTCACGGCCCTGAGACCCCTTTGCAAAAAGCAGGCTTCCCACGGAAACAGATTTCCTGAGGTGCAGACCCTCTCACAAGTGGTTGTGGCAAGGTAAAGCCAATGCCCTCCACTTCTCTGGAAGAAACCCCAGTGCCCAGCCATGTTCTAAGCCCTCCCATCCTCCCTGGGCGTCTGGCAGCAGGAGTGAAAAGAGAGGAGCAGAGCACTGGGACCCGTTTGACAAAAACCGGCTTCCCACGGGAAAGTCTTTCTCCACGTGCAGACATGCTCCCAGGTGCCTGTGGCAAGGGGAAGGAAATGCCATACACTGACCTGGAAGAGACCACAGGGCCCAGGCACAGTCTGAACCCTTCCCTCAACCCGGCGGTTTTGCTAGCAGGAGTTCAAGCCCAACGAACACAGCCCGGAGACCCCTGGGGCAAAAACGGCTTCCGACGAACAATAGGTGCTTGCTGTGGAACACCTATCCCAAGTGGGGGTAGCCAGCTCAACAAAATGCCACACACCCAGGTGTAAGAAACAACATTGCCCAGGCATGGTCTAAGCCCCTCACCTTGTCCCTGTGCTTTGGGGAGCCGGAGGGACACCCGAGGCCCACGGCCCTGAGACCCCTTTGCAAAAAGCAGGCTTCCCACGGAAACAGTTTTCCTGAGGTGCAGACCCTCTCACAAGTGGTTGTGGGAAGGTAAAGCCAATGCCCTCCACTTCCCTGGAAGAAACCACAGTGCCCAGCCATGTTCTAAGCCCTCCCATCCTCCCTGGGCTTCTGGCAGCAGGAGTGAAAAGAGAGGAGCAGAGCACTGGGACCCGTTTGACAAAAACCGGCTTCCCACGGGAAAGTCTTTCTCCACGTGCAGACATGCTCCCAGGTGCCTGTGGCAAGGGGAAGGAAATGCCATACACTGACCTGGAAGAGACCACAGGGCCCAGGCACAGTCTGAACCCTTCCCTCAACCCGGCGGTTTTGCTAGCAGGAGTTCAAGCCCAACGAACACAGCCCGGATACCCCTGGGGCAAAAACGGCTTCCGACGAACAATAGGTGCTTGCTGTGGAACACCTATCCCAAGTGGGGGTAGCCAGCTCAACAAAATGCCACACACCCAGGTGTAAGAAACAACATTGCCCAGGCATGGTCTAAGCCCCTCACCTCGTCCCTGTGCTTTGGGGAGCCGGAGGGACACCCGAGGCTCACGGCCCTGAGACCCCTTTGCAAAAAGCAGGCTTCCCACGGAAACAGATTTCCTGAGGTGCAGACCCTCTCACAAGTGGTTGTGGCAAGGTAAAGCCAATGCCCTCCACTTCTCTGGAAGAAACCCCAGTGCCCAGCCATGTTCTAAGCCCTCCCATCCTCCCTGGGCGTCTGGCAGCAGGAGTGAAAAGAGAGGAGCAGAGCACTGGGACCCGTTTGACAAAAACCGGCTTCCCACGGGAAAGTCTTTCTCCACGTGCAGACATGCTCCCAGGTGCCTGTGGCAAGGGGAAGGAAATGCCATACACTGACCTGGAAGAGACCACAGGGCCCAGGCACAGTCTGAACCCTTCCCTCAACCCGGCGGTTTTGCTAGCAGGAGTTCAAGCCCAACGAACACAGCCCGGAGACCCCTGGGGCAAAAACGGCTTCCGACGAACAATAGGTGCTTGCTGTGGAACACCTATCCCAAGTGGGGGTAGCCAGCTCAACAAAATGCCACACACCCAGGTGTAAGAAACAACATTGCCCAGGCATGGTCTAAGCCCCTCACCTTGTCCCTGTGCTTTGGGGAGCCGGAGGGACACCCGAGGCCCACGGCCCTGAGACCCCTTTGCAAAAAGCAGGCTTCCCACGGAAACAGTTTTCCTGAGGTGCAGACCCTCTCACAAGTGGTTGTGGGAAGGTAAAGCCAATGCCCTCCACTTCCCTGGAAGAAACCACAGTGCCCAGCCATGTTCTAAGCCCTCCCATCCTCCCTGGGCTTCTGGCAGCAGGAGTGAAAAGAGAGGAGCAGAGCACTGGGACCCGTTTGACAAAAACCGGCTTCCCACGGGAAAGTCTTTCTCCACGTGCAGACATGCTCCCAGGTGCCTGTGGCAAGGGGAAGGAAATGCCATACACTGATCTGGAAGAGACCACAGGGCCCAGGCACAGTCTGAACCCTTCCCTCAACCCGGCGGTTTTGCTAGCAGGAGTTCAAGCCCAACGAACACAGCCCGGAGACCCCTGGGGCAAAAACGGCTTCCGACGAACAATAGGTGCTTGCTGTGGAACACCTATCCCAAGTGGGGGTAGCCAGCTCAACAAAATGCCACACACCCAGGTGTAAGAAACAACATTGCCCAGGCATGGTCTAAGCCCCTCACCTCGTCCCTGTGCTTTGGGGAGCCAGAGGGACACCCGAGGCTCACGGCCCTGAGACCCCTTTGCAAAAAGCAGGCTTCCCACGGAAACAGTTTTCCTGAGGTGCAGACCCTCTCACAAGTGGTTGTGGCAAGGTAAAGCCAATGCCCTCTACTTCTCTGGAAGAAACCACAGTGCCCAGCCATGTTCTAAGCCCTCCCATCCTCCCTGGGCTTCTGGCAGCAGGAGTGAAAAGAGAGGAGCAGAGCACTGGGACCCGTTTGACAAAAACTGGCTTCCCACGGGAAAGTCTTTCTCCACGTGCAGACATGCTCCCAGGTGCCTGTGGCAAGGGGAAGGAAATGCCATACACTGACATGGAAGAGACCACAGGGCCCAGGCACAGTCTGAACCCTTCCCTCAACCCGGCGGTTTTGCTAGCAGGAGTTCAAGCCCAACGAACACAGCCCGGAGACCCCTGGGGCAAAAACGGCTTCCGACGAACAATAGGTGCTTGCTGTGGAACACCTATCCCAAGTGGGGGTAGCCAGCTCAACAAAATGCCACACACCCAGGTGTAAGAAACAACATTGCCCAGGCATGGTCTAAGCCCCTCACCTCGTCCCTGTGCTTTGGGGAGCCGGAGGGACACCCGAGGCCCACGGCCCTGAGACCCCTTTGCAAAAAGCAGGCTTCCCACGGAAACAGTTTGCCTGAGGTGCAGACCCTCTCACAAGTGGTTGTGGCAAGGTAAAGCCAATGCCCTCCACTTCTCTGGAAGAAACCACAGTGCCCAGGCATGTTCTAAGCCCTCCCATCCTCCCTGGGCTTCTGGCAGCAGGAGTGAAAAGAGAGGAGCAGAGCACTGGGACCCGTTTGACAAAAACCGGCTTCCCACGGGAAAGTCTTTCTCCACGTGCAGACATGCTCCCAGGTGCCTGTGGCAAGGGGAAGGAAATGCCATACACTGACCTGGAAGAGACCACAGGGCCCAGGCACAGTCTGAACCCTTCCCTCAACCCGGCGGTTTTGCTAGCAGGAGTTCAAGCCCAACGAACACAGCCCGGAGACCCCTGGGGCAAAAACGGCTTCCGACGAACAATAGGTGCTTGCTGTGGAACACCTATCCCAAGTGGGGGTAGCCAGCTCAACAAAATGCCACACACCCAGGTGTAAGAAACAACATTGCCCAGGCATGGTCTAAGCCCCTCACCTCGTCCCTGTGCTTTGGGAAGCCGGAGGGACACCCGAGGCCCACGGCCCTGAGACCCCTTTGCAAAAAGCAGGCTTCCCACGGAAACAGTTTTCCTGAGGTGCAGACCCTCTCACAAGTGGTTGTGGCAAGGTAAAGCAAATGCCCTCCACTTCTCTGGAAGAAACCCCAGTGCCCAGCCATGTTCTAAGCCCTCCCATCCTCCCTGGGCTTCTGGCAGCAGGAGTGAAAAGAGAGGAGCAGAGCACTGGGACCCGTTTGACAAAAACCGGCTTCCCACGGGAAAGTCTTTCTCCACGTGCAGACATGCTCCCAGGTGCCTGTGACAAGGGGAAGGAAATGCCATACACTGACCTGGAAGAGACCACAGGGCCCAGGCACAGTCTGAACCCTTCCCTCAACCCGGCGGTTTTGCTAGCAGGAGTTCAAGCCCAACGAACACAGCCCGGATACCCCTGGGGCAAAAACGGCTTCCGAGGATCAATAGGTGCTTGCTGTGGAACACCTATCCCAAGTGGGGGTAGCCAGCTCAACAAAATGCCACACACCCAGGTGTAAGAAACAACATTGCCCAGGCATGGTCTAAGCCCCTCACCTCGTCCCTGTGCTTTGGGGAGCCGGAGGGACACCCGAGGCTCACGGCCCTGAGACCCCTTTGCAAAAAGACGGCTTCCCACGGAAACAGATTTCCTGAGGTGCAGACCCTCTCAAGTGGTTGTGGCAAGGTAAAGCCAATGCCCTCCACTTCTCTGGAAGAAACCCCAGTGCCCAGCGATGTTCTAAGCCCTCCCATCCTCCCTGGGCGTCTGGCAGCAGGAGTGAAAAGAGAGGAGCAGAGCACTGGGACCCGTTTGACAAAAACCGGCTTCCCACGGGAAAGTCTTTCTCCACGTGCAGACATGCTCCCAGGTGCCTGTGGCAAGGGGAAGGAAATGCCATACACTGACCTGGAAGAGACCACAGGGCCCAGGCACAGTCTGAACCCTTCCCTCAACCCGGCGGTTTTGCTAGCAGGAGTTCAAGCCCAACGAACACAGCCCGGAGACCCCTGGGGCAAAAACGGCTTCCGACGAACAATAGGTGCTTGCTGTGGAACACCTATCCCAAGTGGGGGTAGCCAGCTCAACAAAATGCCACACACCCAGGTGTAAGAAACAACATTGCCCAGGCATGGTCTAAGCCCCTCACCTCGTCCCTGTGCTTTGGGGAGCCGGAGGGACACCCGAGGCCCACGGCCCTGAGACCCCTTTGCAAAAAGCAGGCTTCCCACGGAAACAGTTTTCCTGAGGTGCAGACCCTCTCACAAGTGGTTGTGGGAAGGTAAAGCCAATGCCCTCCACTTCCCTGGAAGAAACCACAGTGCCCAGCCATGTTCTAAGCCCTCCCATCCTCCCTGGGCTTCTGGCAGCAGGAGTGAAAAGAGAGGAGCAGAGCACTGGGACCCGTTTGACAAAAACCGGCTTCCCACGGGAAAGTCTTTCTCCACGTGCAGACATGCTCCCAGGTGCCTGTGGCAAGGGGAAGGAAATGCCATACACTGATCTGGAAGAGACCACAGGGCCCAGGCACAGTCTGAACCCTTCCCTCAACCCGGCGGTTTTGCTAGCAGGAGTTCAAGCCCAACGAACACAACCCGGAGACCCCTGGGGCAAAAACGGCTTCCGACGAACAATAGGTGCTTGCTGTGGAACACCTATCCCAAGTAGGGGTAGCCAGCTCAACAAAATGCCACACACCCAGGTGTAAGAAACAACATTGCCCAGGCATGGTCTAAGCCCCTCACCTCGTCCCTGTGCTTTGGGGAGCCGGAGGGACACCCGAGGCTCACGGCCCTGAGACCCCTTTGCAAAAAGCAGGCTTCCCACGGAAACAGTTTTCCTGAGTTGCAGACCCTCTCACAAGTGGTTGTGGCAAGGTAAAGCCAATGCCCTCTACTTCTCTGGAAGAAACCACAGTGCCCAGCCATGTTCTAAGCCCTCCCATCCTCCCTGGGCTTCTGGCAGCAGGAGTGAAAAGAGAGGAGCAGAGCACTGGGACCCGTTTGACAAAAACCGGCTTCCCACGGGAAAGTCTTTCTCCACGTGCAGACATGCTCCCAGGTGCCTGTGGCAAGGGGAAGGAAATGCCATACACTGACCTGGAAGAGACCACAGGGCCCAGGCACAGTCTGAACCCTTCCCTCAACCCGGCGGTTTTGCTAGCAGGAGTTCAAGCCCAACGAACACAGCCTGGAGACCCCTGGGGCAAAAACGGCTTCCGACGAACAATAGGTGCTTGCTGTGGAACACCTATCCCAAGTGGGGGTAGCCAGCTCAACAAAATGCCACACACCCAGGTGTAAGAAACAACATTGCCCAGGCATGGTCTAAGCCCCTCACCTCGTCCCTGTGCTTTGGGGAGCCGGAGGGACACCCGAGGCCCACGGCCCTGAGACCCCTTTGCAAAAAGCAGGCTTCCCACGGAAACAGTTTTCCTGAGGTGCAGACCCTCTCACAAGTGGTTGTGGGAAGGTAAAGCCAATGCCCTCCACTTCCCTGGAAGAAACCACAGTGCCCAGCCATGTTCTAAGCCCTCCCATCCTCCCTGGGCTTCTGGCAGCAGGAGTGAAAAGAGAGGAGCAGAGCACTGGGACCCGTTTGACAAAAACCGGCTTCCCACGGGAAAGTCTTTCTCCACGTGCAGACATGCTCCCAGGTGCCTGTGGCAAGGGGAAGGAAATGCCATACACTGACCTGGAAGAGACCACAGGGCCCAGGCACAGTCTGAACCCTTCCCTCAACCCGGCGGTTTTGCTAGCAGGAGTTCAAGCCCAACGAACACAGCCCGGAGACCCCTGGGGCAAAAACGGCTTCCGACGAACAATAGGTGCTTGCTGTGGAACACCTATCCCAAGTGGGGGTAGCCAGCTCAACAAAATGCCACACACCCAGGTGTAAGAAACAACATTGCCCAGGCATGGTCTAAGCCCCTCACCTCGTCCCTGTGCTTTGGGGAGCCGGAGGGACACCCGAGGCCCACGGCCCTGAGACCCCTTTGCAAAAAGCAGGCTTCCCATGGAAACAGTTTTCCTGAGGTGCAGACCCTCTCACAAGTGGTTGTGGGAAGGTAAAGCCAATGCCCTCCACTTCCCTGGAAGAAACCACAGTGCCCAGCCATGTTCTAAGCCCTCCCATCCTCCCTGGGCTTCTGGCAGCAGGAGTGAAAAGAGAGGAGCAGAGCACTGGGACCCGTTTGACAAAAACCGGCTTCCCACGGGAAAGTCTTTCTCCACGTGCAGACATGCTCCCAGGTGCCTGTGGCAAGGGGAAGGAAATGCCATACACTGACCTGGAAGAGACCACAGGGCCCAGGCACAGTCTGAACCCTTCCCTCAACCCGGCGGTTTTGCTAGCAGGAGTTCAAGCCCAACGAACACAGCCCGGAGACCCCTGGGGCAAAAACGGCTTCCGAAGAACAATAGGTGCTTGCTGTGGAACACCTATCCCAAGTGGGGGTAGCCAGCTCAACAAAATGCCACACACCCAGGTGTAAGAAACAACATTGCCCAGGCATGGTCTAAGCCCCTCACCTCATCCCTGAGATTTGGGGAGCCGGAGTGACACCCGAGGCCCACGGCCCTGAGACCCCTTTGCAAAAAGCCGGCTTCCCACGGAAACAGTTTTCCTGAGGTGCAGACCCTCTCACAAGTGGTTGTGGCAAGGTAAAGCAAATGCCCTCCACTTCTCTGGAAGAAACCACAGTGCCCAGCCATGTTCTAAGCCCTCCCATCCTCCCTGGGCTTCTGGCAGCAGGAGTGAAAAGAGAGGAGCAGAGCACTGGGACCCGTTTGAGAAAACTGGCTTCCCACGGGAAAGTTTCTCCACGTGCAGACATGCTCCCAGGTTCCTGTGACAAGGGGAAGGAAATGCCATACACTGACCTGGAAGAGACCACAGGGCCCAGGCAAAGTCTGAACCCTTCCCTCAACCCGGCGGTTTTGCTAGCAGGAGTTCAAGCCCAACGAACACAGCCCGGAGACCCCTGGGGCAAAAACGGCTTCCGACGAACAATAGGTGCTTCCTGTGGAATACCTATCCCAAGTGGGGGTAGCCAGCTCAACAAAATGCCACACACCCAGGTGTAAGAAACAACATTGCCCAGGCATGGTCTAAGCCCCTCACCTCGTCCCTGTGCTTTGGGGAGCCGGAGGGACACCCGAGGCCCACGGCCCTGAGACCCCTTTGCAAAAAGCCGGCTTCCCACGGAAACAGTTTTCCTGAGGTGCAGACCCTATCCCAAGTGGTTGTGGCAAGGTAAAGCCAATGCCCTCCACTTCTCTGGAAGAAACCACAGTGCCCAGGTATGTTCTAAGCCCTCCCATCCTCCCTGGGCTTCTGGCAGCAGGAGTGAAAAGAGAGGAGCAGAGCACTGGAACCCGTTTGACAAAAACCGGCTTCCCACGGGAAAGTCTTTCTCCACGTGCAGACATGCTCCCAGGTGCCTGTGGCAAGGGGAAGGAAATGCCATACACTGACCTGGAAGAGACCACAGGGCCCAGGCACAGTCTGAACCCTTCCCTCAACCCGGCGGTTTTGCTAGCAGGAGTTCAAGCCCAACGAACACAGCCCGGATACCCCTGGGGCAAAAACGGCTTCCAACGAACAATAGGTGCTTGCTGTGGAACACCTATCCCAAGTGGGGGTAGCCAGCTCAACAAAATGCCACACACCCAGGTGTAAGAAACAACATTGCCCAGGCATGGTCTAAGCCCCTCACTTCGTCCCTGTGCTTTGGGGAGCCGGAGGGACAGCCGAGCCCCACGGCCCTGAGACCCCTTTGCAAAAAGCCGGCTTCCCACGGAGACAGTTTTCCTGAGGTGTAGACCCTCTCCCAAGTGGTTGTGGCAAGGTAAAGCCAATGCCCTCCACTTCTCTGGAAGAAACCACAGTGCCCAGGCATTTTCTAAGCCCTCCCATCCTCCCTGGGCTTCTGGCAGCAGGAGTGAAAAGAGAGGAGCAGAGCACTGGGACCCGTTTGACAAAAACCGGCTTCCCACGGGAAAGTCTTTCTCCACGTGCAGACATGCTCCCAGGTGCCTGTGGCAAGGGGAAGGAAATGCCATACACTGACCTGGAAGAGACCACAGGGCCCAGGCACAGTCTGAACCCTTCCCTCAACCCGGCGGTTTTGCTAGCAGGAGTTCAAGCCCAAGGAACACAGCCCGGATACCCCTGGGGCAAAAACGGCTTCCGAGGAACAATAGGTGCTTGCTGTGGAACACCTATCCCAAGTGGGGGTAGCCAGCTCAACAAAATGCCACACACCCAGGTGTAAGAAACAACATTGCCCAGGCATGGTCTAAGCCCCTCACCTCGTCCCTGTGCTTTGGGGAGCCGGAGGGACACCCGAGGCTCACGGCCCTGAGACCCCTTTGCAAAAAGCAGGCTTCCCACGGAAACAGATTTCCTGAGGTGCAGACCCTCTCACAAGTGGTTGTGGCAAGGTAAAGCCAATGCCCTCCACTTCTCTGGAAGAAACCCCAGTGCCCAGCCATGTTCTAAGCCCTCCCATCCTCCCTGGGCGTCTGGCAGCAGGAGTGAAAAGAGAGGAGCAGAGCACTGGGACCCGTTTGACAAAAACCGGCTTCCCACGGGAAAGTCTTTCTCCACGTGCAGACATGCTCCCAGGTGCCTGTGGCAAGGGGAAGGAAATGCCATACACTGATCTGGAAGAGACCACAGGGCCCAGGCACAGTCTGAACCCTTCCCTCAACCCGGCGGTTTTGCTAGCAGGAGTTCAAGCCCAACGAACACAGCCCGGAGACCCCTGGGGCAAAAACGGCTTCCGAAGAACAATAGGTGCTTGCTGTGGAACACCTATCCCAAGTGGGGGTAGCCAGCTCAACAAAATGCCACACACCCAGGTGTAAGAAACAACATTGCCCAGGCATGGTCTAAGCCCCTCACCTCATCCCTGAGATTTGGGGAGCCGGAGTGACACCCGAGGCCCACGGCCCTGAGACCCCTTTGCAAAAAGCCGGCTTCCCACGGAAACAGTTTTCCTGAGGTGCAGACCCTCTCACAAGTGGTTGTGGCAAGGTAAAGCAAATGCCCTCCACTTCTCTGGAAGAAACCACAGTGCCCAGCCATGTTCTAAGCCCTCCCATCCTCCCTGGGCTTCTGGCAGCAGGAGTGAAAAGAGAGGAGCAGAGCACTGGGACCCGTTTGAGAAAACTGGCTTCCCACGGGAAAGTTTCTCCACGTGCAGACATGCTCCCAGGTTCCTGTGACAAGGGGAAGGAAATGCCATACACTGACCTGGAAGAGACCACAGGGCCCAGGCAAAGTCTGAACCCTTCCCTCAACCCGGCGGTTTTGCTAGCAGGAGTTCAAGCCCAACGAACACAGCCCGGAGACCCCTGGGGCAAAAACGGCTTCCGACGAACAATAGGTGCTTCCTGTGGAATACCTATCCCAAGTGGGGGTAGCCAGCTCAACAAAATGCCACACACCCAGGTGTAAGAAACAACATTGCCCAGGCATGGTCTAAGCCCCTCACCTCGTCCCTGTGCTTTGGGGAGCCGGAGGGACACCCGAGGCCCACGGCCCTGAGACCCCTTTGCAAAAAGCCGGCTTCCCACGGAAACAGTTTTCCTGAGGTGCAGACCCTATCCCAAGTGGTTGTGGCAAGGTAAAGCCAATGCCCTCCACTTCTCTGGAAGAAACCACAGTGCCCAGGTATGTTCTAAGCCCTCCCATCCTCCCTGGGCTTCTGGCAGCAGGAGTGAAAAGAGAGGAGCAGAGCACTGGAACCCGTTTGACAAAAACCGGCTTCCCACGGGAAAGTCTTTCTCCACGTGCAGACATGCTCCCAGGTGCCTGTGGCAAGGGGAAGGAAATGCCATACACTGACCTGGAAGAGACCACAGGGCCCAGGCACAGTCTGAACCCTTCCCTCAACCCGGCGGTTTTGCTAGCAGGAGTTCAAGCCCAACGAACACAGCCCGGATACCCCTGGGGCAAAAACGGCTTCCAACGAACAATAGGTGCTTGCTGTGGAACACCTATCCCAAGTGGGGGTAGCCAGCTCAACAAAATGCCACACACCCAGGTGTAAGAAACAACATTGCCCAGGCATGGTCTAAGCCCCTCACTTCGTCCCTGTGCTTTGGGGAGCCGGAGGGACAGCCGAGCCCCACGGCCCTGAGACCCCTTTGCAAAAAGCCGGCTTCCCACGGAGACAGTTTTCCTGAGGTGTAGACCCTCTCCCAAGTGGTTGTGGCAAGGTAAAGCCAATGCCCTCCACTTCTCTGGAAGAAACCACAGTGCCCAGGCATTTTCTAAGCCCTCCCATCCTCCCTGGGCTTCTGGCAGCAGGAGTGAAAAGAGAGGAGCAGAGCACTGGGACCCGTTTGACAAAAACCGGCTTCCCACGGGAAAGTCTTTCTCCACGTGCAGACATGCTCCCAGGTGCCTGTGGCAAGGGGAAGGAAATGCCATACACTGACCTGGAAGAGACCACAGGGCCCAGGCACAGTCTGAACCCTTCCCTCAACCCGGCGGTTTTGCTAGCAGGAGTTCAAGCCCAAGGAACACAGCCCGGATACCCCTGGGGCAAAAACGGCTTCCGAGGAACAATAGGTGCTTGCTGTGGAACACCTATCCCAAGTGGGGGTAGCCAGCTCAACAAAATGCCACACACCCAGGTGTAAGAAACAACATTGCCCAGGCATGGTCTAAGCCCCTCACCTCGTCCCTGTGCTTTGGGGAGCCGGAGGGACACCCGAGGCTCACGGCCCTGAGACCCCTTTGCAAAAAGCAGGCTTCCCACGGAAACAGATTTCCTGAGGTGCAGACCCTCTCACAAGTGGTTGTGGCAAGGTAAAGCCAATGCCCTCCACTTCTCTGGAAGAAACCCCAGTGCCCAGCCATGTTCTAAGCCCTCCCATCCTCCCTGGGCGTCTGGCAGCAGGAGTGAAAAGAGAGGAGCAGAGCACTGGGACCCGTTTGACAAAAACCGGCTTCCCACGGGAAAGTCTTTCTCCACGTGCAGACATGCTCCCAGGTGCCTGTGGCAAGGGGAAGGAAATGCCATACACTGACCTGGAAGAGACCACAGGGCCCAGGCACAGTCTGAACCCTTCCCTCAACCCGGCGGTTTTGCTAGCAGGAGTTCAAGCCCAACGAACACAGCCCGGAGACCCCTGGGGCAAAAACGGCTTCCGACGAACAATAGGTGCTTGCTGTGGAACACCTATCCCAAGTGGGGGTAGCCAGCTCAACAAAATGCCACACACCCAGGTGTAAGAAACAACATTGCCCAGGCATGGTCTAAGCCCCTCACCTCGTCCCTGTGCTTTGGGGAGCCGGAGGGACACCCGAGGCCCACGGCCCTGAGACCCCTTTGCAAAAAGCAGGCTTCCCACGGAAACAGTTTTCCTGAGGTGCAGACCCTCTCACAAGTGGTTGTGGGAAGGTAAAGCCAATGCCCTCCACTTCCCTGGAAGAAACCACAGTGCCCAGCCATGTTCTAAGCCCTCCCATCCTCCCTGGGCTTCTGGCAGCAGGAGTGAAAAGAGAGGAGCAGAGCACTGGGACCCGTTTGACAAAAACCGGCTTCCCACGGGAAAGTCTTTCTCCACGTGCAGACATGCTCCCAGGTGCCTGTGGCAAGGGGAAGGAAATGCCATACACTGACCTGGAAGAGACCACAAGGCCCAGGCACAGTCTGAACCCTTCCCTCAACCCGGCGGTTTTGCTAGCAGGAGTTCAAGCCCAACGAACACAGCCCGGATACCCCTGGGGCAAAAACGGCTTCCGAGGATCAATAGGTGCTTGCTGTGGAACACCTATCCCAAGTGGGGGTAGCCAGCTCAACAAAATGCCACACACCCAGGTGTAAGAAACAACATTGCCCAGGCATGGTCTAAGCCCCTCACCTCGTCCCTGTGCTTTGGGGAGCCGGAGGGACACCCGAGGCTCACGGCCCTGAGACCCCTTTGCAAAAAGACGGCTTCCCACGGAAACAGATTTCCTGAGGTGCAGACCCTCTCAAGTGGTTGTGGCAAGGTAAAGCCAATGCCCTCCACTTCTCTGGAAGAAACCCCAGTGCCCAGCGATGTTCTAAGCCCTCCCATCCTCCCTGGGCGTCTGGCAGCAGGAGTGAAAAGAGAGGAGCAGAGCACTGGGACCCGTTTGACAAAAACCGGCTTCCCACGGGAAAGTCTTTCTCCACGTGCAGACATGCTCCCAGGTGCCTGTGGCAAGGGGAAGGAAATGCCATACACTGACCTGGAAGAGACCACAGGGCCCAGGCACAGTCTGAACCCTTCCCTCAACCCGGCGGTTTTGCTAGCAGGAGTTCAAGCCCAACGAACACAGCCCGGAGACCCCTGGGGCAAAAACGGCTTCCGACGAACAATAGGTGCTTGCTGTGGAACACCTATCCCAAGTGGGGGTAGCCAGCTCAACAAAATGCCACACACCCAGGTGTAAGAAACAACATTGCCCAGGCATGGTCTAAGCCCCTCACCTCGTCCCTGTGCTTTGGGGAGCCGGAGGGACACCCGAGGCCCACGGCCCTGAGACCCCTTTGCAAAAAGCAGGCTTCCCACGGAAACAGTTTTCCTGAGGTGCAGACCCTCTCACAAGTGGTTGTGGGAAGGTAAAGCCAATGCCCTCCACTTCCCTGGAAGAAACCACAGTGCCCAGCCATGTTCTAAGCCCTCCCATCCTCCCTGGGCTTCTGGCAGCAGGAGTGAAAAGAGAGGAGCAGAGCACTGGGACCCGTTTGACAAAAACCGGCTTCCCACGGGAAAGTCTTTCTCCACGTGCAGACATGCTCCCAGGTGCCTGTGGCAAGGGGAAGGAAATGCCATACACTGACCTGGAAGAGACCACAGGGCCCAGGCACAGTCTGAACCCTTCCCTCAACCCGGCGGTTTTGCTAGCAGGAGTTCAAGCCCAACGAACACAGCCCGGAGACCCCTGGGGCAAAAACGGCTTCCGACGAACAATAGGTGCTTGCTGTGGAACACCTATCCCAAGTGGGGGTAGCCAGCTCAACAAAATGCCACACACCCAGGTGTAAGAAACAACATTGCCCAGGCATGGTCTAAGCCCCTCACCTCGTCCCTGTGCTTTGGGGAGCCGGAGGGACACCCGAGGCTCACGGCCCTGAGACCCCTTTGCAAAAAGCAGGCTTCCCACGGAAACAGTTTTCCTGAGGTGCAGACCCTCTCACAAGTGGTTGTGGCAAGGTAAAGCCAATGCCCTCCACTTCTCTGGAAGAAACCACAGTGCCCAGCCATGTTCTAAGCCCTCCCATCCTCCCTGGGCTTCTGGCAGCAGGAGTGAAAAGAGAGGAGCAGAGCACTGGGACCCGTTTGACAAAAACCGGCTTCCCACGGGAAAGTCTTTCTCCACGTGCAGACATGCTCCCAGGTGCCTGTGGCAAGGGGAAGGAAATGCCATACACTGACCTGGAAGAGACCACAGGGCCCAGGCACAGTCTGAACCCTTCCCTCAACCCGGCGGTTTTGCTAGCAGGAGTTCAAGCCCAACGAACACAGCCCGGAGACCCCTGGGGCAAAAACGGCTTCCGACGAACAATAGGTGCTTGCTGTGGAACACCTATCCCAAGTGGGGGTAGCCAGCTCAACAAAATGCCACACACCCAGGTGTAAGAAACAACATTGCCCAGGCATGGTCTAAGCCCCTCACCTCATCCCTGTGCTTTGGGGAGCCGGAGGGACACCCGAGGCCCACGGCCCTGAGACCCCTTTGCAAAAAGCAGGCTTCCCACGGAAACAGTTTTCCTGAGGTGCAGACCCTCTCACAAGTGGTTGTGGGAAGGTAAAGCCAATGCCCTCCACTTCCCTGGAAGAAACCACAGTGCCCAGCCATGTTCTAAGCCCTCCCATCCTCCCTGGGCTTCTGGCAGCAGGAGTGAAAAGAGAGGAGCAGAGCACTGGGACCCGTTTGACAAAAACCGGCTTCCCACGGGAAAGTCTTTCTCCACGTGCAGACATGCTCCCAGGTGCCTGTGGCAAGGGGAAGGAAGTGCCATACACTGATCTGGAAGAGACCACAGGGCCCAGGCACAGTCTGAACCCTTCCCTCAACCCGGCGGTTTTGCTAGCAGGAGTTCAAGCCCAACGAACACAGCCCGGAGACCCCTGGGGCAAAAACGGCTTCCGACGAACAATAGGTGCTTGCTGTGGAACACCTATCCCAAGTGGGGGTAGCCAGCTCAACAAAATGCCACACACCCAGGTGTAAGAAACAACATTGCCCAGGCATGGTCTAAGCCCCTCACCTCATCCCTGAGATTTGGGGAGCCGGAGTGACACCCGAGGCCCACGGCCCTGAGACCCCTTTGCAAAAAGCCGGCTTCCCACGGAAACAGTTTTCCTGAGGTGCAGACCCTCTCACAAGTGGTTGTGGCAAGGTAAAGCAAATGCCCTCCACTTCTCTGGAAGAAACCACAGTGCCCAGCCATGTTCTAAGCCCTCCCATCCTCCCTGGGCTTCTGGCAGCAGGAGTGAAAAGAGAGGAGCAGAGCACTGGGACCCGTTTGAGAAAACTGGCTTCCCACGGGAAAGTTTCTCCACGTGCAGACATGCTCCCAGGTTCCTGTGGCAAGGGGAAGGAAATGCCATACACTGACCTGGAAGAGACCACAGGGCCCAGGCAAAGTCTGAACCCTTCCCTCAACCCGGCGGTTTTGCTAGCAGGAGTTCAAGCCCAACGAACACAGCCCGGAGACCTCTGGGGCAAAAACGGCTTCCGACGAACAATAGGTGCTTCCTGTGGAATACCTATCCCAAGTGGGGGTAGCCAGCTCAACAAAATGCCACACACCCAGGTGTAAGAAACAACATTGCCCAGGCATGGTCTAAGCCCCTCACCTCGTCCCTGTGCTTTGGGGAGCCGGAGGGACACCCGAGGCCCACGGCCCTGAGACCCCTTTGCAAAAAGCCGGCTTCCCACGGAAACAGTTTTCCTGAGGTGCAGACCCTATCCCAAGTGGTTGTGGCAAGGTAAAGCCAATGCCCTCCACTTCTCTGGAAGAAACCACAGTGCCCAGGTATGTTCTAAGCCCTCCCATCCTCCCTGGGCTTCTGGCAGCAGGAGTGAAAAGAGAGGAGCAGAGCACTGGAACCCGTTTGACAAAAACCGGCTTCCCACGGGAAAGTCTTTCTCCACGTGCAGACATGCTCCCAGGTGCCTGTGGCAAGGGGAAGGAAATGCCATACACTGACCTGGAAGAGACCACAGGGCCCAGGCACAGTCTGAACCCTTCCCTCAACCCGGCGGTTTTGCTAGCAGGAGTTCAAGCCCAACGAACACAGCCCGGATACCCCTGGGGCAAAAACGGCTTCCGACGAACAATAGGTGCTTGCTGTGGAACACCTATCCCAAGTGGGGGTAGCCAGCTCAACAAAATGCCACACACCCAGGTGTAAGAAACAACATTGCCCAGGCATGGTCTAAGCCCCTCACCTCGTCCCTGTGCTTTGGGGAGCCGGAGGGACACCCGAGGCCCACGGCCCTGAGACCCCTTTGCAAAAAGCCGGCTTACCACGGAAACAGTTTTCCTGAGGTGCAGACCCTCTCACAAGTGGTTGTGGCAAGGTAAAGCAAATGCCCTCCACTTCTCTGGAAGAAACCACAGTGCCCAGGCATTTTCTAAGCCCTCCCATCCTCCCTGGGCTTCTGGCAGCAGGAGTGAAAAGAGAGGAGCAGAGCACTGGGACCCGTTTGACAAAAACCAGCTTCCTACGGGAAAGTCTTTCTCCACGTGCAGACATGCTCCCAGGTGCCTGTGGCAAGGGGAAGGAAATGCCATACACTGACCTGGAAGAGACCACAGGGCCCAGGCACAGTCTGAACCCTTCCCTCAACCCGGCGGTTTTGCTAGCAGGAGTTCAAGCCCAACGAACACAGCCCGGAGACCCCTGGGGCAAAAACGGCTTCCGACGAACAATAGGTGCTTGCTGTGGAACACCTATCCCAAGTGGGGGTAGCCAGCTCAACAAAATGCCACACACCCAGGTGTAAGAAACAACATTGCCCAGGCATGGTCTAAGCCCCTCACCTCGTCCCTGTGCTTTGGGGAGCCGGAGGGACAGCCGAGCCCCACGGCCCTGAGACCCCTTTGCAAAAAGCCGGCTTCCCACGGAGACAGTTTTCCTGAGGTGTAGACCCTCTCCCAAGTGGTTGTGGCAAGGTAAAGCCAATGCCCTCCACTTCTCTGGAAGAAACCACAGTGCCCAGGCATTTTCTAAGCCCTCCCATCCTCCCTGGGCTTCTGGCAGCAGGAGTGAAAAGAGAGGAGCAGAGCACTGGGACCCGTTTGACAAAAACCGGCTTCCCACGGGAAAGTCTTTCTCCACGTGCAGACATGCTCCCAGGTGCCTGTGGCAAGGGGAAGGAAATGCCATACACTGACCTGGAAGAGACCACAGGGCCCAGGCACAGTCTGAACCCTTCCCTCAACCCGGCGGTTTTGGTAGCAGGAGTTCAACCCCAACGAACACTGCCCGGAGACCCCTGGGGCAATAACGGCTTCCGAAGAACAATAGGTGCTTGCTGTGGAACACCTATCCCAAGTGGGGGTAGCCAGCTCAACAAAATGCCACACACCCAGGTGTAAGAAACAACATTGCCCAGCCATGGTCTAAGCCCCTCACCTCGTTCCTGTGCTTTGGGGAGCCGGAGGGACACCCGAGGCCCACGGCCCTGCGACAACATTGCAAAAAGCCAGCTTCGCACGGAAACAGTTTTCCTGAGGTGCAGACCCTCTCACAAGTGGTTGTGGCAAGGTAAAGGAAATGCCCTCCACTTCTCTGGAAGAAACCACAGTGCCCAGCCATGTTCTAAGCCCTCCCATCCTCCCTGGGCTTCTGGCAGCAGGAGTGAAAAGAGAGGAGCAGAGCACTGGGACCCGTTTGACAAAAACCGGCTTCCCACGGGAAAGTCTTTCTCCACGTGCAGACATGCTCCCAGGTGCCTGTGGCAAGGGGAAGGAAATGCCATACACTGACCTGGAAGAGACCACAGGGCCCAGGCACAGTCTGAACCCTTCCCTCAACCCGGCGGTTTTGCTAGCAGGAGTTCAACCCCAACGAACACAGCCCGGAGACCCCTGGGGCAAAAACGGCTTCCGAAGAACAATAGGTGCTTGCTGTGGAACACCTATCCCAAGTGGGGGTAGCCAGTTCAACAAAATGCCACACACCCAGGTGTAAGAAACAACATTGCCCAGCCATGGTCTAAGCCCCTCACCTCGTCCCTGTGCTTTGGGGAGGCAGAGGGACACCCGAGGCCCACGGCCCTGGGACCCCTTTGCAAAAAGCAGGCTTCCCACGGAAACAGTTTTCCTGAGGTGCAGACCCTCTCACAAGTGGTTGTGGCAAGGTAAAGCCAATGCCCTCCACTTCTCTAGAAGAAACCACAGTGCCCAGCCATGTTCTAAGCCCTCCCATCCTCCCTGGGCTTCTGGCAGCAGGAGTGAAAAGAGAGGAGCAGAGCACTGGGACCCGTTTGACAAAAACCGGCTTCCCACGGGAAAGTCTTTCTCCACGTGCAGACATGCTCCCAGGTGCCTGTGGCAAGGGGAAGGAAATGCCATACACTGACCTGGAAGAGACCACAGGGCCCAGGCACAGTCTGAACCCTTCCCTCAACCCGGCGGTTTTGCTAGCAGGAGTTCAAGCCCAACGAACACAGCCCGGAGACCCCTGGGACAAAACGGCTTCCGACGAACAATAGGTGCTTGCTGTGGAACACCTATCCCAAGTGGGGGTAGCCAGCTCAACAAAATGCCACACACCCAGGTGTAAGAAACAACATTGCCCAGCCATGGTCTAAGCCCCTCACCTCCTCCCTGTGCTTTGGGGAGCTGGAGGGACACCCGAGGCCCACGGCCCTGAGACCCCTTTGCAAAAAGCCGGCTTCCCACGGAAACAGTTTTCCTGAGGTGCAGACCCTATCCCAAGTGGTTGTGGCAAGGTAAAGCCAATGCCCTCCACTTCTCTGGAAGAAACCACAGTGCCCAGGCATTTTCTAAGCCCTCCCATCCTCCCTGGGCTTCTGGCAGCAGGAGTGAAAAGAGAGGAGCAGAGCACTGGGACCCGTTTGACAAAAACCGGCTTCCCACGGGAAAGTCTTTCTCCACGTGCAGACATGCTCCCAGGTGCCTGTGGCAAGGGGAAGGAAATGCCATACACTGACCTGGAAGAGACCACAGGGCCCAGGCACAGTCTGAACCCTTCCCTCAACCCGGCGGTTTTGCTAGCAGGAGTTCAAGCCCAACGAACACAGCCCGGAGACCCCTGGGGCAAAAACGGCTTCCGACGAACAATAGGTGCTTGCTGTGGAACACCTATCCCAAGTGGGGGTAGCCAGTTCAACAAAATGCCACACACTCAGGTGTAAGAAACAACATTGCCCAGCCATGGTCTAAGCCCCTCACCTCGTCCCTGTGCTTTGGGGAGCCGGAGGGACACCCGAGGCCCACGGCCCTGAGACCCCTTTGCAAAAAGCTGGCTTCCCACGGAAACAGTTTTCCTGAGGTGCAAACCCTATCCCAAGTGGTTGTGGCAAGGTAAAGCCAATGCCCTCCACTTCTCTGGAAGAAACCACAGTGCCCAGGCATGTTCTAAGCCCTCCCATCCTCCCTGGGCTTCTGGCAGCAGGAGTGAAAAGAGAGGAGCAGAGCACTGGGACCCGTTTGACAAAAACCGGCTTCCCACGGGAAAGTCTTTCTCCACGTGCAGACATGCTCCCAGGTGCCTGTGGCAAGGGGAAGGAAATGCCATACACTGACCTGGAAGAGACCACAGGGCCCAGGCACAGTCTGAACCCTTCCCTCAACCCTGCGGTTTTGCTAGCAGGAGTTCAACCCCAACGAACACAGCCCGGAGACCCCTGGGGCAAAAACGGCTTCCGAAGAACAATAGCTGCTTGCTGTGGAACACCTATCCCAAGTGGGGGTAGCCAGTTCAACAAAATGCCACACACCCAGGTGTAAGAAACAACATTGCCCAGCCATGGTCTAAGCCCCTCACCTCGTCCCTGTGCTTTGGGGAGCCAGAGGGACACCCGAGGCCCACGACCCTGAGACCCCTTTGCAAAAAGCAGGCTTCCCACGGAAACAGTTTTCCTGAGGTGCAGACCCTCTCACAAGTGGTTGTGGCAAGGTAAAGCCAATGCCCTCCACTTCTCTAGAAGAAACCACAGTGCCCAGCCATGTTCTAAGCCCTCCCATCCTCCCTGGGCTTCTGGCAGCAGGAGTGAAAAGAGAGGAGCAGAGCACTGGGACCCGTTTGACAAAAACCGGCTTCCCACGGGAAAGTCTTTCTCCACGTGCAGACATGCTCCCAGGTGCCTGTGGCAAGGGGAAGGAAATGCCATACACTGACCTGGAAGAGACCACAGGGCCCAGGCACAGTCTGAACCCTTCCCTCAACCCGGCGGTTTTGCTAGCAGGAGTTCAACCCCAACGAACACAGCCCGGAGACCCCTGGGGCAAAAACGGCTTCCGAAGAACAATAGGTGCTTGCTGTGGAACACCTATCCCAAGTGGGGGTAGCCAGCTCAACAAAATGCCACACACCCAGGTGTAAGAAACAACATTGTCCAGCCATGGTCTAAGCCCCTCACCTCGTCCCTGTGCTTTGGGGAACCGGAGGGACACCCGAGGCCCACGGCCCTGAGACCCCTTTGCAAAAAGCCGGCTTCCCACGGAAACAGTTTTCATGAGGTGCAGACTCTCTCACAAGTGGTTGTGGCAAGGTAAAGCAAATGCCCTCCACTTCTCTGGAAGAAACCACAGTGCCCAGGCATGTTCTAAGCCCTCCCATCCTCCCTGGGCTTCTGGCAGCAGGAGTGAAAAGAGAGGAGCAGAGCACTGGGACCCGTTTGACAAAACTGGCTTCCCACGGGAAAGTCTTTCTCCACGTGCAGACATGCTCCCAGGTGCCTGTGACAAGGGGAAGGAAATGCCATACACTGACCTGGAAGAGAACACAGGGCCCAGGCACAGTCTAAACCCTTCCCTCAACCCGGCGGTTTTGCTAGCAGGAGTTCAAGCCCAACGAACACAGCCCGGAGACCCCTGGGGCAAAAACGGCTTCCGAGGAACAATAGGTGCTTGCTGTGGAACACCTATCCCAAGTGGGGGTAGCCAGCTCAACAAAATGCCACACACCCAGGTGTAAGAAACAACATTGCCCAGGCATGGTCTAAGCCCCTCACCTCGTCCCTGTGCTTTGGGGAGCCGGAGGGACACCCGAGGCTCACGGCCCTGAGACCCCTTTGCAAAAAGCAGGCTTCCCACGGAAACAGTTTTCCTGAGGTGCAGACCCTCTCACAAGTGCTTGTGGCAAGGTAAAGCCAATGCCCTCAACTTCTCTGGAAGAAACCACAGTGCCCAGCCATGTTCGAAGCCCTCCCATCCTCCCTGGGCTTCTGGCAGCAGGAGTGAAAAGAGAGGAGCAGAGCACTGGGACCCATTTGACAAAAACCGGCTTCCCACGGGAAAGTCTTTCTCCACGTGCAGACATGCTCCCAGGTGCCTGTGGCAAGGGGAAGGAAATGCCATACACTGACCTGGAAGAGACCACAGGGCCCAGGCACAGTCTGAACCCTTCCCTCAACCCGGCGGTTTTGCTAGCCGGAGTTCAAGCCCAACGAACACAGCCCGGAGACCCCTGGGGCAAAAACGGCTTCCGACGAACAATAGGTGCTTGCTGTGGAACACCTATCCCAAGAGGGGGTAGCCAGCTCAACAAAATGCCACACACCCAGGTGTAAGAAACAACATTGCCCAGCCATGGTCTAAGCCCCTCACCTCGTCCCTGTGCTTTGGGGAGCCGGAGGGACACCCGAGGTCCACGGCCCTGAGACCCCTTTGCAAAAAGCCGGCTTCCCACGGAAACAGTTTTCCTGAGGTGCAGACCCTATCCCAAGTGGTTGTGGTAAGGTAAAGCAAATGCCCTCCACTTCTCTGGAAGAAACCACAGTGCCCAGGCATGTTCTAAGCCCTCCCATCCTCCCTGGGCTTCTGGCAGCAGGAGTGAAAAGAGAGGAGCAGAGCACTGGGACCCGTTTGACAAAAACCGGCTTCCCACGGGAAAGTCTTTCTCCACGTGCAGACATGCTCCCAGGTGCCTGTGGCAAGGGGAAGGAAATGCCATACACTGACCTGGAAGAGACCACAGGGCCCAGGCACAGTCTGAACCCTTCCCTCAACCCGGCGGTTTTGCTAGCAGGAGTTCAAGCCCAACGAACACAGCCCGGAGACCCCTGGGGCAATAACGGCTTCCGACGAACAATAGGTGCTTGCTGTGGAACACCTATCCCAAGTGGGGGTAGCCAGCTCAACAAAATGCCACACACCCAGGTGTAAGAAACAACATTGCCCAGGCATGGTCTAAGCCCCTCACCTCGTCCATGTGCTTTGGGGAGCCGGAGGGACACCCGAGGCCCACGGCCCTGAGACCCCTTTGCAAAAAGCAGGCTTCCCACGGAAACAGTTTTCCTGAGGTGCAGACCCTCTCACAAGTGGTTGTGGCAAGGTAAACCAAATGCCCTCCACTTCTCTGGAAGAAACCACAGTGCCCAGCCATGTTCTAAGCCCTCCCATCCTCCCTGGGCTTCTGGCAGCAGGAGTGAAAAGAGAGGAGCAGAGCACTGGGACCCGTTTGACAATACTGGCTTCCCACGGGAAAGTTTCTCCACGTGCAGACATGCTCCCAGGTGCCTGTGGCAAGGGGAAGGAAATGCCATACACTGACCTGGAAGAGACCACAGGGCCCAGGCACAGTCTGAACCCTTCCCTCAACCCGGCGGTTTTGCTAGCAGGAGTTCAACCCCAACGAACACAGCCCGGAGACCCCTGGGGCAATAACGGCTTCCGACGAACAATAGGTGCTTGCTGTGGAACACCTATCCCAAGTGGGGGTAGCCAGCTCAACAAAATGCCACACACCCAGGTGTAAGAAACAACATTGTCCAGCCATGGTCTAAGCCCCTCACCTCGTCCCTGTGCTTTGGGGAGCCGGAGGGACACCCGAGGCCCACGGCCCTGAGACCCCTTTGCAAAAAGCCGGCTTCCCACGGAAACAGTTTTCCTGAGGTGCAGACTCTCTCACAAGTGGTTGTGGCAAGGTAAAGCAAATGCCCTCCACTTCTCTTGAAGAAACCACAGTGCCCAGGCATGTTCTAAGCCCTCCCATCCTCCCTGGGCTTCTGGCAGCAGGAGTGAAAAGAGAGGAGCAGAGCACTGGGACCCGTTTGACAAAACTGGCTTCCCACGGGAAAGTCTTTCTCCACGTGCAGACATGCTCCCAGGTGCCTGTGGCAAGGGGAAGGAAATGCCATACACTGACCTGGAAGAGACCACAGGGCCCAGGCACAGTCTGAAC
The DNA here is from genome assembly GCF_024610735.1 of Ursus americanus. Lineage (NCBI taxonomy): Eukaryota > Metazoa > Chordata > Mammalia > Carnivora > Ursidae > Ursus > Ursus americanus. Next base: position 36,520,119 of record NC_142158.1, read on the forward strand.
CCTTCCCTCAACCCGGCGGTTTTGCTAGCAGGAGTTCAAGCCCAACGAACACAGCCCGGAGACCCCTGGGGCAAAAACGGCTTCGGAAGAACAATAGGTGCTTGCTGTGGAACACCTATCCCAAGTGGGGGTAGCCAGCTCAACAAAATGCCACACACCCAGGTGTAAGAAACAACATTGCCCAGGCATGGTCTAAGCCCCTCACCTCGTCCCTGTGCTTTAGGAAGCCGGAGGGACACCCGAGGCTCACGGCCCTGAGACCCCTTTGCAAAAAGCAGGCTTCCCACGGAAACAGTTTTCCTGAGGTGCAGACCCTCTCACAAGTGCTTGTGGCAAGGTAAAGGCAATGCCCTCAACTTCTCTGGAAGAAACCACAGTGCCCAGCCATGTTCTAAGCCCTCCCATCCTCCCTGGGCTTCTGGCAGCAGGAGTGAAAAGAGAGGAGCAGAGCACTGGGACCCGTTTGACAAAAACCGGCTTCCCACGGGAAAGTCTTTCTCCACGTGCAGACATGCTCCCAGGTGCCTGTGGCAAGGGGAAGGAAATGCCATACACTGACCTGGAAGAGACCACAGGGCCCAGGCACAGTCTGAACCCTTCCCTCAACCCGGCGGTTTTGCTAGCAGGAGTTCAAGCCCAACGAACACAGCCCGGAGACCCCTGGGGCAAAAACGGCTTCCGACGAACAATAGGTGCTTGCTGTGGAACACCTATCCCAAGAGGGGGTAGCCAGCTCAACAAAATGCCACACACCCAGGTGTAAGAAACAACATTGCCCAGTCATGGTCTAAGCCCCTCACCTCGTCCCTGTGCTTTGGGGAGCCGGAGGGACACCCGAGGCCCACGGCCCTGAGACCCCTTTGCAAAAAGCCGGCTTCCCACGGAAACAGTTTTCCTGAGGTGCAGACCCTATCCCAAGTGGTTGTGGCAAGGTAAAGCCAATGCCCTCCACTTCTCTGGAAGAAACCACAGTGCCCAGGCATGTTCTAAGCCCTCCCATCCTCCCTGGGCTTCTGGCAGCAGGAGTGAAAAGAGAGGAGGAGAGCACTGGGACCCGTTTGACAAAAACCGGCTTCCCACGGGAAAGTCTTTCTCCACGTGAAGACATGCTCCCAGGTGCCTGTGGCAAGGGGAAGGAAATGCCATACACTGACGTGGAAGAGACCACAGGGCCCAGGCACAGTCTGAACCCTTCCCTCAACCCGGCGGTTTTGCTAGCAGGAGTTCAACCCCAACGAACACAGCCCGGAGACCCCTGGGGCAATAACGGCTTCCGACGAACAATAGGTGCTTGCTGTGGAACACCTATCCCAAGTGGGGGTAGCCAGCTCAACAAAATGCCACACACCCAGGTGTAAGAAACAACATTGCCCAGGCATGGTCTAAGCCCCTCACCTCGTCCCTGTGCTTTGGGGAGCCGGAGGGACACCCGAGGCTCACGGCCCTGAGACCCCTTTGCAAAAAGCAGGCTTCCCACGGAAACAGTTTTCCTGAGGTGCAGACCCTCTCACAAGTGCTTGTGGCAAGGTAAAGCCAATGCCCTCCACTTCTCTGGAAGAAACCACAGTGCCCAGCCATGTTCTAAGCCCTCCCATCCTCCCTGGGCTTCTGGCAGCAGGAGTGAAAAGAGAGGAGCAGAGCACTGGGACCCGTTTGACAAAAACCGGCTTCCCACGGGAAAGTCTTTCTCCACGTGCAGACATGCTCCCAGGTGCCTGTGGCAAGGGGAAGGAAATGCCATACACTGACCTGGAAGAGACCACAGGGCCCAGGCACAGTCTGAACCCTTCCCTCAACCCGGCGGTTTTGCTAGCAGGAGTTCAAGCCCAACGAACACAGCCCGGAGACCCCTGGGGCAATAACGGCTTCCGACGAACAATAGGTGCTTGCTGTGGAACACCTATCCCAAGTGGGGGTAGCCAGCATAACAAAATGCCACACACCCAGGTGTAAGAAACAACATTGTCCAGCCATGGTCTATGCCCCTCACCTCGTCCCTGTGCTTTGGGGAGCCAGAGGGACACCCGATGCCAAGGCCCTGAGACCCCTTTGCAAAAAGCCGGCTTCCCACGGAAACAGTTTTCCTGAGGTGCAGACCCTCTCACAAGTGGATGTGGCAAGGTAAAGCAAATGCCCTCCATTTTTCTGGAAGAAACCACAGTGCCCAGCCATGTTCTAAGCCCTCCCATCCTCCCTGGGCTTCTGGCAGCAGGAGTGAAAAGAGAGGAGCAGAGCACTGGGACCCGTTTGACAAAACTGGCTTCCCACGGGAAAGTCTTTCTCCACGTGCAGACATGCTCCCAGGTGCCTGTGGCAAGGGGAAGGAAATGCCATACACTGACCTGGAAGAGACCACAGGGCCCAGGCACAGTCTGAACCCTT